>NC_057803.1:674261575-674575604 GCF_018294505.1 Triticum aestivum
CTGGACAACCACCTCATCTCACGATGTATACATGGTGGACACACCTAAAAGAAACGACGACGAGGAACAAAGAGATGCAACGAGGGATCGTTCCCTCGAAAAGCAGTCAAAGCGGCGGCGTAAGCGCCGCTCCAAACCCCACCTTGACAGAGAAAGCAGCCATACAGATCCAGCCACAGAGCAGGGCGAACCGGCGGACGACGAACATGCCATCGAGCAACCTTTTGAACAGGGCAACTTGGGTAAACAAACCAAACAACCCGTCTCCGGCGAAGATAATAGTCCGGACGACCTCACGCCGGACAAGTTGCTGGAGCAGAAGAACCTCCACAAAAGGCTCGTCGCCACTGCGTGTAGCCTGAAAAAGCAGGAGCGGAAGCTCAAAACAGCGGAAGATGCACTCAGAATTAGATGGGGCAAAGTACTCAACACCGCAGACAAATACGGCGACAGTCGCCACACAAAGAGCTATCCAAAGCAAAAATTACTGTCGGAATTTGATGAGGAGGCCTTAGAGCCCCCGCAATCAAAAAATAAGGAAGCCACCAGGTCGGATAAACAACCCCATGGCCAACATAGAGCGGCAAATGGCGCCGCACACAAGCCGGCACGCGATCCGCACAAGGATTCGCATCAAAAAGACGGCCCAGCCAGATCTATCTACGGGCCAAGAAAGCAAGCTCTAGTAAGCAATGCAACGCAACAAGTATCCGAACATCACGGCACACCCAAATATAGGGGTGCCGCACACCCCCTATGTTTCACCGATGAGGTGCTGGACCATGAATTTCCAGCGGGATTCAAGCCCGTAAACATAGAGGCATACGACGGAACAACAGACCCTGGAGTCTGGATTGAGGATTATATCCTCCACATACACATGGCTAGAGGAGATGACCTCCACGCCATAAAATACTTACCCCTCAAGCTCAAAGGGCCAGCCCGACATTGGCTTAAAAGCCTTCCCGAAAACACCATCGGAAGTTGGGAAGAGCTCGAGGATGCTTTTCGGGCAAATTTTCAAGGGACCTATGTCCGACCTCCGGATGCAGACGATCTAAGTCATATAACTCAACAACCCGGAGAGTCAGCCCGGAAACTCTGGAACAGATTTCTTACTAAAAAGAACCAGATAGTCGACTGTCCGGACGCCGAAGCCTTAGCAGCTTTCAAACACAGCGTTCGAGACGAATGGCTCGCCAGACACCTCGGCCAAGAAAAGCCAAGAACAATGGCCGCATTAACAAGCCTCATGACCCGCTTTTGCGCAGGAGAGGATAGCTGGTTGGCAAGAAGCAGTACCAGCGACCCAAGTACATCCGAAGTTAGGGATGGAAACGGGAAACCGCGACGTAGCAAGGACCAGCGCCGGACCAAGGGAAACAGCCCGAAGAGCACGGCAGTCAACGCCGGATTCAAAAGCTCTCGGCAGAATCAGAAAAAGCTGCCCCTCAAGGATAACAGGGACGAGCTATCTAACCTAAACAAAATCTTGGACAAAATATGCCAAATCCACAGTACTCCCGGGAAGCCTGCAAACCATACCCACAGAGATTGTTGGGTCTTCAAGCAATCCGGCAAACTCAACGCCGAACACAAGGGGCTCGACATACCAAGCGAGGACGATGACGAACCCCACAAGCAGAGCACCGGAGAACAAAAGAAGTTCCCACAAGAAGTCAAAACAGTAAACTCACTTCGCGTGACAAAAGGAAAAAAACAGAGTGGCGCCTATAGAGATACGCGCCATATAGCCTGTCCCAGAGGAGTCCCACCACTGGTTGTTAAAACGAATCACCTTCGACCATCAGGATTACTCTAGAAGTATCCGGAACGCAGGCTGGACTGCCTTGATATTAGATCCGATAATTGACGGACTCCACTTTACACAAGTCCTAATGGACGGCGGCAGTGGTCTAAACCTGCTATATCAGGACATAATCCGCAAAATGGGGATAAAGCCAACAAAAATTCTCCATGGCAACACTTCCTTTCAAGGGGTTATGCCAGGCCCAGATACCCATTGTACGGGTTCTCTCCTGTTAGAAGTTATGTTCGGCTCCCCCGACAACTTCCGCCGCGAAAAGCTAACCTTCCACATCGCCCCATTTACAAGTAGCTATCAAGCACTACTGGGACGCGAAGCTTTCGCCCGCTTTAACGCAATACCGCATTATGCATCCCTTACGCTTAAAATGCCCGGTCCGCGAGGCATCATCTCATTAAAGGGAAATATCGAGTGTTCCTCGAGCGCGGAAGACTGTGCGGCTGCCTTGACAGCCACACACTAAACCAGCTTCACTAATCAAAGCACCTAAACAGGTCGTTCAGACCCCGGACATGGCTAGACGAGTCCGGCGTAAACATACAAGGGCTTACTAGCCGCATACCCCCGTACAAGGGGCTCCGCGCGTGTACAACAAGAGACAATAAAGCTCAATTCTACCCATTTTCTGAATTATACTTTGTTTATTTAATATAACATAGATTTTCGCACGATCTTTTTCAACTAAGTTCCTCTCTTTTACAGATGAACACCGTGCTACACCCGTCCAGGATACGGCACAACGGAGACACAGGCGCAGACGTGCAGTAGGGACCCGTTCCAAGGATTCTTTTCAGATTAAGACCCTGCGTAAACCTTTTTCACTGTCTCTTGTTGATACACATCCCCCGGTTTCTTGTTATAACCGAGGAGGAGGCTGGCGTCTTGGCATGTGGCCACGTCAGAATTTTGCACGTACCTGGACACCAGGGGCTTCTTACCAAGGGCGTTGTTCAGCCCGTTTTCATAAAGACCGAATACCTTAGGGAGTGTTCGGCGTCGCGAGTTTGGCCTTATATGCATCAGCTCCGAATCATGTCTTTGGTCAAATGTTGGGTTTGCCCGGCTCCTGTGTTTTGCTGCCTTACGTTCCGCTCTATCGGCTAAGGCGGCACCAGGAGAACTACTGCGATTGTGCCCCGGTTCGGCCAGGCGAGCACCTCAGTAGAGAAAGCCGAAAACTGACTGTCATGATATAGCGTGAGACTGGTCAACCACTCGATGACCCGCCGGAATCTTTAGGATTCCTCCGCATTAACGAAGGGCCGTTTCCCGGCCAGGCACACACGCGCCCCGAATTCGGGTGAGCGCGGTGCCCCTAGGGGCTATATAGTAGCCCCACTGTCAAACTCCTATGGCTAAGTGAAAGTGATAAAGCATTATAGTCCGGTTGCCTAGTTCGCTGCGCTATCACCTCCTTAATAGGACCAAGACGTTGGATCAAGTGTGAAAATGCGCCTTCTGCGAACACCCCCGCATTATATGCGTGGGGGCTGAAGCCGAAGACTGCCATCTTTCAGGTTATATACACATATACATTAACGGCCGCACAGGAGGTATTCTAATTCTTGAAGGCACAAGTATAAAAAGCTTTTATATTCCATCGAAACATTGTTTTACAATAATACATGTTATTCGAACATAACATCCTTCGAGCACTGCGTCTCTATTAAACGAGCGCCCTGCAGAACTTCCTGAAAATAGTGCTCGGCAGGTACTCGGCTCTCGTCCGAATCTTGGGATGCAACAGCAATGGCCTTCATCTCCGCCCAGTATGTCTTGACACGGGCAAGAGCCATCTGCGCACCCTCTATGCACGCTGACCTCTTCATTGCATTAATATGCGGCACCGCACCGAGGAACTGCTGCACCAAGCTAAAATAACTCTTCGGCTCGGGCCTTTTCGGCCACAGATGACTCACGACATACTTCATGGCGAGTCCGGATAACCTATTCAGCTCCGCCCATGCGGCCAAACGATCGGTTAATGGAAGTGGGCGCTCTGGATTGTGGAACTGCGACCAAAAAAGCTTTTCCACTTCGTGGTCCTTTTGATCGCGGAAGTGTTCGGCCGCGTCCGCGGCACTCGCCGCCAAGTCCAGATAAGTGTTCGCCGCACTCCACTGCCGGTCCAACGGAGCATATTTAGGATCCCCGAACTTCATCCGCAGCATAAAGGGCTTTCCAGCCGTGATATCTCCGGCCTGACGTAGCTCCTCCTTCATAGCTCTCATCGCAGAGCGAGTATCCTTGGCCTCGGTAGTGACCTTCTCTAGGTCCTTCTGTGCCACCCGATCTTCTTTTTCAAGAAGCTTGCAGCGGTCGGCAGCATTCTTCAACTTTACAGCCATCTCGGCCATTTCCTTCTTGCTTTGGCAGTGAGCAGCCTGTTCGGCTTTCAGCTCTTCAGCCGCCTTAAGGCAGCCGCATCGCTTTTCCTAGCCTGCTCCTTGGCTCGGGCAAGTTCCGCCCGAAGGTTCTCCATGGCAGCGGCACCATCTGCATCAAGCACACATGTTGTAAGGTACGGGCATCAAGCTCCTCTTACCAGGTGTCTTCGGAGAAATTACATACCTTGTGCGTCGTCCAGCCGCTTGTTGACAAGCACGATGTCGGCATCTGCCACGTCAAGTTGCCGCTTTTGCTCGACAAATTCATCAGTCCGGCTAGCCACCGGACACTTCGCCACCTACATAGGAAAGGCGACATATTATACCTGGGATTATGATCCTTGGGGCGCCGTCATTTTTGACAACGCATAGAGTCTCAGGGGCTACTATCTATACAGGATGCATCTTATATATGCGGATCTTTCAAAAGGTACATCATTTCGCGTACCTCAAAACCTGTGAGTAAACTCCTGACGCCCTCGTACAACCTGCTCTCCGCGGATGAAATCCTTTCAATCACCATATCCATCAACGCACGGTGTTCTTCTGAGATAGACGCTCGCCCAAGCAGATCCTTCAGCTCCTCCGACCGTGCACCGGATGGTGCCGGACTCGTTCGATGACCTTTTTTGAAGGCCGGACACGGAGGGCCTTGGGGGGCCATACGACTGCCTTCCGGCCCTGCCGGATTCGGAGAAACCCTCCGTGACGACACCTCAGGGTCGCCCGCCTTGCAAGGCGGTACGGCAGGGGGAGGCGTTCCGCTCTCCATCAACTCCGAACGAAGGTCCCCTGAAGATGAGCTCTGCTGAGAAGGGTTGTGATCCGAACTACAAGGTAAATTTTCGGTTATCTTCCTCAGAAATAGAACAGGGATGTCTCTCATTTTAAAACCCCCCTCTTTACTTATGGCTCGGTGGAGAGCTGATCCCCTTGGGGACGCAATGCGACCGAGGCACCCCCCGGCGCCGGACCCTCTGACAAAGATTTCTTCCCCCGCTTTGAGACCATGGCCTCCGGGTCTTCAGAGGCGGTCCTCTTCTTCCCCTGGTTAGAGGAATTCTCGATTCCTCCTTTCCTGACAGCCTCCTTCGGGGAGGCGGTAGCTTCCTTGTTCCCCTCTTCGCCTTCTTCCAAAGGCGCAACCTCCAGCATCCTGGTTAACACGGGATCCGGCGTAGTCTCAGGGAGGGGGGCTGGACACCTGATTAGCTTTGCTTTCGCTATCCACTCCTGTTTAAGGGACAGCTCTTTTAAGGGCAATTTTATGATAAATATACGGATAGCGTGTCCGGGTACAGGGCTACTTACTTGAGTATCCGGGCGATTGCAGCTCAGACCTGCGTCCTCGGACGAGTCCGGACACATTGCTTGTGATCCGAAGAACAATTTGTACATCTCCATGGGCGTCGCGCCCACAAAATGTTGGAGGGCTCGTGGTCCTTCCGGATTAAACTCCCACAGGCGGAGGGGGCGACGTTTGCAGGGCAGGATGCGGCGAATCAACATAACCTGCGTCACTACGGCCAGATTGATATCTCTTTCTAGGAGATCTCGAACGCGGCCCTGCAACAAGGGCACGTCCTTGGACGGCCCCCAGTTAAGCCCTTTATTGACCCATGACGCTAGCTGTGGTGGGGGACCCGAGCGAAAGGCAGGTGGCGCCACCCATTTGGTGCCCCTGGGAGCTGTGATATAAAACCACTCTCGTTGCCATAAGCTGAACTCCTCTTGAAAAGAGCCCTCGGGCCATGGAGCGTCGGCATTCTTGCTTATAACAGCACCTCCGCACTCTGCGTGCTGCCCCTCGATCATCTTCGGCTCTACTTTGAAGGTCTTAAGCCACAATCCGAAGTGAGGAGTAATACGGAGGAAGGCCTCGCACACGACAATGAACGATGAGATATGGAGGATGGACTCCGGAGCTAAGTCGTGAAATTCCAGCCCGTAATAAAACATGAGCCCCCTCACGAAGGGGTCCGTCGGGAAGCCTAGCCCCCGAAGGAAGTGAGACGCGAACACCATGCTCTCACCAGACTTGGGAGTGGGAATAACCTGCCCTTGAGCAGGCACCCTATGTGAGATTTCGCCGGTTAGATACCTGGCATCTCTTAGCTTTAGCACGTCTTCTTCCGTAATGGAGGAAGGCATCCACTGCCCTTGAAGGTCGGAGCCGGACATCATCGGAGGTCCGAAGCGCCTGAAACTGGAGCTTTGGGTGTTGGAACTCAAGGTGAGAGGCGGATTTGATTGAGATTGAAAGAAAGGAGTCGAGCCTTGGTCTCTTTATAAAGAGTTTGAATACCAAGAGCCCTCCCCGTGACCGTTTGGGACTCGCCTTCGATTGAGGAGACATACCAACAGGCACGATTGGGTTACCCACGCCCGTATTGGTGAGAATCCCGGAATAAGGGGACACGATCTCTGCTTTGACAAGACGTGCCAAGGAAACCGCCTCGCTAAACGCACTGAGGTGGGAAAGTAAATTGAATAAAGACTTGGCTGTGGCGTGATGTCACGCTACGGAATATGTCAACAGATTAGATTTGTGCAAATATTATTCTCTCTACGGTGGTATGTGGAACTTGTTTTGCAGAGCTGGACACTATCCTTGTGTTCAAAATCTTCTATGAAGTATTCGGAGGAGGAACCCGCCTTGCAATGCCGAAGACAATCTGCGCGCCGGACTCGTCGTCATTGAAGCCTGGTTCAGGGGCTACTGAGGGAGTCCTGGATTAGGGGGTCTCTGGATGACCGGACTATAACCTTTGGCCGGACTCCTGGACTATGAAGATACAAGATTTAAGACTTCGTCCTGTGTCCGGATGGGACTTTCCTTGGAGTGGAAGGCACGCTTGGCGATACGGATATGTAGATCTCCTCCCATTCTAGCCGACTCTGTGTAACCCTAGCCCTCTCCGGTGTCTATATAAACCGGAGGGTTTTAGTCCGTAGGACGGACAACAATCATACCATAGGCTAGCTTCTAGGGTTTAGTCTATCTGATCTTGTGGTAGATCTACTCTTGTACTACCCATATCATCAATATTAATCAAGCAGGAGTAGGGTTTTACCTCCATCGAGAGGGCCCGAACCTGGGTAAAAACATCGTGTCCCTTGTCTCCTGTTACCATCCGCCTAGACGCACAGTTCGGGACCCCCTACCCGAGATCCGCCGGTTTTGACACCGACAGTGGCATTGGTCCCAGTTCGTGCCTCCAACCGGGACCAACGGCCTTGCACAAGGCGTGGTGGTGGGAGTTTAGTCCCACCTCGCTAGTTGAGAGCGCCCCGCACATGTTTATATGCTCCGCTGCCTCTTCCCACTCGAACTCCTCTGAACTGCAGGCCTATGGGCCTAATGTGACACTGCTTTGCCTGTGGGCCTGCTGGGCCTTCTGCGGGCCTGAATCCTGGCCCATGATAGGGTTTCTAGTCATATTCAGGCTGTGGGGGCCCAGTAGGAAGCACTTTTTTTGTTTTTTTGTTTTCTTTAGTTATTGTTGCTATTTTTATTTATTTTTCCCAGTTTTTTGTTTTGTTTTCTGCATTATTTATTTTCTTTTGTTTTTTGCTTTATTTTTTAATTATTTTTGCTTTTAGTTTTAGAAAAATTATAAACTTTCTGTTAGTGCTATTAGTTTTCAAATTTGAAATCACTTTTTTTGTTTTTTTGTTTTCTTTCTTGCTTTATTTATTTTATTTTGTTTCTACTTACAACAAAAAGTGAAGACTTTCTCCACAACTATTATGATGATACCATGCCAAAATAAAAGAAAGGCGCAATGCTCACATGCACGTTGCTTAGCTACAGGCCAACGTGCATGTGAGCACTGTGCTTCTCCCTTTATCGTCTCTACACTCAGGGCTTATAAACCGCTGCGAGTGCCTCTCGCTTGGCAAGATGGGACTAAAAAACAGCTGCAGAAAGAATCAACTAAAAAACTCTTTTACCGTTTCATGCCACGAACCGGTACTAAAAGGTGCTCGTGGGGCCCCAGCCTTAAAATCTGTACCAAATAAAATGCCTTTGTAACAGCCTTAGAACTGGTACTAAAGGAATCAACTAAAAAGCTTTTATAAACCTCTAGTATTATTGAAACTAAAATTATATAGAATTTTGTTACAAACTTTAATAGCAAAAAGAATTATCATAAAAGAAAATAAATAAGTAATTAGAATTTAGTTCAACACATTAAAAGCAAAAAAGAATTATCATAAAATAAAATAAATAAGTAATTAGAATTTTGTTACAAACTTTAATAGCAAAAAGAATTATCATAAAAGAAAATAAATAAGTAATTAGAATTTAGTTCAAAACATTAAAAGCAAAAATAATTATCATAAAATAAAATAAATAAGTAATTAGAATTTTGTTACAAACTTTAATAGCAAAAAGAATTATCATAAAAGAAAATAAATAAGTAATTAGAATTTAGTTCAAAACATTAAAAGCAAAAGGAATTATCATAAAAGAAAATAAATAAGTAATTAGAATTTTGTTACAAACTTTAATAGCAAAAATAATTATCATAAAAGAAAATAAATAAGTAATTAGAATTTAGTTCAAAACATTAAAAGCAAAAAGAATTACCATAAAAGCCGTTGGTCCCGGTTCGAGCCACCAACCGGGATCAATGGTGGTGGGCCAGGAGCGAGGCCCATTGGTCCCGGTTCGTCCCACCAACCGGGACCAAAAGGTCCATACGAACCGGGACCAATGGCCCACGTGGCCCGGCTGGCCCCCGGGGCTCACGAACCGGGTCCAATGCCCCCATGGGTCCCGGTTCTTGACTGAACCGGGACTAATGGGCTGACCCGGCCTGGACCTTTGCCCCCTTTTCTACTAGTGCACATCAGAACTTTACAAATCATCATAATCATGACCGCCCCGATCTTGCTAGAAAACAATTCATAACCTGGTGTTACTTCAATTTCTAAATAAGATAGTACTACTCCGCCTTCAACACGAGATAGTGGGATACCTATTTGTATGTGTGGAAATATAAACATCAATAAGATCCTAGTCAGGCCTCTCGACTAGCTCATGTATTATATATTGACGGTTATGTTTTGTAACCATGAGCAATTGAGCATTGTTAATGTAATAAGGATGCCGACAATAATAGGAACACATTTTTAGAGGTGTTGAATAGACCCAACTTATGAAATACTGCGAGATCACGTTGTCAACATATTGTCGTATAAAGTATTAACATTTATGTGACAATGAGAACATCGTAAACCCGAATGCCGAATGACTACTTCGGGGTTACCAAACATCACTCTATAATTGGGTTATTATAAAGGTGACTTTCAGGTATACCGTAAACGTATGTTGCGGTGTTCGATATATCAAGATTAGGATTTGCTCCTTCATCGATGAAGAGATCCACTATGGGCCACTTGGTATAACGATGTCCAACATCCCTTCACCAAGGATAGTGACTACAGTGTTAGTCATGGGGACATCAAAATACAAAAAGAGAAAAGAATACAAACCATTAACGACTTAACTAGGTATAGTGATCAGAGTGTTGATCATGGTGGTACCCTAAAAGTTTCGCCTCGGATTTTGTAACGTATCCTGAAGTTAAGGGAATTATAAGAGATAACAAAAGGTTTGCTCGAAAACATCTTCATTGCTATGCGGGAATTATGATGGGTGTCTAGATTCGATTAATAATTATTGATCGAAATGTGTTCCGAACAAGTCCCCATATTATCAAACCTATAGAGTGACACGCTTAACAACTAACAGTATGTAGGGGAACTAGGAGATAATGGACAATGAGAGAATGAGCTCCGGAAGTGTTTCGGCTGATTCCGGAAGTTCTCCAGCTGATCCGGGAAGTGTTCCGGGAGGTCCCAGGAGTGTCCCGGTGATACCAGCGAGTGTCTTGAAACTCTTGGAATATCACAGAAGCTTCCAAAAAAGTACGGAAGGTACTGGAAACTTTTGTTGAATACGAATACCGAATATGATGGATTATCTTCCACCCTTCTCTATTTATTTCATTCAATCACAAGGACTGAATACAACCATTATTTATGAAGATCTTTTCGTGAAAAAATATCTTATGAAGTTGATGTATGATAAATGTTGTCAGCATAAACAACTTAAAGAAAAAGCAACCACGCCATACACGGCTAACAATTTATATACCAACACCGACAGAGTTTTTTTATATGCACGCTTGATGAGTCATTATTCGACATATTTCTCAATTCAGCATAAGCAATGCAAGAATTTTTCTGTAAGGCCTGCATTTAAGTGTATTTTCCCCATGTTTCAGAAGTCACTGACGTTTTGCACTTTCCACACGTACACTTATTGTCAAATACAGGATAAAAAGACAGAAAACAGATTTTCATTTGGGAATAGGGGACGTCGTGACACTAGTAGAAAAAGGGTCAAATGTGAAGCACAATAGTGCCGGTTTGAATTTCAGCCGACACTAATGTGTACATTAGTGCCGGTTCGTGGCGGCGATCAATAGCACCGGTTCGTGACGAACCTTTAGTACCGGTTCATGCCACGAACCGGTACTAAAGAGGTTGTGTCAGCCTGCGGTCAGGCTATGGCCCCACCATCACAATTTAGTGCCGGTTCGTACCATGAACCGGTACTAATGAGGTTATGCCAAGCTATTTTTAGTCCCACATCGCTCCCCTAACAAGCCTTTTACCACCTTAAATATGTTATTTCTCAAACTATCATAAGCACTTGGTCTTCATTGAACTCTATGTGTAGAATTTGTGGCCGCAATATGAGTCTTCATCGGTTTATAAATCGTTGATGACTCATATTGACAATTCAGATTGTACACACAAAGATCATTGATGATCAAAGTATTTTTGATGTTATAAGATCATATTGACAATTTAGACTGTAAAAAAATGTAAGATCATGATCTAAATGCTCTTATATTTTTTGCGTTCAGTATGCACCAACTGCTAGGCGGGAGGAGCTGTTTAGTACCGGTTTATGGCAAACCTTTAGCACCGGTTCGTGCCACGAACTGGTACTAATGAGGTTGTGTCAGGTAAGGCTAGCTGGGGCCGCACGAGCACCTTTAGTACCGGTTCGTGGATGAACCAGTACTACAGTTTCTTAGTAAGCTGTTTTTTTGTCCCACCTCGCGAATAGAGAGGGATTAAGAGCGGTTTATAAGCCCTGAGTGCAGAGACGATGAAGAAGAGGCTCAATGCTCATGTTGCTTAGCTTCAAGCCTTCAGGAATATGGTAGACTGCACAGAGCCATGCGCAGTGCAGTTTACACTATTCCGAAAGGCTTGAAGCAAATTAACGAGCATTGCACCTCTTTTTTATTTTTAATAACTTATTAGAACTTCAGACTTCTTCTGTTATGGCAAAAACTAATTGCACGTCGGCATTTCTTTTTTTAAACTTTGGTTATAACTCCAGACTTTGACCATCAAGTTTTGCAGAAAAGAAAAAATAGCAGGAAAAAAAACTATAGCTGAAAAGAAAAAAACTATATAAAATGACCGTGAAATTGAAAATCACTACAAAATGAACTCTGAAAATGTTGAATTTTGGCAAACTAGATGAAAAACTACTCAGAAATAAATAGAAGAAAATAAATATAACAGAAAAGAAAAAACTATACAAAAAACTACGCAGAAATAAATAGAAGAAAATAAAGCAGAAAAGAAAAAAACTATAAAAAAAATTGGGGCGCTGCCCTGTGGGCCTGCTAGGCCACGGCGTGCAATTACAGGCCTTAAAGGCCCAACAGACTCACAGGGCAGCGCACAGAATTTAGACCCACAAGCCTGCTATATAGAGGAGTTCAAAGAGGTAGCCGCGGCTGGGTTTATAAACCAGTGCGGCTGCCCTTCGCCCGGCGAGGTGGGACTAAACTTTGGGGTGGCAGCGCGAGGCCTTTAGTACCGGTTTGTGGCTCCAACCGGTACTACAGATCACCCTTTAGTACCGGTTGGTGGCACCAACTGGTACTAAAGGCCTGCTCTTCCCGCCTCTTGGCCTGGCCAAAGTTTGCCTTTAGTACCGGTTGGTGGCTCCAACCGGTACTAAAGGCCCATCCTATATATATAGCACTTACGAAAATTTCAGTTACATCTCCCCACTTTCGTCTCCAACCTCTCGACATCGCCGCGCGCCGCTCGATCCCGTCGTCGCCGCCCGTCGCCCGTCGTCCGTCGTCGTCGTCGCTGTCCCCGCTGCCGCCCGTCGTCGTCGTCGTCTCGCGCCGCCGCCCCGAACGCCGCCGCCGTCCGTCGTCGTCGCCGCGGTCCCGTACGTCGTCTCTCGCATCCGCGCGCCGGCGCCCCCGCCCCGTACGCCGCCGCCCTCGCCCCGTACGCCGCCGCCCCCGCTCGTACATACGGGGCGGCGGCGTACGGGGCGGCGTACACACATATACACACACTACACACATACACACACACTACACACATACACACACACACACATTCTTTTACTTATTTTCTGTTTTCTGTTTTCTGTTTTTTAGAAAATTTAATTAGATATTAATTAGCTAGGTATGTGAGATTTGAACTAGTTGAATAATTAATATAACTAGTTTATTTTTAGTAAGAAAATTGTCGAACTAGTTTATTTAGGTATATGAGATTTGAACTAGTTGAATAATTAATATAACTAGTTTATTTTTAGTAAGAAAATTGTCGTATCTGAGATTTGATTATCTAATTAAAATATTATAGTTAGATATATATTTGAACTAGTTTATTTTTAGTAAATGCTTAGTTGAACTAGTTGAATTAATATATAGAACTAGTTTATTTTTAGTAAATGCTTAGTTGAACTAGTTGAATTAATATATAGAACTAGTTTATTTTTAGTAAATGCTTAGTTGAACTAATAGAATTAATATAACTAGTTTATTTTTAGTAAATACTTAGTTGAACTAACTGAATTAATATAACTAGTTTATTTTTATTAAATGCTTAGTTGAATTAATAAAAGTAGTTGAATTAATTTAATTAGTAAGTGTTTAATGTTTCGTCTAATATGAACATAGGAAATGTCGTCTGACGACAGAAAAAATTTCGGTATGTGCACATACTGGTGAAGACGAGCGCGGCCAGTGCGACTGAAATTTCCATGTTGATGGTAGGCGATTCAGCATCAAGCTGGATGAGACTTTCGAATTCGATACAGTAAGTCACAACGACAAGTCTGTTTTCGTAATTAAGCATGACTTATATATGCTTCATTTGCCTGACTTATAATTTTTAATTTTCACTATTCTACTAGCGCATCCCATGCCATGCAAGAATTTTTGTCTTGGATAAGATAGGTTTCAAAGATACGGAAACTATGGAGGTAAAGAGAGTTTACCTGAAAACTGAGCATGATGGTTATACTTTCAACATCAAAGTATACAATGCACACACGTACACCTATTTTGAATGCAAAACTTGGCAAGCACTATGCAAGGCTTATACATTTGAGCCTGGTATGGTTATCACCTTTGATATTCGTCCGGAAGATGATATTGAAGGTAATAGAGACATATGGGTCGATGTGCAGACGCCTCCAGTTCTACCATTATGTGAGTTCTTCTCAAATATATTTTTGTCTTTGATATTGCTTATTTCAAAAATAACTGACAACTAATTTCTATTGACACCTTATCTCCATTCAACCAAACATGTCCGGCGCTTGGTAGACAGGACCTTCTACTGTCCCGGAGCTGAACTAAACTGCGAGGAGATAAGTCATTATGTTTCATGGCTTGAGGATCTTCATACTATCAAGACAAATTTTTTTCCTGCACTTGGAAATGTTAGTACTCAAAACGTGCGACCAATAGTGATGGTATTGAACTACGGTCACATCTATTTAGGAATGATGGTAAGATATTTACTATTTGTCCTCAGTGCATATTTTGCATACATATTTTTTTTAAACTTCCATTGCTGAGTATATTAATTAAGTACTATACGATGTTCTTCAACAGGGACTCCCGATGACAGTTGTGCCTCAGGGGATCGAGACTAAAAGTCAGATGTCAATTGTTAGCTTAAGGCCAAGATATCCTGCATTGCACATGAATGCATTCAGGATTTCTAGAAGCGATGAATGCTTAATAGTAAAAGATTGGAGGAAAATTGTTAATGATCGCAGAGAAGTACTAGGGGGCAGGAATGAGAAGCGCAGCCCACGATTAGGAGACAGGTTCATCGGTATGCTCCAGTATGATCAATCAGGAGAGCTATACATGTTCTATGCTATTTTACCAGAGAGAGAGTAGCTAGCAGGAGTGATTTAGCTCGTTCTTTATGCTGCTCTTAATTAGTACTTGGCCTTTCATGTCCGTGTTCTTCATTCTGAACTTAAGTGATTTGCTTTTGTGGTGTTATATATGAACGCTTATAATATCATGACAATCATGTTGAACTCGATGATCGGATCTACTAGAAATTCTATATATATATATGCATAACGTTTACAATGTGTAGTCTCGTAAAATATCAGCAAACGAAAAAAAATTAAAATGGAAACACAAAATTAAATGAAAAAGAAATCATAAAACTAAAAAACCCCAAACCTTATAGTACCGGTTGGTGTTACCAACCGGTACTAAAGGGCTCCAGGCCCCCGGAGCTGGCTCGTGCCACATGGTTTCCCTTTAGCACCGGTTCGTGCAGAACCGGTACTAAAGGGGGGGGGGGCTTTAGTGACCACACTTTAGTGCCGGTTATGGAACCGGCACTAAAGGGCCTTACGAACCGGTGCTATTGCCCGGTTCTGCACTAGTGTGAAGAGAACACCCGGTGGCAGCGGAAGAATTTTTAGTGCCGCTGTGATCGTCCCACGTGCCACCTTGAAGCCATTTGTATTCAAATAATAATTCCAGATATATCCACATCTGTTTTCATTTTTAATGCATATACAAATATTCACTTGCCATGTAGACATTTCCTTAAATATGAATACATAATACTATTTTGGATTATCTACTACCAGTTTCCACCCTTACGACTAAATGGCTATTCATTTTAACAAAGCACATAATTCAGGTACATAAAAGAGTACATCCACATTAGGATTTAGGACCAATCAAGTGAACCATGTTGCTCTTTCCTTCTCTATTATTTTATCAAAGTCATATGGACTGATTACAGCCATTATTTATGAAGATCTGTCCGTGCAAAAATTATCTCAAGAAGTTGATTTATGATAAATGTTCTCAACAAACCACACCCTCTAGGGCAATTTATATACCAGCAACGATCGAGTTTGTTCTATACATGCTTTGCTGGGTCATTCAATACATTTCTCAATCAGCAGAAACAATGAAGGAAAAATATTCTGCAAGATCAGAGCAATCCAATGTGTTCTCCGGATGGTTCAGAGCCACCGAGATTTTGCACTTTCCTCTGATACACCGTTACTGTTAACCAAGACAATGCAAGACAAACAGAACGAGAAAAGAGATTTTGGTGTGAGAACGGGAGACGTTGGGAAGGGAACACTTGCTGGTACACGAAGAACTTGTAATGAACGTTGTGGTAGCCCCACGTGCTATCATAGAGCAACGGACCACCACATGCGTGTGAGAGCCACGGTTATGCCATCTGACCTGCCGGTGGCTCGCTATCTTCGCTACTGCATCGATCTTCCCCACCGTGTAATCAACATCTTCATGAAGCACTTCCCAAGGCAGAACATCTGAGCATCTGGCCACGTTTGTCCACGCCAAGCTCGCCGTGTGCGCTCCTGTAGCTCCGTCAACAAGTGGCGAGGCATGTGAGCAGCCGAACGGCCTGTCAAGGGCAAGCCTCAGTTGCCTACCCCCGTTGATGTTTAGTTTAGAGGGAAACAAACTACCACATCCATCTTCAAGAGATTTTGTGAATTCGTAGATATTTTAGTTTCCCTTTTCCCAAAGAAACTTCTTTTAGATGCAACTCCCAAAGAAAATTTCATGTCAATTCTTCAGTATTCTATTTCATACTAAATAATGACAAATATATAAGACATGATGCTCATGGCTACGACAAACTGAGGCAGGTTGAATATATGTTCATCAATTCAAATCCAAGTACCCTGCTTGAAAATATTGTTGGATGTATAATGTTCCCCGATGGGTTATGTACGTGATTTTGCATTCTCCTGCCACCCTTTAAGAATTATTGGCAATGGCTTTGTGCCATTGTATGGGATTTTGCAGAATATTTTGCATAAGTGTGCATTGTGCAGCGGAGTGAAATCAAGATTAATAAGGTGTTGAATTATGATACTGAAACGAATGGTGTGCACCAGAACTCCCGTGCATTTACATGAGTAAATGGACCTCCATGATTTGATGGATGCACCTTCTCATCTTCATTACATGTTTGATGTGCTTCTAAATGTAGTTACTCGTGAATAGTTTCAAAATGCAGAGAGAAGTAAAGACACTCATGATGGATGTATGTTGGTAAGTTAGAATGACCGGCTCTCCCGACGGTCCCGCTCCTCACTGCATTTAGTCATTAGCATCCTTGGCCCCCAACACTGGTTTGCAGCTTACCCCAGTTGACTAAATTTGTGTCACTAGCGTCTGAATTCTAACCACTGAAAGTAAGCTTGGTTTTGGTTATCCTTATCCTAGGCTATGTTACCTTATGAATATGAATTTCTCTTTTAAACAAGGCAAGTATTTGCCATTTTTATTGATTAAGAGGAAGAGAGTTGCCAAGTTAACTGGATAAAAATCAGGTGAAAACCTGCACAACCTACTGATCAGGCACACAAGATAACCCACAGACACCACTACGAAGGAAACATTTACGAGGTTGCACATTGACATCATTGTCATCACTTCTTCCCGAGCAAATGATTCCGACCTTCGCGCAAGCAGCTAATGACAAAGCAAACATCACAACGGCCACATGAAGATCCATAACAAGTGAACATCACACACGCCAACAACATGATAGCATTAAATTCAAGAATAAAGGAGCGACTGTGCATTATGCAAAGCTGGCGCCACAAAGGATCATCGAGTTGGGCCATCCATCGTCTGTCATCGATTCCAGATGGATCTCACTGCCGCGTAGCTCTGACTCCACCACAACAAACGAACCACAACCAGCCAACATACACCGAAGAGCTGACTACCACAAATTTACCGCAATCCCGTCTTCGCACACCCACATAGTTGCTGCCACACGAGCCATTGACGACCACCATGCCAACCATAGACCTCTCTAGTCTGATTCAACTGCGGGTTGGTGCCCTCAATGAGGGAACACGAAATCGATCATAGGTGTCAATGTCATTATCGTCCGGTCCGAGCAAACTGGACCTAAGGTTACCCACGGAGTAATGAGGGCAGGGTGGAGAAAATCATTGCGATGACACCTTCATCGGGACAATGACGCCCTCAAGCGTCGCCATCGTCGGCCCGAAACACGACGAGTACAACTTTCATCGGCCATCTCACCATACAAACTCAATGTCGGCTAGCAGCCTACACCACCACCCGCATCATCCAGCTTGCCGTAAAGTGAGACCGCCTTAGACCCACCGGTCCATCGGCCCACCACTGTCAGATCTGGCATCCCTGATGAGGACGTGGGATCACCTCCAAGTTTAATTCTATAACTATGATGGCGTACGCCTTCAAATATAATATAACTATGTTGGCGTACATCTTTACGTATAACTAGCAAACTTGTCCGTGCGTTGCAACACGACAGTAAATAATTTTTACCTGAGCCGCTATAGTTTCAATCCAATTTTTATTCTGACTCGTCATATTGTGGGTGTGCACCTACGACCACACTCACACATCATCTTTGTGCCTCGCTACATGGTCTTCGTCCATTTTTTTCATGCGTGGGGGCCTCGCTAAGTGGTCTTTGCCCAATTTTTTCGTGCAATGGGATCGTTACGTGGGAGGTGGGAGGAGAAAAAAAACAGATGAAGGTGGGAGGTGAGATGAAAAAACCCTGGAACGGAGACTACCAAGGCCTCGCTTAGGAGTAGAGATGGGTGGCATTGGTGGGTAATATTTTACAACTTTAAGGGCAATTTTCATGACAAACGGCCAGAAGTAATAGCTTCTTTATTATTAGTTATACAGAGGTAGAGATATTGTGGCATGTGTGGTTAAATGTGCAAGTCTTCCACCATAGCAACTAGATCTATTTATTTTTGTTTAATGCACTCAGACAGAATTTTTTTTCTGGAAAACGTGAATCATAATTGATGTTTGTTGGGATAAGTCTTTTCTCCGCACAAATGTGACCATATTATGGATTGCTCGACACTGCCATGCAAACAAAAATTTCATCTCTTCCTTTGAGATAAAAAAATCATTCTCCCTATACATGATCATATAATGTTTTTCACATGTACTCCAAAAAATTACTGGATGTGATCCAAATTAACTAACGCCGCTCTAGTACATCAGAGGAAGTTCCTTAAATTGTAGGCAACACAAAAAAAAAGGGAATTTTGTTGGTAAAAACAGCACCACAGTTGAACAATTATATTGATGACAGCTTATACCTGCACACTACATATATGTGTGTACATCTACATATTTGGGACCTTTTGAGGTTTCAAGCCACGAAATACTATTTTCGTTTCTTTAAGGGCTCTAGGTAGCCCCGAAAAAAAAAGAAATATCTCTCCATGCCCATCTCCTATCCCCCTTCCCTCCCTCGAACCCTAGCCCCTCGTTGATGTGAGCCTCCCCGGAGATTCTCGATCCAGCTGCCACCAGTATAGACTTTATGAGAAGAATATGGTAGACATTATGAGAAAACACAAAACATCTTACCAGTATAGACTTTCATAACTTGGTCCCACTAGCCTTTCCGCGCACCATTGGCAACTCAACCTCACATCTCCCGCTATGAAAGCCTGCACAAGTATTTTCAACCCCTTCGATATATTAATTAAGGTCTTGTACTAAAGCTAAAGCATGGGTAATGTAACTTGAACGAAGAACGAACAAATAAGGTTAAAGGAAACAAGAACATAAGTAGTTCGACCTTGGAAAATACAAACTATCACAGAAAAAAGTGCAGTACTCATAAGCGTGTAGTTCAAGCTACTTAATTTGGTGGTGACGCCTTAGGACATCACAAAGACTGAGTCAGTCATTGAGTTTTCAACCGATTAATGTCACACATAATCACTAATTGAATAACTCAAATATATAATGTTTCTCCTTGATAACGAATTTCTCGGGTGAATGAATTAGCATCTTAGAACTATCAAATACAAAATGTACGCATGTGAAGAGGTGGATCCACACAACAAGTAATTTATAGAGTTGTGCTTGGTGTGTTAAAAAAATAGTTGTGCATGGAAGGATGCTCATTTTGCATAGCATAAAAAAATCAGTGGTTGGTGAATTTAAATAGTATCTTAGAAATATCATGAGGTCACTAAGCTACATGATATATTAACAGAATTCAACAACATTATTCATACAAAGGAGTTGCCCATGCAGCATGTACTAGAAAACCTCACAAAAATGCAAAATGCCTGGCCCTAAAGTAGCAGACTATCCTTTTATAAATAAATTAGAACCGATATTTTTTCATAAGGGATTTTTTCTTATAGTTTGACTTCTTCCTCTTTTCATATATTTACCTTTGATAATGATTTTTATTTCTTTAGTAGGTACAACGGCTAGACCTATCAAAACCGATAGATCACAATAGTATATTGATAGATCCCAACCACTGAATCTTCATAATAGTACCAAAATAGATCAAGCACTTTAGAACTTTATAAATCATCATAATCATGACCAACCTGATCTTGCTAGAAAACAATTCATAAGTGGGCATTAGTTGAATTCCTAAATATGATAGTACTACTCCACCTTCAACACAAGATAGTAATATTGTACTAGGGTCCCCGAAGATATAGCATTCGTCGCGGATGTTGGAAATATGCCTAGAGGCAGTAATAAAGTTGTTATTATTCTATTTCCATCTTCATAATTAAATTTATATTTCGTGATATAGTTGCAGCTTTTCTTGAATGTCAGATTCAAAGGGATACCTATTTATATGTGAGGAAATATAAACATCAATAAGATCCTAGTCAGGCCTCTCGACTAGCTCATGTATTGTTGGTGGTTATGCTTTTATGACCATGAGATGAGAACACATTGTTAGAGTAACAATGGTGCTAGATAGACCCAACTTATGAAATAACGCGAGATCACGTCGTCAACATATTGTCGGTATTTTTTTATAAAGTATTAACATTTACTTGTGTCATGTGACCATGACAATATTGTAAACCCGGAGGTCGAATGGTTACTTCGGGGTTACCAAACATCACTCTATAACTGGCTGATTATAAAGGTGACTTTCGGGTATACCAGAAGAGTATGTTGCGGTGTTCGAGATGTCAAGATTGAGATTTTTCTCCTTCAGCAATGGAGAGATACACTCTCGGCCCACTTGGTATAACGATTTCCATCATCCCTCCGCCAAGGATAGTGACTAAGGTGTTAGTCATGGGGACATCAAAATACGTAACGAGAAAAGAATACAAACCATTAACGACTTAACTAGGTATAGTGCTCAAAGTGTTGATCGAGGTGATACATACCCTAAAAGTTTCGCCTCATATTATGTACGTATCCTGAAGTATAGGGAATTGTATGAGATAACAAAAAGTTCACTCGAAAAGATCTTCATTGCTACGCAGGAATTATTATGGGTGTCTAGATTTTGTTAATAATTATTGACCGGAAGGTGTTCCGAACATGTCCCCGTATTATTGAATTTGTAGAGGCACACACTTAAAGACTAACAATATGTAGGGGAACTAGGAGATAATGGAGGAGAGAATGAGCCCCGGAAGTGTTCCAGCTGATCCCCGAAGTGTTCCGGGAGGCCCCAGGAGTGTCCCGATGATACCCGCGAACGTCTTGGAAGCTCCTGTAATATCACATAAGCTTCCAAAAAGAGTCCGGAAGGTTCTGGAACATTTTTTTGAATATGAATACCGAATATGATAGATTATCTTCCACCCTTATGACTAAATGACTCTTTGCTTAATAAAGCATAGAGTCCGATTATAGAAGAGAGTACATCCACGTTAGGACCAGCCAAGCAACCATCTCGCTCTTCTCTATTTATTTCATTCACTCACATGGACTGAATACAACCATTATTTATGACGATTTTCCCATGCAAAAATATCTTATGAAGTTGGTCTATGATATATGTTGTCAGCATAAAGCCATAAACAGAGAAAATAGATTTCTATTTGGGAATAGGAGACGTCGCGAAGAGAACACCTGATAGCAGCAGAAGAATTTGTAGTGCTGTTGTGGTCGTCCCACATGCCACCTTTAAGCCATTTGTATTCAAATAATAATTCCAAATATTATACACGTATGTTTTCATTTTTAATGCGGATATGAATATTCACTTGCCATGTAGGCATTTCCTCAAATGTGAATACATAATACTATTTTGGATTATCTACTACCAGTTTCCACCCTTACCACTAAATGGCTATTCATTTTAACAAAGCACATAATTCAGGTACAGAAAAGAGTACATCCACATTAGGATTTAGGACCAATCAAGTAAACCATGTTGCTCTCTCCTTCTCTATTATTTCATCAAAGTCATATGGACTGATTACAGCCATTATTTATGAAGATCTGTACGTGCAAAAAATATCTCAAGAAGTTGATATATGATAAATGTTCTCAACAACCACACCCTCTAGGGCAATTTATATACCAGCACCGATCGAGTTTGTTCTACACATGCTTTGCTGGGTCATTCAACACATTTCTCATTCAGCAGAAACAATGAAGGAAAAAAATTCTGCAAGACCAGAGCAATCCAATGTGTTCTCCGGATGGTTCAGAGCCACTGGTTTTTGCACTTTCCTCTCATGCACCGTTATTGTTAACAAAGACAATGCAAGACAAACAGAAAGAGAAAAGAGATTTTGGTTTGAGACTGGGAGACGTTGGGAAGGGAACACATTATGGTCCAAGAAGAACTTGTACAGTACATGCTAAGCTGGTACAAGAAGAACTTGTACGTGCTATCATAGAGCGCCGGACCACCACATGCATGTGAGAGCCATGGTTATGCCATCTGGCCTGCCAGTGGCTCGCTGTCTTCACTACTACATCGATCTTCCCATAGTGCAATCAACTTCTTCATGAAGCTCTTCCCAATGCAGGAGGGCTGAGCATCTGGCTAGGTTTGTCCATGCTAAGCTCGCAGGGTGCGGTCATGTAGCTCAAGTGGCCGAGGCATGTGAGCAACTGAACGGTCCGTCAAGGGCAAGGCTCAGTTAGCTACCCCCGTTGATGTTTAGTTTAGAGGGGAACAAACTACCACATCCATCTTCAAGAGATTTTGTGAATCTCGTAGATATTTCAGTTTCCCCATAGAAACTTTTTTCAGACGCAACTCCTTTGTTGGTTTCATTTGTTCAGAAATATGCAAATTTTCCTGTCGATTCTTCAATATTCTATTTCAGACTAAATAATGACAAATATATTAGACAATAGACATGATGTTCTTGGCTGCCACAAACTGAGGCAGGTTGAATATATGTTCATCAATTCAAATCCAAGTACCCTGCTTGAAAATATTGTTCGATGTATACTGTTCCCCGATGGGTTATGTACATGATTTTGCATTCTCCTGCACCCTATAAGAATTATTGGCAATTGCTTGGTGTCATTGTATGGGATTTCGTTGAATAATTTGCATAAGTGTGCATTGTGCAGCGGAGTGAAACCAAGATTAATAAGATGTTGAATTGTGATACTGAAACGAATGGTGTGCACCAGAATCCCCGTGCGTTTACATGAGGAATTGGACCTCCATGATTTGATGGATGCACCTTGTCATCTTCATTACATGTTTGATGTGCTTCTAAATGCAGTGACTCGTGAATAGTTTCAAAATGCAGTGAGCGGTAAGGACAGTCATGATGGATGTGCATTGGTAAGTCTACCGGCTCTCCTGACGTTCCAGCACCTCACTGCATTTAGTCATAAGCATCCCTTCACCCCCAACATTGGTTTGCAGCTTACCCCAAATTGAATAAATTTGTGTCACTAGCGTCTGAATTCTAACCACTGTAAGTAATTAAGCTTGGTTTTGGTTATTCTAATCCTAGGCTATGTTACCTTCTGAATATGAATTTCTCTTTTAAACAAGGAAAATATTTGCCATTTTTGTAGATTAAGAAGAAGAGAGTTACCAAGTTAACTGGATAAAAATCGGGTGAAATAAAAACCCGCACAACCTACTGACCAGGCACACAAGATAACCCACAAACACCAAGATAACCCACAAACACCACTACGAAGGAAACATTGACGAGGTTGCACATTGACATCATTGTCATCACTTCTTCCCGAGCAAATGATTTGGACTTTCCCGCAAGCAACCAATGACAAAGCGAACGTCGCAACGACCACATGAAGATCCATGACAAGTGAACATCACACACGCCAACAACATGATAGCATTAGATCCAAGAATAAAGAAGCGACGATGCATTATGCAAAGCTAGCGCCACGTAGGATCATCGAGTTGGCCCATCCATCGCCTGTCATCGATTCCAGATGGACCTCACTGCCGCGTAGCTTTGACTCCACCACAACCAGCCAACATACACGTCGAAGAGCTGACTACCACAACTTTACCGCAATCCCGTCTTTGCACACCCGCATAGTTGCTGCCACACGAGCCATCGACCACCACCATGCCAACCACATGCCTCTTCAACCGGATTCAACTGCAGGTTGGTGCCCTCAATGAGGGAACATGACATCGATCATATGTGTCAATGTCATCATCGTCCGGTCCGAGCAAACCGGACCTAAGGTTACCCCCGGAGTACACCTCCATCAAGACAATGACGCCCTCAAGCGTTGCCATCATCCGCTCGGAACACGACCAGTACAACTTTCGTCGGCCATCTCACCATACAAACTCAATGCCTGCTAGTCACCTACACCACCACATGCATCATCCAGCTCGCCGCAAAGTGAGACCGCCTTAGACCCGCCAGTCCGTCGGCCCACCGCTGTCGGATCTGGCATCTCTGATTGAGGACGTCGCATCACCTCCAAGTTTAATTCTGTAACTATGATGGCTTATGCCTTCAAATATAATATAACTATATTGACGTACACTTCTAAGTATAATATGATGGGATGTGTGGTTGAATGTGCAAGTTTTCCACTATAGCAACTTGATCTATTTATTTTTTGCTTAATGCACTCGGACATATTTTTTTCTGGAAAACGTGAATCATAATTGATGTTTGTTGGGATTACCAATTTTTCTCCCCACAACTGTGACCATATTTTGGATTACTCGACACTGACATGCAAATATAAATTTCATCTCTCCCCTTGAGATAAAAAAATCATTCTTACTATACATGATCATATAATGTTTTGACATATATTTACGAGTTAAAAACTGCACCTGATCCAAATTAATTAACGTTTCTCTAGTACATCAGAGGGAGTACCTTAATTTGTAGGCATCAGAAAAAAGGGAATTTTGTGGGTAAAAACAATACATATCTGTGTGTACATCTACAATATTCGGGACCTTTTGAGGTTTCAAGCCACGAAATACATTTTCGTTTTTTCAAGGGCCCTAGGTAGCCCCGAAAAAAAAAAGAAACATCTCTCCATGCCCATCTCCTGTTCCCCTTCCCCTCCCTCGAACCCTAGCCCCTCGTTGACGCAAGCCTCCCCGGAGATTCTCGATCCAGCTGCCACCACCCCGCTGCCGGCGGCCGACTCCGTTCCTCGACCATCTCTTCCCCTGACGGGTAAGCGCCGAGCTCCTCCGTCTGCGCAGTGTCTACTTAAGGGTTTGGTTGTGCAGATCGATCGACGCTCTCCCTCACCAGCATTGTTTCTTTCATTAGATTACTAGAATGATCATCTCGCCTTGATACTGCAGCTTTTATTTACCTGAAATGTTTGGCTCTGATGCACATCTCCCGTTGTTCACCCTGTTCTCGAAAGAAAGAGTATTTAACCAAAAACTACCAAAATTCACGGAACCGTGACGAAAAACTACCACTTTACGATTTTGTGCGAAAAACTACCGCTTTTATCCTAAACCATGGCAAAAAACTACCAAGTCTGAAAAGAGCCCGATTTGGCTCTTTTAAGCACGTTTCTGACAGAGTTGGCCCACACTTAATAAGCGGGCTAAAAAAGCAATCGGGTCCCTGTTTTTTTTTCAAAAAGCAATCCAGTCCTTTCGCTCGATGCAGCGGCCCGCGAGGAGGAGCTCGACGGAGTCCTTCTCGTGGTCCACGGCGGCGTCGCTCGGGTGGACACGGCCGGAGCGCGGGCAGGGAGTGGGGCGCCCGCGGGTGAGCGCGGCGGGGCCAGGCGCGCGGCCAGGGGCGCGGCGATGCTAGACGGCCAAGGGCACGGCCAGGGGCGCGGCGGGGCCAGGTGCGCGGCCACGGGCGGGCGGCCGTGAGCGCGACCATGAGCACGGCCAGGGGTGCGCCGGCCAGGCACCCCAGGGGGGCACGGCTAGGGGCGCGGCGACGGGCGCGCGGCCAGGGCGGCAAGGCCAGGCATGTCGTCACGGGCGGGCGGCCATGGGCACGGCCAGGGGCGTGGCGGCCAGGCACGCCAGGGGGGTCGACGAGGGGTGCGCCATGGATGTGCTCGCCGTGCTGGGCTTCGAAGGAAGGACTGGATTGTTTTTTTTTTAAAAAACCAGGGACCCGATTGCTTTTTTAGCCCACTTATGTGTGGGCCAACTCTGTCAGAAACGCGCTTAAAAGAGCCAAATCGGGCTCTTTTCAGACTTGGTAGTTTTTTGCCACGGTTTAGGAAAAAAGCGGTAGTTTTTCGCACAAAATCGTAAAGTGGTAGTTTTTCGTCACGGTTCCGTGAATTGTGGTAGTTTTTGGTTAAATACTCCGAAAGAAAAGACACATCTTTTGCAGATAACTACTTCGCCTAACCAAAAATTGTTCCTTTCAGTAGATGTACTGCGCCTGGTACAAATGGTTAGAATTTAGGACTGCATAGCCTATCACCGTTTCAGCATGTTTTTCAGGAAGCAGATGGCACAGATTGCTACTCTATCTACCTCATCGAATTGTTCTCCTTTTAGTTCATTATCTGGGCTTTGCAATGGAGGTTATTTCGATCTGGTATACAAACAGCATATATCGAGTCATATACTTTGCTCGGATGCGCAGCCATTGTTTTGGCCTGTCCTTGAATAAGGCGGCGCTTCCTTTTCTAAACATATAGATGAATGCCGTCAGCCCTTTTCATCTAGATTACCTGTAAATGGTCTGTGTGGTCACTGATGTTGGGCCATTGCAGGAACACACTTTTTTTGTAGACCATTATACTCTGCTCCTGTTGGTGTTTCTACTTTCTAGCCAGAGTACGGCAATCAAAGGATCCTTCTTCCCTATTTTAGTCATGCACCTCATTCTCTGAAAAACATGCTGAGTGTACTGTTTAAGTTTAGTGGCGGCTAATACTTACTGCAGCTGTTGTTACCAAGTGCAAGAAACATATATATGTGTAGTGCCAGGTTAGGTCGTACGGCGTATGTAGTTTTACTACCTTCTTTCTGTCTGACGGATTGATGGTTTCCGCCGCATCTTCATATTGTCATTATACTCTGAACTCATCAGCTTTCTTATAAAATTGAGCTGATCGCCTTTGCTCTTATATAGAATAGTAGAAGAAACATATGTATTTCTAGTTGCAGTTTTCACTCTGTTTAACTATGAATCCTATATCTTCTCTTGTAGGCTTTGCATGATGGAGGCTGCACGGTATCGACCTTGGTCAGATCTCCTGCCCGAACTTCTAAGCCTTGTCCTCAAGCGTCTCCCTTCCCTAGCTGACCGTGTTCATCTGAGGGCAGTCTGTCACCCATGGCGCTCTAACTGTCTGCTGCAACCGCTTCCCGTCCCGTTCCCATGGCTCACCCTCCCTGACGGAACATTCCTCTGTATCCCAGGAGGCGAGGTTCACCGCATGCCAGCTGTACCAGATGGTGTTAGTTGCCGTGGCTCCATCGATAACTGGCTATTTCTCATGAGTAGTGATGATGCATGCACATTGATGAACCCTTTCTCCAAAACCACTTTGGAGCTTCCTAATCTGGTCTCAGTTTGGCAGCGTAAGGTACCCTACGAATCTGATCCTACACAACTTTTCTACAAGTTGGTGGTGCCCTCACCCGTGGACCTATCACCTGATTCCCTCATTGTGGCATTGATGATGGACGAAGTTAATATTGGTACAGTTTGCATTAGCCAGCCACCGATGGCCACTTACTCGTTACGAGGCAATAGGCAGCCATTATACCACCCGTATGATGTTGCGTTCTTTGATGGAAAGTTGTATGCGGTGACTTCCATTGGCAAGCTCTTCATCCTTGAGTTTTGCAGCAATCTTGGTAGTAATCCAAAAATCAAATGCGTAATTGAGTCTTTGGGTGTTTGCCTTGGAGTACCAGAATGCGTTTCCGGAGAGAAAGTGTGTACATTCAGGTTGTATCTAGTTGAATGCGGTGGTAGACTGTTGATGGTTCAACGATTTATTCGTCACCTGGGCCCTCTCTGTAGGGATAATATATTTGAAAATATGCAGACTATTGGGTTTGTTGTCGTCGAGGCAGACTTGCACTCTGAGCCTTGCCGATGGAGAATGATCAGTGAGTTGGGTGGCCATGCTCTCTTTGTTGGCAAGCATGGCTCCAAGTCTCTGCCTGCTAGAGAATGCAGCGGATCCCAAGAGGATTGCATCTACTTCATTTGTGACTATGCACATCCAAAATTCTCTATGAGTCCATTTCATGACTCTGGTGTGTACAACATGGGGAATGGGAGGATCACACCATTGATGTCTCAGACTGCAGCACCTGCACATGATGCTGGCCAGTGGCGCCCAACATGGTTTTTCCATGCTGGAGCTGTTTCACAGATTGTCATGTGTATGCCTAATTTGTTCTGCTGAAGCTTTGTGATCAACCCAGCCTGCGCGCTGTCATCTTTATCCTAGTGTTATTTTATCGTTCGACTTACGTTCTTAATTTGTATGTTGATCAACCCAGCCTTGTTCTGGTTATGTTTTTGCTGGGGCTATCTCATGTACCACAGAATTTCGAACTTTTAATTGGTATGATGGTGTGCACTTCAAATCTTATCAATGGTCCCAATTGGATGTATTCAGATGTGCAACTTGATCTTTGTTTGAGTGATGAGACTATTAAGCTAGGGCATGTACGTGAACAACCTTTTCTGGAGGTGAATAAACTTGGGTGTTTCATTAGCCATTGAATCCTGATTGCTGCCTGCAGGGGTTACTGAGTTTTGCTCACAACTATGATCATATTTCGGATTGCTTGGCACTCCCATGTGAAGGCAAGTTTCTTTGCTTCTTTTGAGATGAGAAAATCATTCTATCTATGAATGGTCCTAAGAGCATCTCCATCCGTTGGCCCCAGGCGGCTCGAAAAATCACCGCCTGGGGGTGAACACGCGCTAAAATCGGCCTGGGGGCGATCCGGTTCCCAGCCGACGCCCCCAGGGTCGGCCCCAGGCGGCTATTTTTAAATTTTTTTAAAATATTTATTTGTCTAAAATTCGGCAAAACACAAACATTACATTATCTCGGCGAATTGAAATAGTTTTCTACATAGGTAAAATACCTAAAGAAAAAACAAAACGGGGCCGCGACTACAAGCCGAAAAACATGAGAGAGGCGAGGTCGCCGCTGTCGTTGTCGTCCTTCTCCTCCTTCACGCGGATGCCACTGCTGGACCCCTGCCCGGGGTCGCCCTGGCGGACCGGCGGAGACGGCGCGTCATCGCCGCTGTCGTCGTCGAGGACGACGACGCCTTCCTCATCGCGGCCACGGCGCCGAGCGGCGTACTGCTCAAAGGCGCGGCGCTGGCGCCTCAGGTCCGTCCGCGCCCAGTCCTCGCGCGCCCACTTCAAGGCCGCCTCGTCGTCGAGCCCTGGCTCTGCCTTCACGTCGGCGAGCCCTGGCTTCATCTTGACAACGGCAAGGCCCGACTCCGTCTTCGGCTTGACGAAGCGGGGAGGAGCTGAGGAGGAGGCACGCCCATGATGCCGGCGTTGTGGGTGCGCCGGCCGAGCGGCGTCTCGGTGGTCTCCGTGGGCTCGGCCTTGACACCGAGCAAGGTGGACGAGCCGGAGGAGCGGGAAGATGAGCGATAGGAGGAAGAAGAGGAGCCGACCCAACGTGGCATCCATTGGCTGCCACCGGCGGGGGACCGGGGCGGCAAGGTACGTCAATGGCGGGTTGTTGCCGTCCTCGAGGTGCTCGAGGACGACGTGGAGAGTGCGGCCGGGGGTGCCCCACCACAGGCGGCAGCCCTCGCTGTTCTTGGACCCCCGCACCACCGGCGCCGCGTTGGTGGAGGCCAGCCGCTGCGCCTGCCGGTGCTGGAAGTACGCCGCCCAAGCCTCGTGGTTGCTGGCAGCGTACTGCGGGAAGGCCTGTTGCTCCTCCGTTAGCAACGCCCGCATGCGGGTGACCTCGTCGGCGAAGTAGTCGGGGCGCACGTCGACGTCAGGCAGCTGGGGGATGGGGACGCCCCCGGCGCTGAGCTTCCACCTCCCCAGCACACGCATGTCCGGAGGCGCCGACGCGTTGGCCTCGAACAGTAGGTATGACTCCCACTCGTGCAGCGAGCGGCGATCGAAGCCATTGGCCGCCGCCCCATCGCTGGGGAACCTCTCGCCCATCATCGCGGCTTGGAAAGAAGAGAGGGGAGGAACGTCGGCGGCGTCGGTGCACGGGAAGAGAGATCGGCTGCTGTGGGTGGGATGCGGCCTCAGGCGAGGGGGAGGCGCTGCTTATATAGCGGCCGGGGGGTGGGCGCCGTGTGTACGCGTGGTGGGAGGTGGTGCCTCGCCGCGCCCGCGGTGCCCGTGAGGAATCAATGGAAAGCTGACCGGCGGGCAGCCTTGGCATTGATTCCCCGCGGGAAACCGAGGCGACGAGGACGACAAGGCGCGTGGGTCGCTGACTCGGCGGGCCCGCCTTTTTCCGCGCCAAATTCTATTACCCCGGCGCCTCCGGGCGCCCCCCAGCGCGCCGGGTTCGGCCTGCATCCACCGACACCAATTTCGGTAGGCTCCTGGGGGCGCAACTGGGCCGATTTTTGAGCGCCGGCGCTAAAAAACACCTGGGGAGGCCTGTTAGGGGCGCGGTTGGAGATGCTCTAAATCTAGTAGTCTCATATAGAAGCGTTCTATGGGTCTGTAAAATTTTATTATGAAATGCACTAATTTGTGAAACTTAAACTGAATGCAGCAACTTCACGGCATGGCATTGGGAGATTGCAACACACATGTTGGAAGTTAAGATATGCTTTGGCAAGCAGCTAACAAAATCAGGGAGAAACGTTGCCTCTGAAAGAATGGAATCGTGGCCACACAAAATACACCTTTACGGTGGCTGCTGCCGATATACCTCGCAAAGATGGAATTGTGTTGGAGTTGTGTCGAATATTGTGTACAAGGTAGGTTACAGTTGGACTTGTAGTTGTATTGTGTTTAGATAGGATACAGAGTCGTGCCCTAGTAGGACACTTGTATCCTAGATCTCTCATATATAGCGGGGCTAGACACACGATGTAACCTATGGCAACATAATAGCACCGAAACACAGGAGAAACCGGCGGCATGTGCCGGTGTCCAGAGCGACCGGGTGCGGTATTGTAGCGGTGTCATGGGGAGGAGCGCCCATAGTCAGGCCCCGGGGATGTAGCCATATATATCGATGAACCTCGTTAACAAATTTTGGTGTCGTGCTCGTGTGATTGCTTGGTCCTCGGATGATCGACGGAGTGCATCGAATTTATTCTAACAAGTGATATCATGAGCTAGGTTGGCGGGAGGTCATGGAAATTGATCTAGAGGAAGGAAGAGAACATCGATGGAAGTCTGCACGAAATAATCGTAATACGGGAGAAGTTATCGATGATTTACGATGCAAAAGCAGATGTATTGGTCGTGTTTTTAATCTTTGAGTAGCGATTCGAAGCAGCGACGATGGCATCCATCACAGGTACAGAAGGGTACTGGTCAACGGTGTCCGGCGCGTCGGCGTTAAAATTGATTAGGTGCAAGCGCCCGGAATCGACGGGTCGGCGAGATCGGATTGTGGCGGACGCGCGCGGAATCATGGAGTCCTGTGGCGATCGGACTGAGCGTATGCGGTGGGCAGATGTGCACGCGTCGCAGTGGACCGCTGAGACGTGCCTCGAAAGCCAGACCGTGAATTTGTTTGGAAAAAAAAAGAGACAACCATCATGAAGTCATGTTAAAGATGAAGCTCGAGTCTGAAGGACTTCACGCGGTGCTGATTGAGGGGCTACGGCATAAGATCTTAGAGAGTCGAAGCCTATTCAGCGAAAAAAGCGAGTGACACGCAATTCGGACTGGAGCCCAGTGGTTTGATGAAAGCGTGAAACTTGTCATCGACCGGTGATGATCGGTGGTACTGCAGTGGAGGTTGAATGGTGTGGGTTCGCGATCCTTGAGATTCGATCGGGACAGCGGAGGCTCGACGCGGTGATAGCGCGAGGCGTGCGGTACGCACGGGGCATGGAAACGGGCCAGGGCTCTGGTGGTCATACATGTGGTGAGACAACTGCGAATTTGACTCGAAATGACTACAAGCAACGGTGAAATTCCTTCATGTTTCAGACAGGCGGTCAAAAAAGGGGCGGTGATGTTGAGTTTAGATAACTCTTATGTGTGACACCCAATATGTGAGTTCTTAACTTTTACGCAGGTCAGTGATCGGTGTGTGATGGCGTTGGACGGATACTCTGGAAGTTGGGAGCACAAGCTAGAGTAACAAGGAACTTAATTTTGCTCGAGTGTTGACGGTGGTCAAGAAAAAGAGGGACTACAAGTTGCAGGTGGAGTCTTTGGAGTAGTAGCGGTACTCATAGGATAAACTCAAGTCCAATATACATGAAAGTTTGACGCATTGACGAATTCAAGGTGGTGGAGAATATTCGCCAAGGTGGAGTTTGTTGGAGTTGTGTTGAATATGAGTAAATTGCATAAAACCACCACTTTGAAGGTTAGGTTTGCGAAAAACACTACAATACATTTTTTTTTCCAGAAAACGCCATGTCTTATGTAATTTTTTTGCAAAATCCACTAATCGGCGGATTTGGCTCGGTTGAGGATGCTTATGACAGTTGGGGGCCCTTTTTGCCTACGTGGCGTAACATTTCATGCCAGGTCAATTTTAATCTAATTTTACAAAGTGGTCCTTAGATTTTACACAGTCAACCCTAAATTAAAAGGAAAAAATTGCAACAGACGACGTGCATCTCTGCTCTGGAGGTCAACGCAGCCTCATCCCGCACACAGCCTGTGCCGGGCAACTCCTCGCGTTGGAGGCCAAATCGAGGCAGTGGCGGCATCCCTCATCGTATCTGGCAGCCGGCGCTGGGCGCCTCCTCACGCTGGAGGCCAATCAAGGCGGCGGCGCGGCATACCTCGCCGGATCCGCAACCGGCGCTGGGCGTCTTCGAGCTGGAGGCCAAATCAGGGTGGCGGCGCGGCATCCTTTGCCGGATCCAGACGAGGTGGCGGCGCTGGGGGTAAATCAGGGCTACAACGTGACATCCCTCGCCGGAGGTGGCGGCGCCTGGAGCGCGTGCGCGCACCGCCGTCGGCGGCTCATGTGGTGGTGCGTGGTTTGCCCTCCTTCGCAGTTCAAGTCCAGGAACTGGACCTGGTGCGCCCTTCTCCGTAGTTCGCCGGCTTCGTCTGTTCCGGCCAGCTCTACTTGCGGCGGCGTGCGGGATGAGGAGCTCCTCTCCTCGGGCGGCTGCGGGAGCAAAGAGGAAAGGGCCTTGGCCGCACGGGGAAAAGAATGTCAGGGGTGTTTTTTCTTTTTGACCCATCTAGCGTTATCTTTGGCAAAACGTTGTGCCATGTCAGCGAAAAACGGGCCCCAACTGTCATAAGTGTGCTCAACCGAGCCAGATCCGCCGATTAGTGGTTTTTGCAAAAAAATTAACAAAAACATGATGTTTTCTGAAAAAAAATGTATTGTAGTGTTTTTTGCAAACCTAACCTTCAAATGGTGGTTTTATGCAATTTACTCCGTTGAATATAATATACAAGGTATGTTACAGTTGGACTTGTAGTTGTATTGTGTTTAGATAGGATACGGACTCGTGTCCTAGTAGGACACTTGTATCTTAGGTGTCTCATATATAGCGGGGCTAGATACACGATGTAACCTATGACAACATAATAGCACCGGAACGCAGAGGAAGCCGGCGGCATGTGCCGGTGTCCAGGCCGACCGGGTGCGCTACTATAGTGATGTCATGGGGAGGAGCGCTTATAGTCAGGCCTCGGGGATGTAGCCATATCGGTGAAGCTTGTTAACAAATTCCGGTATCGTGCTCGTATGATTGCTTGGTCCTCGGATGATCGACGGAGTGCATCGGATTTATTCTAACAAATTGTGCCGTGTGTATGTGATGCTCACCACCATTCGAACATCGACTTTTAGCACAAAATCCCATTCACATTACACGGGATGCAGGGTTGCGTTCTGCGTCGAGCTACTGATATTGCTTGACAACAGCTAGGGGTGCGCGAGAAGGGATGAAAAAAGGTTCGGATTTCTCTCATTGATGGGTCACAGATGACAAGATCTCTACAAGGACGCGGACATCTTCCGCCCCACACCTACTTCTAATCTTGCAGATATCCTTCCTGTCATCCTCTGAATCGGAGCTACATGCTTCCAGTACAAACTCTGCTCCATAGCTGGTCATCAGCATACAGATAAAACTCATTTCTTACTTCTTTGCGTGCCCCTGTATGTGCAGAAGGCAGAGGTAAGACTGTATACTGTGCCATGGCAGACAAGCGGCCTAATTGTGGGAGTCACCCGGCAGCAGCATATAGCTGATGCTGCAAGTCGGACAGCAACAATACTACGACAAGTGCAAATGTTTTGCTGTCATCAGCTTTGAGCGTCAGCAAGCTAGAGATCATGTAGTAACAGCTCCCAGACGTCTAATACTCCAATTAACCTAGGGTGCAACATGCAGATATGATTGTTCAGCAATTTGTCATCGACGGCACCATCGCTGTTGGAGAAGAGCCAATCATAGACCATTTCTGGAACTCCATACTCTCTGAACGGATCCGTACAAACCGCTTCTTATTTGCCTTCCCATTCACTTGACTGTATCGAAGAACCTGCACATTCTGTTTTCTGACCTCAAACTGCAGCATGAAATCTATGCGGATCTTCAGCTAATGTAACCATTGCACAATGCAAGAATGTTTTAGGTTATACCAGCCATGTATTTATATATACTAAAGGCACGGATACCTACAGTACAACAAAAGATATGAGAACATGCTGGAAATTCCGAGAAAAAAAGGCAAACCATCTTTTTTGAGGGGTAAACCACACTTTATTTAATGTTTGGAGTACGGTTTACAGGAATTACAAACGGGTCATGGGGAGATCCCATCCACAAGTGGCAAACCATCTGAGGTAATTTGATCAAACTTCAAAAAATTCACGAATTTCAAAAAGAGTTCATCAAACTTTAAAAAAGTTCATCGAGTTTGAAAAAAATCTTTGAATTAGGAAAAATTTCATCAAATTTGGGAAAAAGTCCATCCATTTTATAAAAAAATTCATCGAATTTGGAAAAAGTTCATCCATATTAAAAAAAATCATTGAATTTAAACAAAAATTCATCAGATTTGAAAAACATTTTGTCGATTTTTAAAAAAGTCATCGAATTTGTAACAGGTTCGTCGAATTTAAAAAGACTTCATCGATATTCAAAATTGTTCATCAAATTTGAAACGAGGTTGATAAAAATGAAAAAAAGTTTCATAAAATGATTTTAAAGAAAATTTTATTGAATTTGAATTTTTTAATTGATTTGAAAGAAAGTCCATCAAGTTTGAAAAAAGTTCATCAACTTCAAAAAACTTCATCAAATTTTAAAAAAGAGCTCATCGATTTAAAAAGAAGCGTTCATCGAATTTGGCAAAAAGTTCATCAAATTTGACAAAAGCTCATCAATTTTGTAAAAAGTTCACCGATTTTGAATAAAATTCACGAAATTTAAAATATAAAAATAAGATAAAAAAGGAAAATAAAAATAAAAAAAGGAAAATAAAAAGAAGAAAAACAAACAAAAAGGTTGTACTTAACTACGTCGGTGCGTGTGGTTGAGTGGCTACCGTAGCTAGCGTAGCTCGAGGTGGTCGTGGGTTTGAAACCTACATTCCGCATCTTTTCTGCAACAGTTCAAACAGAAAATAGGAAGGGTGTCTGGGCCGGCCAACCGCCGCGCGGGGGTGTGCGTCTGTTTGCATACAATGAAGAAACCGACACATAAGGCGTCGTTTAAAGATTGCATGTGGGACACTACCTTTCCTCTTTCTTCTTTCCTTCTCCCAACTAAAAATGTTTTCTGAATTTAAAATTGTAGAGTACAACTTATACGAAATGTGCTACAAAAATATCATCTTGTGTTTAAAACCATAGAACCAGAGATCTTTAATAAGGCCATGAGAAAGACATGCATAAAGCAACATAGTACTAAGGTGACTATGCTTCGCCACGGATCCAAGAAAGACATGAAATACAAACTATAATAATTTGCTCATACACATTATGTGTAATTTAGACAAAGATCAATTTAAGTCCAAAAAGAATAGTGATGAACACCGATGTTGTCATAGTTCTAATCACAACATATGTTTGAAATATTTGCTGGCTATACAAAAACAAACAAATATAGCATGGTTCTTTATAAAAATTAGAACTACTGCTTCCAAAGATGACTCCCTAGGTACGAGAATCCATCTGAAGCTGCCTTTGAGTAAACTATGATGACAGGCAGAAATCCAAGTTGGTGCCTAGGCTCATCTGCTCCCGCTCAGAAAAAAATCAAAATAAATACTAGAAAAATTCAAAAAAAAAATAATTTTTTTGGATGGTAGATAATTTGATGCGTGAGGTCCGCTCTAAATTTCAACTTATTTGGACATTTTGGCAGCTCTCGGCAAAAAAGACAAATCGGGTCAAAACAGTGCGTGAACATTAAACATTTTTACAGACCATGATTTGTCTTTTTTTTGCCGAGAGCTGCTCAGATGTCTAAATGAGTTGAAATCTGGTGCGAACCTCACGCATAAAATTATCTGCCACCAAATTTTTTTTGGAATTTATTTATTTATTTTTTAACATTTGTTTTGTTTTTTTTTCTGAGAGGGGGTGCAGATGAGCCTGGGAGCAGAAACTCCGCATCCGATGACAAGGGGCTTTTAACCAAGAACCATAATTTGGTTGACCGCCCACAAAGGTCAGAATTATTCTTTACAACTTCATAAAAAGCTAATTAATCAAAAAAATAATTATGAATAGAGGTTAGTAAGTAAAGCTAAGTCATGACTAAAATATTGAAGGGGGGAAATGGTTGTTTTTATTCCAAAGATGAATACCACAGTATAATAACCAATAGCATTGTGCAAGCATCGGGAGCAATACAAATAGCAGTAGCCTCTCAATCCCTCACTATCTCTCTACAACTCTTTACTACTCGCTTTTAATCCTCTCCCAAGACCACACACGGCAACAACAACACACTCAATCTCTCTTCTTCCTCCCAAAATCAGCAGCCAATCTTTCTTCTTCCTCTCAAATCAAACATCAATAGACCAGGTACTGCCGATCACCACACCGATCACTACATCATGCATCCCATCGTCCAGACGCACTGCACGAATGCACCACCGCCCCGCCTCTCTCTGCAACGTCACACCCCCGCCCCACTGTGATCAAGGCACACAAAAAGAGTATGCTGGCCTTTATTAACTTTATTAATGGTCACATGGTTCATCAAGGAGATTACCTAGACCAACATTTGTCAACAAGAAAACACCACGTATGGCACAAGCTGATGTGTTAGCTTCCTGGGGTAACGCTGGAATGTCTTCACAGCCTACATAAGTAAAGTTTGAAAGGCTATAACCTTGACTTATAGAAAAAAATGATTTTTAATGCACACACATGAAGATACATCTCAATTATTTTCTGCTCTTATCTTTTAGAAACAGATAGCCAACTTTTTCTTTAGAATGAGAGTAAACTCCATATACTGCTTGCTCACAAGTGCCGGACAATGGAAAGCTTTGACATCCTCCCCCGTGATCTTAAACACTTGTAGGTAATTTCCTCCTTCATGCTTTTGAACTCTTAAATAGTGCATTGCAGCTCCTGCATCCATGAGGCGTCGTGCCCTGTTAGTGCACTGCAGCTCCCACATCGATGAGGCGGCGCACTCCATCTCGTGGAGATAGACAAGCCACCAGTGTAGTTGCTGAATTCTCTCATCCCCACTGTAGGATAGCACTGACCCACTGTAGGATTTTTCTGTGGCAACGCACGGGCAACCATGCATCTATTACTGATTGGGATGGTGTGCATAAAACTACAGGCTGAACTTTGGTTTGGCTAGATAAGCACTTGCACGTAGCATGCCTATATATATATCACTATTTTCATAGATCAAGGAAATCCAAATGCATTAGACCGGTTCAATGTGGGTGTCATGTACACTTAGTATTAACAATCGGAATGGACAAAATTGACTGACTGAAAGTAGGAATGCCCTGTGTGCAGCGGAGTTTAAGTCCTACATACGAAGGAGGTGAAAGAAGATAGTTTGGCGATTGGGTACGTACTTTGCTTACCAGTCGGTCGTGGGAGTTCATGTCGGACTTCCAGCCAAGCAGCAGGCACACCACCTCCCCCACCACTTGCATGTCGTAAAGTATAGCACACCACCTCCCCCGACATCTGTGACCAACAGCCTCATTGCCGTGTTCACCAATGGCCTAATCCCCAGATGGTAAAGTATCAAACAATATGAGCAGTGTCCTAATCAACCCTCTAGATACTTCACTGATTTAAGAATCTTTCCCTGACATAACATATTTTGAATTTCCTTTGCACATGTTTGACTGAGATAAATTTTAAACTTCCTTTGCCCATAGTAATATATCTGAATCAGCGCCCGCATAGAATGTAATTTTCATCATAGGTAATCTCCAATGGAGTATCATTTTCAGAAAATAAACAACATACCGACGAATATATATTAAGAAGTAAACTGTACAAGATTCATCTTACCTTATGCTTGGAAAGAGCATTTCCAATCATTTTATTGGTTCATCTGTCTCTAGTAAGGCACAAGCCAACTTCCCTCTATTTGTAGTCTGTAGGAATGATCCCAGCGTAAGGTTGAGCAAGCAAACAACTCAAATATTGCTGGTAATGTTTAAGAAATTAAACATTTTAATAAACATGCCTGACCTGTAAAAAGTCTTGGGTCTTTCTCGGTTTTGTAGTGCAGAGTTCAACAATTAAAACTAAAATATATGTATGTTAATCCATTGAACCCTCTTTTATCTAGTGCACCATGACTGATATATCTATATCTATACCTACTAATAAAGCAAGGTGCGTTCCTCCGATCTTTTCATTTGTTCACCACTGAAAAAATGTCTTTTTTCTATCCGAGGTGGTGCTAAATTTTTGTGCACCTGTCTACTAGAAAAGAAAGAAAAAGGTTTGTCCAGAACTTCATACGTGGGGCGCATCCTATGGCCCAGCGAAGCCCGCCCACTTATTTTTCTGCCCACATAACTTGGAAACCCGATTTGTTGCACTTGGGGGCAAATACTTGGAGCTTCGCACAGGGTGAGTAGGCCTGGCTGTTTTCCTTTTTTTTCTGTGTTTTGTTTCTATATTTATTTTTTGGTTCCATTATCTTTTTATTTCCTATTTTTTCCCTTCCAAATTTATTTTTCTTTTTTACGTTTTGCCTACGTTCCAAACTTTCAAAAAAAGTGTAGAATTTCAATTTTTTTTTGGAATTTGTTGAAAAAAGTTCAGAATTCCAAACTTTTGTTCCCATTTAAAAAAATGTTTAGAGCTTAAAATTTTTGTACTCATTCCAATTTTGTTTCAAAATTCAAAAAAATGTTGCCATTTTTCCAAAAACTATTTGTGATTTTCAAAATTGTTCAGGATTTTATTTTAAAAACTTGCATTTTAAAATTGTTCCAAATTCAAAAAATTCTTGTTTTAGGTAAATTTTTTTTCAAGAATAATATTTTAAATAGTGCTACATTGCTCCTTTATATACAGTCGTACCAATTTATATACTTGTGCAAAACTACATATGGTAATGTGGATGTAGGATAGATGAATTAAGTTGGACAAAGGATGGATCAATTGGTACATGAGGTAGATGGAAAAAGACCTTGAATTTCACAAAATGAAGAATTTTTTCCCCATTTTTCATTTTTTTGTGTTTTTCAAAATTGTTTGAGTTTTCAACAGAATTGCATTAAAAAAAGAAATCAAAATTCAGAAATTATTCTTGTTTTTGTGAAATCTTCACAAATTCAAAATAATGTTCGTGTTAAAAATACACATTTTCTTTAAAAAACTGAATTTTCAAAACATGTTCCCGTTTTAAAAGATTGTCCACAAGTTCAAAAGTGTTCGTGTTTGTATAAAAGTTTCATATTTCTAATAAATGTTTGTGAATTTTAGAAAATGTTCCGTTTCAAATTTTGTCTGTGTTTTTCAAAAACATATGGAATTTAAAAAATTCATATTTTTGAAAACTTTTTGGGATTTCAAAAATTGTTCATGCTCCCAAGAATATTCAGCAATTCATAATTATTATTACTTTTGAAAAGTTCAAAAAAATATATCAAATAATGCTTCAAATCTGACCCTCCATTATGTTCTTCAATATTTGCAATGGTCGTCGGTTAACAGGACGTGTTTGTTTGAGTGGCTGACAGCACTTGGTTGGGTTTTGGAGGTCATGAGTTTGATTCTTCAACTCGTCTTATTTTTTGGATTTTTACTCGTGCCTTGCAAACACATATTGTTACGGTGCCTGGGCCTTCCATAACCAACGCAACCTAGCCGGCCCAACTACTTCGGAAGGAAGGCAAAAAATATTTTAAATAGTCCCACATTACTCATTTACATATAGTCGTATCAATTTATATACTGTGCGAAATACATGTAGGAAATTAGATGAAGGATAGTTGGATTAAGCTCAACGAAAGATGGATGGCTTGGTACCTGACCTAGCTGAAGAAGGACCTGGATTTCTTGAGGATTGCTACCCAAGGAAAAGAAAAGAGAAGACCCGACTACATGAGCTAGATGCACGGAAAAGGGAAGACCCAGCTCACTCCAATATTATGGAATTTCACACCTTAAATCCCCTTGATCAATGAACGGAAAAATAGCATAGTAGAATTAACTCCAGTTGTACTATATATGTGTCTTGTACATGGAAAAGAGAAGACCCGCCTCACTTCCATATTATGGAACTTCATACCTTAACATCCTCTTGAATGAATGGAAAACTAGATCGAATAATTCACGGCCTTCTCTAGCGTGCGATGATCTAAAAAAAACCAGAACCTAAATGTTCAAACTTCATATCTTAAATCCCCTAGATCAATGAATGAAAATTTTTTTAGAGGATTGCTTACTTCACATGTGGCGAAACCAAGAACCTAAATATTCCTTCTTGGCATGCACGCAGGATTATGCTTGCACATATTATTCTCACTAAATTTAAGCACACTATTTTTCTCTCTTGTTGCAATGCAGGGGCATTCCCGGTAAGGAAGGAGATAAAAAGGTGTTGTCATTTATCTCGGCCTATTTCCCGAGGCGTTGGAAATAAAGACCGGCTCAGAGAATCACTGGCGTGCTTTCTCTGCCCCATCGTTTCTCCAACAAAGAAGTCATCCTTGACTTGACTATTGATCATTCCACCCTACCGAGCCGCCTCTTCGAAGTATTTACCTTTGCCTTTCTTTTTTGAGAACATACCCTTCAAATCAAAAAGAAAAAAAATGAAAGAAAAGTTCCTCTTCCTTGATTTAATCGGCTCTAAGGGAGTTTACTCGGCCCATTCTCCAGTCTCCCGCACTGCTCATGTGCTAGTCTTTATAACTGCACATATACATGTCGCAATCATTAGATTTTCGTACTTGACATATGTAGGACATTATGAATCCACCTGCCCTCTAGTAGATCACATGTCCTGCAATCTCGCATCTCTTTCTTTCTTCTAAATATCGATTTTACTTCGAGGTATCAATCTTTCTCCTAGATATTCATAACTTCTCACCTCATACAAAAGCGGTGGACATTAAGCCTGCACGCTGATCTAGCATCAACAATGTACACCATGAACCTGAAATGTACGCATTGATCCAATATTGCATAGGAACGGACACTATATCATGAATTGAACTTTCTAGCACAAAAAACTCTACTAGCTCAAAGCACCAAAGCAAAGTTCGGATAATGAGTTGGGTGCTCGTTTGCAAGAAGAGAAATGATTATTTATGATAAATGTTAAAATTAGTTAATATCTAGACCTAGAGAAAGGTTCCAATCCATGATAACTCAACTTAAGAATCAAGAACACCATATTTATTCGTATACAATACCAACACCAACAGTTCTGTCATAACAAAAACAAAATACTACATGCAATCAAGGTTTTGGGTACTGCCCAAAAATTCGGATATCGGGCGGTATCCACATTTCTCTCCGCCCCACGAGAAATACCTATCCCGAGCAAAAAGTATGAAATTTGTGAAATTGTTGAATTTAAACGATCAAAGTTAGTAAAACAACATATATAGCATCTCAGTTATGCCAATGTGCTGATCTGTGGCGTGGTGGTAACCATCTAATTTCTGCACGGGAGGCAACAGGTTCGAGCTTTTTGCTGCACTTTTTTTCCTTATTTTCCAGAATAGGTAAGTATAAAAAATGAAAAATGAGGACCCAAAGAGTCGACCTCGCAACCTCACAACACCTAGAATACATGTAGTAGACGTTCCGCTCAGCTACTAGCTCTTTTCTGAATGATATTAGTTCAACTTTATTATATATATAGTTTAAAAGAATATGAATTCAAAATTCAATTATATATTTTGTCTAAAATAGAAATATGTTTGGTATTTCTCCGTAACCGTGGTAACTGAGAATATCGCCCCTCCCCCTCCCCCGGAGAAAATTTGTCCATTCGGAATCCAAAACCTTGTCTGCAATCACAGGAAAGTGTATTGATGGTTATTCGTGAATTTTATACAATACATATCATTCATGTTTGTGGATCACTCAATAATATACAAGATAAATTAAAACTGAATCTCGATACATATACAATACATTAGGTTGGTTTGAATGTTGTATACAACTAATGAAAGTTGCAAAGATTAAAGGGATTTTCATGTATCAGATTGGTAGGATTACTGTGACTTTTATGGAGAGAACAAACATCATATTCTTTCCAGGAGAGAAATAGAAATATTCGTAGTCGTCAATTATAATGAAAAATCCAAAGAAAACCAATGGCTCAAAAAACAATGGGTTAGACATACTTGATAAAAAGTTGAAAAACTTTAAAAAATTTGCATGGGCTAATATGCTAGTTTTTCATTTGTACAGACAAACTCGAACACTTTTCACTATCACATACACTATATCTATTTCTAAATAAACATACACTGTACCAAGCAGTATTTTCAAAAGGCCATTCATACACTAACTAGTAATGATATATGTACAATAGAAAAACATATAGAATAAAAGTAAATACAACGAAATTAACCCTATAGGCTAGGTGCGTAATGTAAACGGACTAATACATAGAATTATTGGTTTGATGCCAAAAACTGGCATCCCAATATTTTTAGCAAATGCGAAATATTGGCTAGTAACTGTTAGGTACCAACTTCACTAGCCAACCTCGCAAAAAGTTACCACCGTTTGCCAAGTCTTGGTATTGCCAATTTTTGCCAACAAATTGGCTAGCTAAATGTTGGTAGCCAACCAATCATGCTCACAAACTCTATGGCATAATACACCATGGGAGATAACAGTGTTCAGTTCACTTCAAATATGATTCTACAAATAACATGGCAAATTTGAGTGTCTACAAGAGACCAAACTTCATGATAGACGTTTCAGAAGATATAGTAATATGTTGTAATATGGTAGCTTATTTAAGTATTATGGCTAAAGGATGATTTGGCAAACACGCCAAGCAGAATTCAGGCTATAAGTACATAGGTAGACATCTAGCTACTAAAAAAATCAATTAACAACATGAGATGCTGAAATATCATTTTCTTTGACAGCTTTGGAGTGCATGAGAGTTGACTAATCTGATTGATATTGGACAATGCAAATCATCCATGATTGTGCCAACTGGCAGTATTTGATAAACTAGGATATCTATGGCACGATACACTATTATAAATCAAAATAATAATTAAGGCAATCAAAATATGTTTCCATTGATAGCGGAGAGGTTTTCTTTGGTTTGCTAGAGACTATGAAAGATAAAAACAGAGATAGATGCTTAAAGCTCTCTCGGGAAACCAACATCTTTCTCAGAATTATTAACCCGCAAAAAATATGTTGGGTTGGGGGCATTTTGGGTTTTGGAGGAGAATATTTTATGTTATCTCCGATCAGACTCACATGCTCAATGTTTCCACTATTATCAAAAAATAAGAATAATGATAGTGTGGTTTGGCAACTGGTGGTTGTTTATGCCTCTGCTTGTACTAAGCATAAACAGGAGTTTCTTGATGCGCTACATCGTATTATATCATGTAGTTCCCTCCCTATCCTTCTCTCTGTGTGTGTGGGGTGGTGGTGGTGGTGGGGTGGGGTGGGGGGGGGGGTAACTTCAACCTCATTAGAGAACATAAGGAGAAAAGTAGTGGCTCCATTAACCCCAATTGGTCGTCTGTATTTAACAAGTAAGGTTTATTGGGGTTTCTATTTACTAATTAATTAATTATTGGGAGAATAACCATGACTCCCTTTCTCAAGTTAACTTGGACATGATTGTTTGCTTCCACCTCTTGAAAACACATTTTCCCTTTGAATTTTGTTAAGAATCCTCTTAGCAAGATTAAAAACACATACGTTTCTTAACCAATTTGTGAAATGAAGAGGAGTGCTTCTATGCTCTTTCAACAAATCGAGTTCTCATGTACTTAGTGCAAGGGCAAGCTTTCACTTGTCATAACTGTAGACCATCGGCTTTGTGTATGATCTTCCTTCGTGATGCGTGGCCTCCGTAGGTTTACTAGATGCCGCCATACGATTCAGTGGCTAATAAACAGGTAGAATATCAGCAAGCTAACGTGTTGAGGCCACGAGCGACCACGAGGAAGGTGTGTCATGGTCACGAGCAGTTAGAGGCAGCTCAATCTAGTTTCTTGTATTCTCTATGTGTGCTACCATTTGTATCTGACATGATTGATGCATCCTCCCTTCGACGTTGGCGATAAGCACGGAGGTGACTTTAGCTTGAGTATAAGAGAAACGAACTTCTCTGAGATGTGTAAAAAAAGCTTGCAGCGCCTACATCCCCACGATCTTAGTGGTGTGGCAAACAACATCGATCTGGAGTTCTGCTTGTGTGTAAGAAGGGGGCATTGGAAGCTCATGTAGCGATAGCTTTGCGGCGTGTGAGTGATGATAGCTAGTTCTTGAAGGTGTTGATCCACATCGTCCTTGTCCGATGCTAGCCAGAAGACACTAGTAGAAAACAGGGCTATCATTCGGGCCTGGCCAGCCCATTAGTCCCGGTTCCTCACGAACCGGGACCCATGGGGGGGGGGGATTAGTCCCGGTTCATGAGCCTAGGGGGCCGGCCAGGGCCTCGAGGATGGATCTTATGATGTTTCTCCCCCTCTACTCTCTTGTGATGAATTGAGTTTTTCATTTGAAGTTATCTTATCGGATTGAGTCTTTAAGGATTTGAGAACACTTGATGTATGTCTTGTTGTGCTTATCTGTGGTGACAATGGGATATCACGCGATCCACTTGATGTATGTTTTGGTGATCAACTTGCAGGTTCCGCCCATGAACCTATGCATAGGGGTTGGCACACATTTTCGTCTTGACTCTCCGGTAGAAACTTTGGGGCACTCTTTGAAGTACTTTGTGTTGGTTGAATAGATGAATCTGAGGTTGTGTGATGCATATCGTACAATCATGCCCACGGATACTTGAGGTGACAATGGAGTATCTAGGTGACATTAGGGTTTTGGTTGATTTCTGTCTTAAGGTGTTATTCTAGTATGAACTCTATGATAGATTGAACGGAAAGAATAGCTTCATGTTTAAATTTTACTACGGACTCTTGAATAGATAGAACAGAAAGGATAACTTTGAGGTGGTTTCGTACCTTTGTTCTCCGCTATTAGTGGCTTTGGAGTGACTCTTTGTTGCCTGTTGAGGGATAGTTATATGATCTAGTTATGTTACTATTGTTGAGAGAACTTGCACTAGTGAAAGCATGAACCCTACGCCTTGTTTCCTATCATTGCAATACCGTTTATGCTCACTTTTATATTTAATCATCTTGCTGTTTTTATATTTTCAGATTACAAAAACCTATATCTACCATCCATATTGCACTTGTATCACCATATTTTCGCCGAACTAGTGCACATATACAATTTACCATTGTATTGGGTGTATTGGGGACACAAGAGACTCTTTGTTATTTGGTTGCAGGGTTGCTTGAGAGAGACCATTTTCATCCTACGCCTCCCACGGATTGATAAACCTTAGGTCATCCACTTGAGGGAAATTTTCTACTGTCCTACAAACCTCTGCACTTGCAGGCCCAACAATGTCTACAAGAAGAAGGTTGTGTAGTAGACATCAACGTTCTTTTGCACTAAGGGCTTGAGCATACACACAAATAAGCGCATGGCAACCTCTGCTTCCCTCTGTGAAGGGCCTATCTTTTACTTTTATGTATTTACTTTTATGCAAGAGTCAAAGTTTTTCTCTCTATTCCTTTTTATTTTTCTCCTTTGGCAAGAATCATGTGGTGAGGAAAGATCTAGGAACATATGTCCAGTTGAATAGGGGTAGCATGAGTTATTATTGTTGACATCACCCTTGAGGTGAATACGTTGGAAGGCCAAATTATAAGTCCCTATCTTTTATGTGTCCGGTTGAAACGTTTTGCTCATGTGTATGTGGTGAGTGTTAGAAATCATGGAAGACCATACGATGGTTGATTATGTGGAGCTCTTACTTAGACTCTGTTGAATAAGTTGAATTGCAATTGTTTGGTGACTTGATAACCCACAAGTGTAGGGGATCGCAACAGCTTTCGAGGGTAGAGTATTCAACCCAAATTTATTGATTCGACACAAGGGGAGCCAAAGAATATTATTAAGTATTAGCAGTTGAGTTGTCAATTCAACCACACCTGGATAACTTAGTATCTGCAGCAAAGTATTTAGTAGCTAAGTAATATGATAGTAATGGTAACAGTGGCAAAAGTAAAGATAATAGTTTTGTAGTAGTTGTAACAATAGCAACAGAAAAGTAAATAAGCGAACACAAGATGTGAAAAGCTCGTAGGCATTGGATCAGTGATGGATAATTATGTCAGATGTGATTCCTCATGTAATAGCTATAACATAGGGTGACACAGAACTAGCTCCAGTTCAGCAATGTAATGTAGGCATGTATTCCGAATATAGTCATACATGCTTATGGAAAAGAACTTGCTTGACATCTTTTGTCCTACCCTCCCATGGCAGCGGGATCCTAGCGGAAACTAAGGGATATTAAGGCCTCCTTTTAATAGAGAACCGGAACAAAGCATTAGCACATAGTGAATACATGAACTCCTCAAACTATGGTCATCACCGAGAAGTATCCCGATTATTGTCACTTCGGGGTTGTTGGATCATAACACATAATAGGTGACTATAGACTTGCAAGATAGGATCAAGAACACACATATATTCATGAAAACATAATAGGTTCAGATATGAAATCATGGCACTCGGGCCCTAGTGACAAGCATTAAGCATAGCAAAGTCATAGCAACATCAATCTCAGAACATAGTGGATACTAGGGATCAAACCCTAACAAAACTAACTTGATTACATGGTAAATCTCATCCAACCCATCACCGTCCAGCAAGCCTATGATGGAATTACTCACGCACGGCGGTGAGCATCATGAAATTGGTGATGGAGGATGGTCGATGATGATGACACCGATGAATCCCCCTCTCTGGAGCCCCGAACGGACTCCAGATCAGCCCTCCCGAGAGAGATTAGGGCTTGGCCACGACTCCGTATCGTAAAACACGATGAAACTTTCTCTCTGATTTTTTTTCTCCGCGAAACAGAATATATGGAGTTGGAGTTGAGGTCCGTGGAGCCTCAGGGGGCCCACGAGACAGGGGGCACGCCCAGGGGGGAGGGCGCGCCCCCCACCCTCGTGGAACAGGGTGTGGGCCCCCTGGTCTTGATTCTTTTACTAGTATTTTTTATATTTTCCAAAACTTATCTACGTGGATTTTCAGGTCATTCCGAGAACTTTTGTTTTCAGCACAATAAACAACATCATGGCAGTTCTGCTGAAAACAGCATCAGTTCGGGTTAGTTTCATTCAAATCATGCAGGTTAGAGTCCAAAACAAGGGCAAACGTGTTTGGAAAAGTAGATCGTTGGAGACGTATCAACTCCACCAAGCTTAAACCTTTGCTTGTCCTCAAGCAATTCAGTTGATAAACTGAAAGTGATAAAGAAAAACTTTTACAAACTCTGTTTGCTCTTGTTGTTGTAAACATGTAAAGCCAGCATTCAGGTTTTCAGCAAGTATTATGAACTAACCATACTCATAGTAACACTTAGGTCTCACAATTACTCATATCAATGGCATAATCAATTAGCGAGCCATAATAATAAAACTCGGATGACAACACTTTCTCAAAACAATCATAATATGATATAACAAGATGGTATCTCGCTAGTCCTTTCTGAGACCGCAAAACATAAATGCAGAGCACCTTTAAAGATCAAGGACTGACTAAACATTGTAATTCATGGTAAAAGAGATCCAGTCAAGTCATACCCAATATAAACCAATAGTAATGAATGCAAATGACAGTGTGCTCTCCAGCGGGTGCTTTTTAATAAGAAGGTGATGACTCAACATAAATGTAAATAGATAGGCCCTTCGCAGAGGGAAGCAAGGATTTTTAGAGGTGCCAGAGCTCGATTTTAAAATAGAGATGAATAACATTTGGAGCGGCATACTTTCACTGTCAACGCAACAACTATGAGATGGCTATATCTTCCATACTACATCCATTATAGGCAGTTCCCAAACAGAATGGTAAAAGTTTATACTCCCTCACCACCAACAAGCATCAATCCATGGCTTGCTCGAAACAACGAGTGCCTCCAACTAACAATAGCCTTGGGGGAGTTTTGTTTAATTATTTTGATTTGCTTTGATCTTTTTGGATCATGGGACTGGGCATTGAGGGAGTCCTGGGTTAGGGGGTATCTGGACAGCCGGACTATGTACTTTGTCCGAACTGTTGGAGCGTGAAGATACAAGACTCAACACTCCGTCCCGTGTCCGGATGGGACTCTCCTTTGCATGGAAGACAAGCTTGGCGATCCGGATATTATATTTCCTTCCTTGTAACCGACTCCATGTAAACCCTAGCCCCCTCTAGTGTCTATATAAACCGGAGGGTTTAGTCCTTAGAGGGACGATCACAATCATAATCATCATAGGCTAGCTTCTAGGGTTTAGCCTCTATGATATCGTGGTAGATCAACTCTTGTACTACTCATATCATCAATATCAATCAAGCAGGAAGTAGGGTTTTACCTCCATCAAGAGTGCCCGAACCTGGGTAAACATTGTGTCCCTTGCCTCCTGTTACCATTAGCCTAAGACGCATAGATCGGGACCCCCTACCCGAGATCCACCGGTTTTGACACCAACATTGGTGATTTCATTGAGATTTCCTCTATGTCGTCGCTGCAAGGCTCGATGGCCCGTCTCGTTGTCAAGGACAACATCACCTCTGGGGGAGTGCTGGTTGTAGGCCAAGCTCTCTGACTAAGCAGCTTTATCATGGCTGCCCCATCGGCTATCGCACTGACGATGACCTCTCGGGTCATCACGCATAGCCTCCACGCCGATTCAGAACTCGCCGAATAGATGGATCCGATAGAGCTCTCCTCCCTTAATGAGCTCTTGGATCGCATCGCCGCTTTGGGAGTCGCCACATACTATGACCGGATCGGGCTTAGACCCGACCAAAGGGACATTAAATCCCCGCCGGTCACCCACGAGATAGCGGTAGTGGAGGAGCCTCGTACGGATTACCCCTCTATTTTCAGGACAAGTTATGTCCAGATCACCGAGCTCCCTGAGCCAGACACCCGCTCAAGGGAAGACATGACCCAGACCCTGGACTGAGAATTAGGTATTGGGCCAGAGAAATTGGGCGACACCCCGGATCCCGAGCTGTCAAGCCAGGAAGCTCCCCTACCCCAGGCCGTTAGATCGGATCGGAATCCAGATTCAGCTACACCCACCCACCCGTACTTAAACCCTCTCTCCCATATCAGACAAGAGCTCCAAGAGATAGTACATCGCTACTGGGCTAGATTCCTCCTTGTGCTAAACAAGGTCAAGGACTGTCGTGAGGAGGACGCAGTCTCACTTTTCTGCAAAAACTACACGAACAAAGGAATCCCTAATGCTATAAGTTGTCGTGACATAGCACGCTTTGCTGACTTGGCAACCATAGTACAGAAGTACTGTGCGATGGAAAGCCCCTAGAAAACCCAAACAGAATTTTGGGATAGTCCGGCTGTCACTAAAACCTCTGTCCAAGCTAAACAGGTGAAGTCTCGTAAGTCAGTCGATCCAATCCCCAAAATCAAAGGCCCACCCTAGGGCGTGGAACCGTATTGGAAGAATGGCTCAATGGGCCATGTAAACTCCACGGCACGCTGGACACTACACCAACACATAGCCTTAGAGCATGTTGGATACTCTGGCAGGTAGCAAAAAGTGGCGAGGATCTTCTTGTAAGCCATAAAGCAGAACAACATCCCGTTAAAGAAAACAATGCAGTACTAACAGTCTTCGAGACTTTCTCCTCAAATAATAGGCGCAAGCGAGCTCATCGAAGCTCCGCTGAAATCTGCCATGTGGCAAAAATGAATCCGTGGAACGACACTGCTATAACTTTCTGTGCCAGTGATGAACCTCAATTCCAGACAGTCCGGGCACCAGCCGCTTTGGTCCTTAGCCCAATCATGGACGGCTTCCGGCTCACCAAAGTAATCATGGATGGCGGAAGCATATTAAACTTAATCTATGAAGAAACACTCAGCAAGATGGAAATTGATAAAAGCCGCATTGAGCAAAGTGGCACAACCTTCAGGGGAATCATCCCTAGTCGGGAAGCACGGTGTGCGGGAAAAATCACACTCGATGTGGGGTTCGGCAACCCGGAGAATTACAGGTCCGAAGAAATCACATTCCAAGTGGCTCCTTTCAGCATCAGGGACCACGCCCTTTTAGGGCGGGACGCGTTTACAAGCTTTCAAGCTATACCCCATTACGGGTACATGAAGCTTAAAATGCCCGGACCCAATGGAATCATCACTCTAGCTAGTGATTCGGACGTCGCACTTCGTGCCGAAAACAAAACCGCAGCACTAGCCTTGGAAGCATTATCCGAAGCCCTAGCAGCCGAAGAACTAACAACGCTACGTGCCACCGTGGACAGGGACGACGTGATACTGGACCAGCGACCCAAGTCCACCTCATTTAAACCTGCACACGAGATAGTCAAATTCCAGGTCCATCCAACGGACCCCACGAAGACAACTTCCATCGGGACACAGTTGAGCCCCGCATTGGACGCCGCACTGCGAGACTCTTACGCGAGAATTGGGACATTTTCGCCTGGCACCCCTCGGACATGCCGGGCATCCCACGCAGACTGGCTGAACACAACCTCAATATATTAAAAGGATACAAGCCTGTCAAGTAGACTCTAAGGCGGTTTTCAGAGCCCAAACGGCAAGCCATGGGGGAAGAGCTAGCCAAGCTACTCGAGGCCGGATTCATCAGCGATATCAAGCATCCGGATTGGCTGGCAAATCTGGTAATGGTACCAAAGAAGGACAAATCCTGGCGCCTATGCATCAACTTCAAAGACCTCAACAAAGCCCGCCCCAAGGATCTCTTCCCCCTCCCTCGCATCGACCAAATCATCGACACCACAGCAGGACATGACTCGCTGTGTTTCCTCGACGCATACTCGGGATACCAACAAATAAAGATGGCAGAGTCCGACCAAGCTGCAATAGCTTCCATAACGCCATACGGTCCTTTCTGCTTCAACAATATGCCTTTCGGGCTTAAAAATGCCGGCGCAACCTATCAACGCATGATTCAAACATGCCTGGAAAAGCAAATCAGCAAAACAGTGGAGGCATATGTGAACGCCGTGGTCATAAAAACAAGACACGTCGAAACCCTAATAGACGACTTGAGGCTTACGTTCGATAACCTCCGAACATACGACATCAAGCTGAACCCGGAAAAATGTGTTTTCGGCGTCCCCTCTGGGAAACTGCTCGGCTTCATTGTTTCCAATAGAGGAATTGAAGCGAATCCGGCAAAAATCCGAGCTCTGTCGCAGTTGGCTGTACCAACAGACCTCAAGCACATCCAGAAACTAGCTAGATGCGTGGCTGCCTTAAGCCGCTTTATCTCCAGGTTAGGAGAAAAGGCATTACCTCTTTACCGCCTTCTTCGGCACACCGAACACTCCGTGTGGACGGATGCTGCCGCGGCCTGACTGGACGAAATAAAAACATTACTGGCCAGTAATCCAGTTCTAACAACGCCAAATACTGGCGAACCTATGCTATTATACATACCTGCAACACATCAAGTTGTAAGCGCAGTGCTCGTCGTCGAACAAGGGGCTGACGGATACAAATTCCCACTCCAAAAGCCGGTATACTACGTATCCACGATCCTCACCCCATGCAAATCCCGATACCCACACTATCAAAAGATAGCATACGCGGTCTTCATGGCATCCCAGAAGCTATGACACTTTCAAGAGTGTTCGATTACGGTGGCTTCCGAAGTACCACTCAATGACATAATAAATAACCGCGACGCTATGGGACGGATTGCTATGGGCCATCGATCTCCTTCCGTTCAATATAACATACAAGCCACGGCGGGCCATCAAGTCGGATGTACTGGCTAACTTTGTCACCGAATGGACAGAAGCCGAACTCCCTAGAGAGTATTGCGCGTACTCTAACTGGATCATGCACTCCGACGGCTCTAAAATGTTGGCCGGATTGGGAGCAGGTGTAGTCCTGACGTCTCCCACCGGAGACACGGTCCAATATGTGCTCCAAATATTATACACAGACTCCAACAACGCAGCCGAAAACGAGGCTCTGTTGCACGGTCTTCGGATGGCAGTCTCCATGGGCATTCAACGCCTGGAGGTGCGCGGGGATTCAAACCTTGCAATATCCCAAATAAACAGAGACTTTGATGCCAAGGATCCGAAAATGGCGGCCTACCGTAATGCCATCCTCAAAATGTCAGCTCGGTTCGAGGGGCTCGAATTCCACCATGTGGCTCGAGAAAACAATCAAGCGGCGGATATCCTCGCCCGCATCGGCGCTAAACGCGACCCTGTGCCACCTAACATATTCCTAGAAAGGTTGTTCAAGCCATCCGTGGTATGGGAAGGGGAGTCCGGCAACACTAGCATAGATCCGAACACACCCCCATATTTCGAACCATCAGACATAATCGGAGGCTCCACCACCGAAATAACACCTTCGGCCCACGAAATCATGGCTGTAATCGCCCCGTGGACCGAGCCTTTCTTGGCCTACCTAAATAGGTAGGAGCTCCCCGAGGACCAAAATGAAGCACCTTGTATTGTGCGGCGTTCCAAGGCCTACAAGGTACATGAGGGAGAACTCTATAAGAAGAGTACGACCGGAGTGCTCCAAAGATGCATCTCCGAAGAGGAAGTGCGGCAACTATTAGCTGAAATCCATGCCGGACTCGGCGGGCACCACGCCGCGGCCCGAGCGCTCGTCAGGAAGGCCTTTTGTACAGGCTTTCATTGGCCGACAGCCCGAGCAGACGCACAGGACCTGGTCCAACATTGCGTCGGTTGCCAACTCTTCGCCAATCAGAGTCATATGCCCCCTACCGCTCTCCAAACAATCCCCATCACTTGGCCCTTCGCGGTCTGGGGGCTGGATATGGTCGGACCCTTAAAGGGGGGAGCCACAAGAAAAAATACTTATTGGTCATGGTAGACAAGTTCACCAAATGGATAGAAGCCAAACCAGTCAAAATGGCTGAATCCGAACCAGTGATAGACTTCATATCCGGGGTTGTACACTGATACGGCGTCCCCCACAGCATCGTCACTGATAATGGATCAAACTTCACAGCAGATGAAGTGAAAACCTGGTGCGGCAACATGGGCATTAAGCTCGATTACGCCTCCGTCTCTATCATCCCCAAACAAACGGCCAGGTTGAACGTGCAAACAGTCTCATTATGAGTGGCATCAAACCCAGACTAGCGCGATCCTTGACAGAATTGGACATGCACTGGGTCGAGGAACTCGACTCCGTACTCTGGGGGCTGCGGACCACGCCGAATCGCATCACCGGATACACACCATTTTTTATGGTGTACGGTGCAGAAGCAGTACTACCCCGCGACATAATACATGATTCGCCTCGCGTGCGCATGTACGAAGAGAAAGAAGCCGAGTTAGATCGCCAAGATAACTTAGATGCCCTGGAAGAGGAGCGCGACGTCGCAAAAGCCCGTTCCGCATTTTATCTGCAGCAGGCTCGATGGTACCAAAGCCGAGAAGTGCGGGCCAAAACTTATAACATTGGCGAACTCGTTCTACGCCTACCGGAGAATAAGAAGGACAAGCTCAAACCTAAGTGGGAGGGTCCCTTTGTCATTGATAAAGTTCTCACCGGAGGAGCGTACCGCTTACGTAATGCATCCGATAACAGACTCGAGCCGAACCCATGGAACGCCGCCAAACTCCGAAGATTCTATGCCTAGCGCCAAACTCAGTGTTCGTCTCCTTACCCCCTCCTTTTTAATTATGTTCCCTCCCTTTTCCTTTCTCGACCTTTTTCCTCTTCACACAAAGTACTTCATACAGTGCGGACGCCTGGATCACTCCGGCCGCACTATGTCTGTAAGCAATACCTGGGGGCTTCCTATACGGAAGCTAAATATAATTACTTTAATGGCTTTTTGCCGATCACATATGCGTTCTTTTTCCATATGTGCCTTTTCTTCACCATTATATGCATCGATATGATTTAAGATGTGGCCATGCTGGGTTGCCTGGCTCTTGTGTTTATGCCCTATGTTCCCGTTAATTCGGCTAGGGCATAAGGGGAGCACCTCTGCGATTGTTACTACCGGTTCAGCCGGATGTGTACCTCAGGCTAAGTGAAGCCGAAAGCTAGCGTTCTTAAGGGAATATTCGGTCGGTGAACAAAAGATGTTTTTTGTTTATTACAACGTATATCCCCCGAAGTTTTGTATCCTGCGTCCTTATTCGCAGTCCGGACATGTGCTTCGTCGCATGCGTCCCAGGGTACTTGTCTGTTCAAGCACTTATGACCCCTACGCCTGGTTTCCACGCATACCCTGGTTCTGTATGACTGAGCGGGTATTCAGATACACCCCGGACTGTCAGATCCTGGGGCTGAAGCGAAAAGGTCCGCCATGACAAATGATTTTAATATGGCTAGGGACTACTTATGTCCATTGAATTACACAGTCACTTGGACTGACTATATTCCTCCTCTATACCATCCAACAGGCTATCTAGCTTACAATCCTGTTGGGAATACTTTGCTGCTAACGCTACCTGGTCATACACCAGACTCACAGGAATTTCTTGCCCATCTGGCCCCGCCGGTCCGACTTCGGCCATATGGTTCGGGTCCAGCTTGGTGTAGCGCGTCTTCACCATAGCCCAGACTTCTCTTGCACCTTGTCAGCAGGCTGAGATCTTCCACAATCAGAAGCGCCGCCGTGCTCCTTGAAGCATATCCACAAGCTCCCCCATGCCCTTCGGTAGGAAGCTTGATGGCCACAAGGCCTGAGCAATGCCCTGCATCACCTGCCGCGCTCGCTCGTGCAGTTGTGAGAGGTCTTGCAGTAAATCGCGTGCAGACGCGGGCATCTCCTCCTCAGGGCGGCCCGTTAACATACCTACAAATAAAAATTCTTTCAATATGCTTCCTCGCCGAGCTGTACTATAGTTCATTTAGGCATTTACCATAAATGCCGCGACGAAGCCTTTTTTTTGACGGTTAACGACAGTGGGAGAGACTCCCACTGACTTTCTATTACTCACAAGAGAATAATTACATCAAGGTTACAAATGGGTTTTTGGTGGCCCCCCGGCCAAGCTCAGAAGAAACAAAGCTAGGCAAGTGTTACAAGAAAGGTTACAAGCTTTGTATGTAAGCGTTTAGGTAGGGATGGAGATCCTCTCTACAATTATGCAATAAAAGACACAGCAAATTTCTGAATCTAGCAAGCCATGAGTCAAATCAATGTTGGATCCCTCTGAAATGAACATTGTTCCTTTCCATCCGCAGACTCCAGGCTGCCATCAAGAATACGTCCATAAACAAAGGTTGATGCTAGCTTTATTTGCCTCCATGAAGATTCTGTCTCCCATCGCTGGCCAAAGCATGCCAACTTTGGCCCAGCAACGCTGACTAAACGGGCAGGCGAAGAACAAGTGCTCCACTGTTTCCTCAGGTGGGATTTGACGAAGCCTTTTGTTCTCCTTCACGGAGTCCGCCAGCTGAGCGCGAACATTTTTTAATTCGACATCCAGACGGACATTGGCATCTTGAAGATTGTTCTTCTCCTGCCTAACTTGCGTAAGAACACGCTTGCCAGCTTTTAGCTGCCTTTGGAGATGCGACTCGTTATCTCCTACGACCTCCGGATTCACCCCGGGATTGTCTGCAGAATTTTCTGTTAGACTTATCATACAAGCCAATTACTAACGGGAACATCTTCTTACAATTGAGACAAATGTTACCAGATGAGGCCTTCTGGGATTCCTCCAACTTGGCAACCGCGGCCCTCAGCTGGGTCTTGCACTCCTCCAGCTCTCGAGACAATTGCTCATTCTTATATACAAGGACCTGTGCATAAATTGATCCTTAAAACAGTTGTTCCAACCGTTTCAAGTCTCAGGGGCTACTGCTATACATGCTTATCAAATTTTCTTACCCGTATATCTTTGGTATACTGGTCCGTCGCTCGGGCAAGCCCGCCTTGAGAAGCTCGTATATATGCGTCTCCCGAATTGAAAGCATTAAATGCCTATTCGGAAAAGATGTTGTTGCGAAGTACGTCCCGTCGGTGCCGGTGATTCATGGCGCTCTCTACTTCTGAATTAGTGGCGGAGTGCATATCCGCATCCTCTGTCGGAGGACAATGCGGCATCGGCCCCACGTCCGCCTCCTCTCTCGAAGTCGGTTCTGGAATCCGGCTGGTGGAGGCGTGATTGGCAGGATCCCCGAATATAGTCCAGCTACTCCTCTTCCTGCCAGGACACGAAGGGCGCTGTTACTTTTCAGATACAATAATCACAGAGCAGGTTTTTACCATACCTTTGTAGCGGCGTTTCGGCCCTAACCGCCTTCCTCTTAGGCCTTCCTGATCCGGATGCCCTTTGCCGACGGGTCCCTAGGGGCTCGGCTCCGCGCTCTGACCGTCGTCTCTGTAAAAACACGACACTTCAGGTGTAAGGCATGGCATTAGAAAGGAGTCCTCTTCGGATGATATGATTTTTGGCTTGGCATACACGCGATGTAGGTAGCAGTCCGGGATAGTCGGCGATAATAGCCATTGAGGCGCCATCGCAGCTCGCCTAATAAAATATCCCGTCGACGAGCTCCACAGTAATATTCGGATCTTCTTTGAGTCCTAGATCGAGGGCCCTTCTGGGGTCCTCTGGCTGCGGGGAGGGGCTGGAGATTCCTTCTACAACCCTTCTCAGTTCCTGCTCGGAAATATCAAGGTAAACAACCTTGGCGAAGAACGCCACAATAAGTGAAGCGGGGGAAAGAATGACGACTTACCCAGCTTGGGGGTTGTACATAGAAAACCCATCGCGCGGTTTAATATGAAGGAATTCTTCTTCTTCTCCTTTATACAAATCGGACAATATCCTCGCCAGAGCAGTGGAAGAGTCCGGACCTTTACGGCCACAGCGGGTGCCATCACCTTCCCCGTTGTAGTGCCACATGGGCTTCCCCCAATATTGAAGCGGCTGCACTCCCCACATTATGCATATTGCCATTAACCTCGACTATCGTCAGCCTGGATTTGGCTAGTAACTTTATCCTGCTCATCAGAAAGTGTATTTCTCTAGTATCCTCCTCTTGGGGGCCCCGAGGGCGCCAGCTTCGACGTGCCTTCGGCGGAGCATTATTGAACATAGGGAGACCTGTCCGGACTGGATCCAGAAGGGGAATGTCATCGACATAAAACCACTCTGAAGGCTAGTTCTCCGGTGCCTTCTTGGGAGTACCAGATAGGTATCCGGTCTCGGTGATGCGCCATACTTCGGCTCCGCCCGCTTGACATGGGGATTCTCCCTGGTTGCGACGAACAAGGAAGAACAACTTCTTCCATAACCCAAAGTGAGCCTCGCAGCCTAGAAATAGCTCACAAAGGGCAACGTATCCTGCTATATGCAGCACAGAGGCAGGGGTGAAGTTGTGCAACTGGAGGCCGTAGAACTCCAGGAGCCCGTGAAGAAATGGGTGGATAGGAAACCTGACGCCCCTTAGCAGATGCGGGATGAGGCATATTCGCTCCTCTGGGGATGGATTAGGAGATCCCTCCGCTTGCTCCCTGCCATTATAGGTAGCTATTCCGGCTCGGACGGGGACCATGAACGCCGGTGGGAGAAACCCTTGGGTCTGTAACTATATCAAACGGCTGTGAGGAACTGAACACTCTTCCCAGTCTCCCGGCTTGGAGCGAGGAGAGCGAGAAGAGGAGTTGCATCGACCGGCCATGTTGGAATGGTCTTTTCGGAGTGCTCTGTTGGATGCTTGCTCGAGGGAAGAGGGTGAGCTTTGGATTTGAGAATCCCCGTCTCTTCAAATAGACGGTTAACCTGCCGGACCGGGGGTGGCAAATGCAAAAATGCCTCGGCTCCTCGCATTCACTCGACACGTGGAGATGGTCATTATTGAGGCACAAAAGCCAAGGAGTACAGCATTGATGGGAAGCTAGACACTATTCGTCGTAACAGGTACTTTGGAGTATTTGGAGATGGAACGCGCCTTGCAATGCCGAAGACAAAACCGCGCGCCGGACTCATCGTCATTGATGCCTGGTTCAGGGGCTACTGAGGGAGTCCTGGATTAGGGGGTATCCAGACAGCTGGACTATATACTTTGTCCGGACTGTTGGAGCATGAAGATACAAGACTCAAGACTCCATCCCGTGTCCGGATGGGACTCTCCTTTGCGTGGAAGACAAGCTTGGCGATCCGGATATTATATTTCCTTCCTTGTAACCGACTCCATGTAAACCCTAGCCCCCTTAGGTGTCAATATAAACCGGAGGGTTTAGTCCTTAGAGGGACGATCACAATCATAATCATCATAGACTAGCTTCTAGGGTTTAGCCTCTGCGATCTCGTGGTAGATCAACTCTTGTACTACTCATATCATCAATATCAATCAAGCACGAAGTAGGGTTTTACCTCCATCGAGAGGGCCTGAACCTGGGTAAACATTGTGTCCCTTGCCTCCTGTTACCATTAGCCTAAGACGCACAGATCGGGACCCCCTACCCAAGATCCGCCGATTTTGACACCGACAGGCATCCCGGTTACCGGCCCTTTCTCGTGAATGAGGAGCGGAGTCCACTCCTCTTGAGTATAACACACCTAGCATGGAAGATACAGGCAGCCCTAGTTGAAACATGAGCTGCTCGAGCATACAAAACATAATTTCATTTGAAGGTTTGGAGTTTGGCACATACAAATTTACTTGGAACGGCAGGTAGATACCGCATATAGGAAGGTATGGTGGACTCATATGGAACAACTTTGGGGTTTATGGAGTTTGGATGCACAAGCAGTATTCCCGCTTAGTACAGGTGAAGGCTAGCAAAAGACTGGGAAGCGACCAACTGAGAGAGCGACAACAGTCATGAACATGCATTAAAATTAATTCACACCGAGTACAAGCATGAGTAGGATATAATCTACCATGAACATAAATATCGTGAAGGCTATGTTGATTTGTTTCAACTACATGCGTGAACATGTGCCAAGTTGAGTCACTCAATTCATTCAAAGGAGGATACCATCCCATCATACCACATCACAATCATTTTAATAGCATGTTGGCACGCAAGGTAAACCATTATAACTCATAGCTAATAAAGCATGGCACAAGCATCTATAATCTCTAAATGTCATTGCAAATATGTTTACTTCATAATAAGCTCAATCAAGAATGATGAACACATCATATTTACAAAAACAAGAGAGGTCAAGTTCATACCAGCTTTTCTCTTCTCAATCAGTCCATCATATATCGTCATTATTGCCTTTCACTTGCACGACCGAACGATGTGTATAATAATAATAGTGCATGTGCATTGGACTAAGCTGGAATCTGCAAGCATTCAACTCAAGAGAGAAGAAAAATTAATATGGGATCTAAGTTAAATAAACAATCATGCACATGAGAGCCACTAAATATTTTCAATATGGTCTTCTACTCTCGACCCCCAAAGGAAAGAAAAGAAAAGAAAACTATTTACACGGGAAAGCTCCCAACAAGCAAGAAGAAGAACGAGAAATATTTTTGGGTTTTCATTTTAATTTCTACTACAAGCATGGAAATTAAACTAACTAATTTTTTTGGTTTTTCTTAAGATTTATCAAACACACAAGAAGAAGGTGAGAAAAACAAAATTAAACTAGCATGGATAATGCAATGAAAGAGTATGAGCACCGACGACTAGAATAGTGTGTGAACATGAATGTAAAGTCGGTGAGAAATACGTACTCCCCCAAGCTTAGGCTTTTGTCCTAAGTTGGTCTATGGCCAAGGGTAGCCTGGCTGATATCCGTAGTTGTAACTGGGGTCGTACTGAGATGCAGCAGCAAATGCCTCCTGAGCTGCGGCATGTTGGCGAGCTGCCTCCGCTCTACCCTCGTGTTCAGCTGCTTCCTCCCTGGTAACAACATATCTTCCTTTTGTCTGGTAATCAAAAAGGAAAGGAGCAGGAAGAGTAACATGGACAGAGCTATGTCTGTCAAAGATTAGTCGATACCGGAGGAATTGTTCATTCCTCCTAAGAAAATGATATTTGACCATAGCGTCATAATCTAAATAAGCAAGAGGCAACACCATATACCCCTCTCGTGGGGCTATACCAAGATAATTAGCCACATGGGTCGCATAAATTCCTCTAAATAAATCTCCAGCCCTACCATTATTATGAAACCTACGTGCAACTATTGCCCCCAAGTTGTAATCTTTTTAACCTAACACAGCGCTCTTGAGGACACAAAGATCAGGGACACACATATGACATGTTTCATCTTTACCGTTAATGCATCTACCAATGAAGAGAGCAAAATAATGTATAGCAGGAAAATGAATGCTCCCTATGGTAGCTTGTGCTATATCCCTAGATTCTCCCACAGTAATACTAGCAAGAAAGTCTCTAAATTCAGATTTGTGGGGATCATTAACATTGCCCCACTGCGGAAGTTTACAAGCAGTTGTAAAATCCTCTAAGTCCATGGTATAAGATGTATCATAAATATCAAACAGTACACTTTGAGAATTACGTGAACATTTATATTTAAACCTTCTCACAAATGAATCGGTCAATTTATAGTACTGAGGACACTTATCTTGTAACAAGTCCTCAAGATCGGCATTGCGCACATATGCGTCGAATTCATTCTTAAAGCCTGCATTGACCATAAAATCATCGGATGGCCACTCACAAGCTCGCACTTCTGCGTCCCTCGGTAGTTCATCGTCTTGCTCACGCATAGCAAGCTTGGGTCCTTTCTTTATTGAGGAACCACCTTGATACATTATCCTAGACATATTTTTTCTGAAAAATTTCTGAAATTTTAGTAATTTCAAATTAAAAGTGAATAAAACTAAACAAGATTGGTAGCAACTACTCCTACAAGTGCCTAGAGCCTATATCATGCATTAGAATTACTTGGGACCTCATAAATTTGACATGCAAGCTCAAGAACAGGGTCACCTATGAAGCAAAAATTTGCAACGAATAAAGCACTAGAACAAAAACTAATTGGACCAGTGGAGGTGTCACATACCAAGCAACAATCTCCCAAAGCTGTTTTGTGAATGGACCTTTGAGCAAGGACATCAAAAATCAAAGCAAAATGAGCTAGAACTCGTGCTTGAGCTGGATGAGGATTTTTTTTGGGAAGAAGATGGAGTGTGTGGGTGCAGGAATAAGTGGAGGGGGCCACCATGGGACCACGAGACAGGGGGGCGTGCCTAGGGGGTGTGGGCGTGACCTCCACCCTCGTGGCTAGGTGCTTGCCCCCCCTGCAGTGTTTTCAGTGCCTAAAATCCTCAAATATTCCATAAAAATCATACTAAAATTGCAGGGCATTTGGAGCACTTTTATTTTTGGGATATTTTTTATTGCACGGATAATTCAGAAAACAGACAGATAATACTATTTTTGCTTTATTTACTTTAAATAACAGAAAATAAAAAGAGGGTGCAGAAGGTTGTGCCTTCTAGTTTCATCCATCTCGTGATCATCAAAATGAATCCACTAACAAGGTTTATCAAGTCTTGTTAACAAACTCATTCCAAATAACATGGAACGGAAGAAATTTCGAATAACACTAAGTTACCTCAATGGGGATATGAACATCCCCAATAATAAGAATATCATACTTTTTCTTGACAGTAGGAAGAGGAAATTCAAAACCTCCAATAATGATAGTTGGAACTTTTCCAATAGAATTGATGCTATGAACTTGAGATTGTTTCCTCGGAAAGTGTACCGTATGCTCATTACCATTAACATGAAAAGTGACATTGCCTTTGTTGCAATCAATAACAGCCTCTGTAGTAATCAAAAAGGGTCTACCAAGGATAATCGACATACTATCGTCCTCGGGAATATCAAGAATAATTAAGTGCATTAAGATAGTAACATTTGCTACCACAACAGACACATCCTCACAAATATCGACAGGTATAGCAGTTGATTTATCAGCCATTTGCAAAGATATTTCAGTAGGTGTCAACATATTCAATTCAATTCTATGATATAAAGAGAGAGGCATAACACTAACATCGGCTCCAAGATCACATAAAGCAGTTTTAACATAGTTTCTTTTAATGGAGCATGGTATGGTTGGTACCCCTGGATCTCCAAGTTTCTCTGGTATTCCACCCTTAAAAGTGTAATTAGCATGTATGGTGGAAATTTCAGCTCCTGGTATCTTTCTTTTATTTGTAATGATATCCTTCATATAATTAGCATAAGGATTTACTTTGAGCATATCAGTTAAGCGCATATGTAAGAAGATAGGTCTAATCATTTCAGCAAAGCGCTCAAAATCCTCATCATCCTTTGTCTTGGATGGTTTAGGAGGAAATGGCATGGGTTTCTGAACCCATGGTTCTCTTTCTCTACCATGCTTCCTAGCAACAAAGTCTCTTTTATCATAACGTTGATTCTTTGATTGTGGGTTATCAAGATCAACAACGGGTTCAATCTCTACATCATTATTTTTGCTAGGTTGAGCATCAACATGAACATTATCATTAACATTATCACTAGGTTCATGTTCATCACCTGATTGTGTTTCAGCATCAGAGATAGAAGTATCATTGGGATTCTCAGGTGTGCCTACGCCAGGTTCATTAGAAGCATGCAAAGTCCTATCGTTTTTCTTTTTCTTCTTTTTGGAAGAATTAGGTGCCTCTAAATTATTTTCTGAGAATCTTGCTCGATTCTCTTAGGGTGGCCTTCAGGATACAAAGGTTCCCGAGTCATTCTACCAGTTCTAGTAGCCACTCTAACATCAAAGTCATGTTTATTATTTAATTCATCGAGTAAATTATTTAGAGCTTTAAGTACTTGCTCATCTTGAGTGGTAACCATAGAAGCATATTTGCTAATGAGTTTAAGTTCATCTTTGACTCTAGCCATATAATCACTCAAACGTCCTATCTCGAAAGCATTATTCTTTAATTCTCTACCAACAAAAGCATTAAAACTTTCTTGTCTAGCCATAAAGTCATCAAATTTATCTAAGCATGGGCTATGAAATTTAGTAGACGGAATTTCAACTTTATCATATCTAGAGAGAGAATTTACCTTTACTACTTGTGTTGGGTTATCAAGACAATGTGTTTCTTCAATATGCGGTATATTAAGACCATGTATTTCTTCAATAGGTGGTAAATTCTTAACATCTTCAGCTATAATACCTTTTTCTTTCATTGATTTCTTTGCCTCTTGCATATCTTCAGGACTAAGAAACATAACGCCCCTCTTCTTTGGACTGGGTTTAGGAATAGGCTCAAGAGTTGGCTCAATTGGTTCAGGAATTGACTCGGGAATTGGCTCAGGGGGAGTCCAATTATTTTCATTAGTCAACATATTATTCAATAGTAATTTAGCTTGGTCGACTGTTCTTTCCCTGTAAACACAACCAACACAACTATCCAAGTAGTCCTTGGAAGCATCGATTAGTCCATTATAAAAGATATCAAGTATTTCATTTTTATTAAGAGGATGATCAGGAAAAGCATTAAGTAATCGAAGAAGCCTCCCCCAAGCTTGTGGGAGACTCTCTTCTTTGATTTGCACAAAATTGTATATTTCCCGTGAGGTAGCTTGTTTCTTATGAGCAGGGAAATATTTAGCAGAGAAGTAATAAATCATATCCTGGGGACTACGCACACAACCAGGATCAAGAGAATTAAACCAAGTCTTAGCATCACCCTTTAATGAGAAAGGAAATATCTTAAGGATATAATAATAGCGAGACTTCTCATCATTGGTAAACAGGGTGGCTATATCATTTATCTTGGTAAGATGTGCCACAACAGTTTCAGATTCAAGGCCATAAAAAGGATCAGATTCAACCAAAGTAATAATCTCAGGATCAACAGAGAATTCATAATCCTTAACAGTAACATAGATAGGTGAAGTAGCAAAAGCAGGGTCAGGTTTCATTCTAGCATTAAGAGATTGTTGCTTCCATTTAGCTAATAACTTCTTAAGATCATATCTATCTTTGCAAGCAAAAATAGCTCTAGCAGCTTCCTCATCCATAACATAACCCTCAGGAACAACATGCAATTCATAATCAAGGGGAGAACTTTCATCATCACTATCATCAATAATATCATCATTAATAATTTCATTCTCTCTAACCCTAGCAAGTTGTTCATCAAGAAATATACCTAATGGCAAAGTAGTATCATGCACAGAAGTAGTTTCATCATAAGTATCATGCATAGCAAAGTGGCATCATCAATAACATGCAACATATCAGAATTCATAGCAGTAGCAGGTTTAGGTGTCACAAGCTTACTAATAACGGAAGGAGAATCTAGTGCAGAGCTAGATGGCAGTTCCTTACCTCCCCTCGTAGTTGAGGGCAAAATCTTAGTTCTTTCGTCTTTCAAGTTCCTCATAGTGATCAACAGATATAAATCCCAAGTGACTCAAAGAAATTAGTCTTGATAACCCACAAGTGTAGGGGATCGCAACAGCTTTCGAGTGTCGAGTATTCAACCCAAATTTATTGATTCGACACAAGGGGATCCAAAGAATATTCTTAAGTATTAGCAGTTGAGTTGTCAATTCAACCACACCTGGACAACTTAGTATCTGCAGCAAAGTATTTAGTAGCAAAGTAATATGATAGTAATGGTAATACTGGCAAATGTAAATATAATAGTTTTGTAGTAGTTGTAACAATAGCAACGGAAAAGTAAATAAGCGAAGCACAAGATGTGAAAAGCTCGTAGGCATTGGATCAGTGAAGGATAATTATGTCGGATGCGATTCCTCATGTAATAGCTATAACATAGGGTGACATAGAACTAGCTCCAGTTCATCAATGTAATGTAGGCATTGATACGTGTCCGTCGTATCTACTTTTCCAAACACTTTTGCCCTTGTTTTGGACTCTAACTTGTATGATTTGAGTGGAACTAACCCGGACTGACGCTGTTTTCAGCAGAATTGCCATGGTGTTTTTTTTATGTGCAGAAAATAAAAGTTCTCGGAATGTCCTCAAACTCCACGGAACACCTTAGAGAAAATAAAGAAAAATCGTCGCCAAAGATGAAGGCCAGGGGGCCCACACCCTGTCCACGAGGGCGGGGGGCGCGCCCCCTACCTCGTGGGCCCCCTGGTGGCCCTCCAACGCCAACTCTAACTCAATATATTGGCTTTCAGGGAGAAAAAAATCAGAGAGAAGAAATCATCGCGTTTTATGATACAGAGCCGCCGCCAAGCCCTAATCTCTCTTGGGAGGGCTGTTCTGGAGTCCGTTCGGGGCTCCGGAGAGGGGGATTCGTCGTCGCCGTCATCATCAACCATCCTCCATCACCAATTTCATGATGCTCACCGCCGTGCATTAGTAATTGCATCGTAGGCTTGCTGGACGGTGATGGGTTGGATGAGATTTATCATGTAATCGAGTTAGTTTTGTTAGGGTTTGATACCTAGTATCCATTATGTTCTGAGATTGATGTTGCTATGACTTTGCTATGCTTAATGCTTGTCACTAGGGCCCGAGTGCCATGATTTCAGATCTGAACCTATTATGTTTTCATGAATATATGTGAGTTTTAGATCCTATCTTGCAAGTCTATAGTCACCTAGTATGTGTTATGATCCGGCAACCCCGAAGTGACAATAATCGGGACCACTCCCGGTGATGACCATAGTTTGAGGAGTTCGTGTATTCATTATGTGCTAATGCTTTGTTCCGGTTCTCTATTAAAAGGAGGCCTTAATATCCCTTAGTTTCCAATAGGACCCCGCTGCCACGGGAGGGTAGGACAAAAGATGTCATGCAAGTTCTTTTCCATAAGCACGTATGACTATATACGGAATACATGCCTACATTACATTGATGAACTGGATCTAGTTCTGTGTCACCCGATGTTATTACTATTACATGACAAACCGCATCCAGCATAATTATCCATCACTGATCCGGTGCCTACGAGTTTTCCATATACTGGTTCTCGCTTATTTACTTTTCCATTGCTACTATTACAATCACTACAAAATACCAAAAACATTACTTTTGTTGTCTTTACTATTGTTACCGTTACCACCACTATCATATTACTTTGCTACTAAACACTTTGCTGCAGATACTAAGTTTCTAGGTGTTGTTGAATTGACAACTCAGCTGCTAATACTTGAGAATATTCTTTGGTTCCCCTTGTGTCGAATCAACAAATTTGGGTTGAATACTCTACCCTCGAAAACTGTTGCGATCCTCTATATTTGTGGGTTATCAAGACCTTTTTCTGGCGCCGTTGCCGGGGAAGCATAGCTCTATTCTTTGAGTCACTTGGGATTTATATCTGCTGGACACTATGAAGAACTTGAAAGATGATCGAACTACTATTTTGCCCTCAACTACGAGGGGAGGTAAGGGACTGCCATCTAGCCTTGCACTAGATTCTCCTTCTGTTATGAGTAAATTTGTGACACCTAAACCTACTACTTCTATTGATTCTGATATGTCGCATGTTATTGATGATGCCACTTCTGCTATGCACAATACTTATGATGAAACTACTTCTATGCTTGATACTACTGTGCCACTTGGTGAATTTCTTGATGAGCAAATTGCTAGGTCTAGAGAAAGAGAAATTATTGAACCTGGACAAGATGATGTTAGTGATGATGAACCTATGCCTGCTATTCCTGAGGGTTATCTTTTTGATGCTGAATCTTCAGCAGCTATTCTTGCTTGCCAGGATAGGAGTGAACTTAAGAGGTTGCTAGTTAAATGGAGTAAAGAATCTTTTAGAAATAGAATGAGACCCGTCCCTGCTTTTGCTACTTCACCTATCTGTGTTCCTGATCAGGATTATTATGATTTTTCTGTTGATCCAGATATAATTACTTTGGTTGAATCTGATCCTTTTTATGGCTATGAATCTGAAACTGTTGTGGCACACCTTACTAAGTTAAATGATATAGCTGCCCTGTTTACTAATAATGAGAGATCGCACTACCTTTATTTACTCAAGATATTTCCGTTCTCACTAAAGGGTCATGCTAAGATATGGTATAATTCTCTTGATCCTGGTTGTGTGCAAAGTCCCCAGGATATGATTTATTACTTCTCTGCTAAATATTTCCCTGCTCATAAGAAATAAGCTGCTTTGAGGGAAATATACAATTTTGTGCAAATTGAAGAAGAGAGTCTCCCACAAGCTTGGGGGAGGCTTCTCAAGTTACTTAATGCTTTCTCTCATCATCCTCTTAAGAAACCTGAAATATTTGATATCTTTTATAATGGACTAACTGATGCTTCCAGAGGTTACCTGGATAGTTGTGTTGGTTCTCTTTTCAGGGAAAGAACACCGGATTACGCTGAAATTCTATTGAATAATATGTTGGCAAATGAAAATAATTGGGCACCTCCCGAGCTACCTCCTGAGCCAGTTCCTGAGCCAATTACTAAGCCTATTCCTAAAGCAACTCCGAAGAAGAGAGGTGTTCTATTTCTCAGACCTGAAGATATGCAAGAGGCAAAGAAATCTATGAAAGAAAAAGGTATTAAAGCTGAAGATGTTAAGAATTTACCTCCTATTGAAGAAATACATGGTCTTAATTTACCGCCTGTTGAAGAAGTATATGATCTCAATTACTTATTTACTGAAGAACCTCCCGATATCCCGACACAGGTAGTGAAGGTAAATTCTCTCTATAGATATGATAAAGCTGAAGTCCCTCCTACTAAAATTTCTATGTCAGTGCTTGGATGAGTTTGATGGCTTTATGTTTAAGCAAGATGACTTTAATGCTTATTTTGGTAGACAAATAAAATGGAATACCTTTATGATTAAACGCTTGGGTGATTATATGGCTGATATTAGAGGTGAACTTAAACTTGTTAGCAAACATGCTTCTATGGTTACCACTCAAGTAGAACAAGTACTTAAAGCTCAGAAAGAAGCGCTTGATGAAATGAATAGTAAGAAAAATGATTATGCTGTTAGAGTGGCTACTAGAACCGGTAGAATGACTCAGGAACCTTTGTATCCTGAAGGCCACCCTAAGAGAATCGAGCAAGATTCTCAGAGAAATAATATTGATATACCTAGTTCTGCTAAGAGGAAGAAAAAGAAAAATGATAGGACTTTGCAAACTTCTAGTGAACCTATTGCTAAACCACCTGAGAATCCGAATGATAACTCTATTTCTGATGCTGAAACACAATTAGGTGATGAACATGAACCTAGTGATAATGTTAATGATAATGTTCATGTTGATGCTCAACCTAGTAATGATAATGGTGTAGAAGTTGAACCCGCTGTTGATCTAGATAACCCACAATCAAAGAATCAATGTTATGATAAAAGAGACTTCATTGCTAGGAAACATGGTAAAGAAAGGGAACCATGGGTTCAGAAACCCATGCCTTTTCCTCTGAAACCATCCAAGAAAAAGGATGATGAGGATTTTGAGCGCTTTGCTGAAATGATTAGACCCATCTTTTTGCGTATGCGATTAACTGATGTGCTCAAAACAAATCCTTATGCTAAGTACATGAAGGATATTATTACTAATAAAAGAAAGATACCTGAAGCTGAAATTTCCACCATGCTTGTTAATTATACTTTTAATGGAATACCAAAGAAACTTGGAGATCCAGGAGTACCTACTATACCATGCTCCATTAAGAGAAATAATGTTAAAACTGCTTTATGTGATCTTGGAGCCGGTGTCAGTGTTATGCCTCTCTCTTTATATCATAGACTTGACTTGAATAAGTTGACACCTACTGAAATATCTTTGCAAATGGCTGATAAATCAACTGCTATACCTGTCGGTATTTGTGAGGATGTGCCTGTTATGGTTGCAAACGTTACTATTTTAACAAACTTTGTTATTCTTGATATTCCCGAGGATGATAGTATGTCTATTATTCTTGGAAGACCTTTCCTTAATACTGTAGGGGCTGTTATTGATTGCAACAAAGGCAATGTCACTTTTCATGTTAATGGCAATGAGCACACGGTACATTTTCCGAGGAAACAACCTCAAGTTTATAGTATCAACTCTATTGGAAAAATCCCATCGATTATATTTGGAGGTTTTGAATTTCCTCTCCCTACTGTCAAGAAAAAGTATCATATTCTTATTGTTCGGGATTTTCATATCCCCATTGAGGTAACTTAGTGTCATTCGAATTTCTCCGGTTCTGTGATTATTCGGAATGAGTTTATTAACAAGACTTGATCAACCTTGTTAGTGGGTTCATTTTGATGATCACGAGATGGATGAAACTAGAAGCACAACCTTCTGTACCCTCTCTATATTTTCTGTTATTTAGTAGAAATAAAGTAAAATAATATTTTTCTGTCTGTTTCCTGACTTATCTGTGCAATATAAAAATATCTCGAAAATAAAAGTCCTCAGAATGCCATGTCAATTTAATATGATTTTTTTGGGAATATTTGAGAATTTACTGTGCAAAAATTACCACGGGGGGGAGCTGCCACCTAGCCACGAGGGTGGAGGGCGCGCCCTACCTCCCTAGGCGCGCCCCCCTGCCTCGTGGGCCCACGGTGGCCCTCCTCCACTTATTCCTGCACCCATCTTCTTCCTCTGTCTCACACAAACACGAAAAACCAACTCAAGCACGAGTTCCAGCCCCCGTTGCTGTGATTTTCGATCTCCTTGCTCAAAGCACCTCTCGTAAAACTGCTTGGGGAGATTGTTCCTTGGTATGTGACTCCTCCATTGGTCCAATTAGTTTTTGTTCTAGTGCTTTATTCATTGCAAATTTGTGCTGCATAGGTGACCATGTTCTTGAGCTTGCATGTCAAATTTATATGGTTCCAAGTAGTTCCAATGCTTGATATAGGCCCTAGGCACTTGTGGGAGTTGTTGCTATCAATTTTATTGAAGTTGGTTCACTTTTATTTGAAGTTACTAAAAATTTCAGAAATCTTTCAGAGGAAACAATATGCTTAGGAAGATGTTCCAAGGTGGCCCTTCAAGGAAGCAAGGTCGCAAGCTTGCAATACGTGATGCTGACGAGGAACCACCAAGAGACGCTCCTGTGAGGCCTTGTGAATGGCCATCAGAAAATTTTATGAATCAAGTGGGAATCAAAGAAGAATTTAGCACATATTTGAGTAACCCCGGTCTTGAGGACTTTGAAGCCGACAAATGCCCCCAGTATCATGATCTCACAAGTTCATTTGTGAGGAGGTTTGAGTTTTCATCTCCGCGTAATTCTCCTTCAGTCATGTTTGACCTTTATGACAAATCTTATACCGTGGACTTAGAGGATTTTACTTCTGCTTGCAAACTTCCATCTTGGGGTAATGTCAGAGATCCCCCTAAATCTGAATATAGAGACTTTCTTGCTAGAATAACTATGGGGGAATCTAGAGATATAACACAAGCCACTATAGGGAGCGTTCACTTTCCTGCTATACATTATTTTGCTCTCTTCATAGGTAGATGTATTAATGCTAAGGATGAGGCATGTCACATGTGTGTCCCTGATCTCAGCATTCTCAGGAGTGCTATGTTAGGAGACCAATCTTATCATATGGGAGCCATTGTAGCCCGCAGGTTGCATCACAATAGACATAGCGGAGATTTCTTTGGAGGAATTTATGCAACCCGCTTAGCTAATTTTATTGAGATAGACATTCGTGAGGGTGATATGGAATTACTCCCTTCTTATCTAGATTTTGATTCTATGGTTTCCCACCAGTTTGTTGAGAGGTCTGAACCACCTCTCCAGTATCGACTAATCTTTGACAGACGTCGTGTAGTCCATATTGCTCTTCCTGATCCTGCTTTCTTTGATTCACAGGCAAAAAGAAGATATATTATTACCAGAGAGGAGGCAGATGAGTACGAAAGGAGAGTGGAGGCTGCTCGACTCCATGCTACAGCTAAGGCGGCGATAGCTGCTGCGTCACAGTACGACGCCAGCTACACCTACGGGTATCCACCGGGCCATCCCTGGCAATAGACCAACTTAGGCCAAAAGCCTAAGCTTGGGGGAGTACGTATTTCCCACCGACATTACATTCATGTTCACACACACTCATTGCTAGATGTCGGTGCTCATACTTTTTCACTGTAATATCCATGCTAGTTTATTTTCTTTTTCCTGCTTTCTTCTTGTGTGTTTGATAAACCTTAAGAAAAACCAAAAAAATTTGTGATTTTACTTTCCATGCTTCTAGTAGAATTAAAAAGAAAACCCAAAAATATTTCCCGTTCTTCTTTTACTTGTTGGGAGCTTTCCCGTGTAAATCGTTTTTATTTCTTTTCTTTTCTTTGGGGGTCGAGAAGACCATATTGAAAATGCTTAGTGGCTCTTATATGCATGATTATTTATTTAACTTAGAGGCCATATTACTTGTCTTCTCTCTTGAATTGAATGCTTGCAGATTCCAGCTTAGTCCAATGCACGTGCACTCTTATTATTATACACATCGTTCGGTCGTGCAAGTGAAAGGCAATGATGATGATATATGATGGACTTATTGGGAAGAGAAAAGCTGGTATGAACTCGACCTCTCTTGTTTTTGTAAATATGATGATTCATCGTTCTTGATTCAGCTATTATGAAGTAAACATATTTGCAATGACATTTAGAGATTATAGTTTCTTGTGCCATGCTTGATTAGCTATGAGTTATAATGGTTTACCTTGCGTGCCAACATGCTATTAGAATGATTATGATGTGGTATGATGGGGTGGTATCCTCCTTTAAATGTATTGAGTGACTAGACTTGGCACATGTTCACGCATGTAGTTGAATCAAATCAACATAGCCTTAATGATATTTATGTTCATGGTGGATTATATCCTACTCATGCTTGTATTCGGTGTAAATTAATTTTAATGCATGTTTACGACTGTTGTCGCTCTCTCAGTTGGTCGCTACCCAGTCTTTTGCTAGCCTTCACCTGTACTAAGCGGGAATACTGCTTGTGCATCCAAACTCCTTAAACCCCAAAGTTATTCCATATGAGTCCACTATACCTACCTATATGCGGTATTTACCTGCCGTTCCAGGTAAATTTGTATGAGCCAAACTCTAAACCTTCAAATAAACATTCTGTTTTGCATGCTCGAATAGCTCATATGTCAACTAGAGCTGCCCTTATCTTCCGTGTTAGGCGGCTTATTCTCAAGAGGAGTGGACTCCGCTCCTCATTCACGAGAAAATCGCTGGTATCCGGGATGCCCAGTCCCATGCTTTATGCAAACTAAATCGAAATAACTGCAAACAAAACTCCCCTTGGGACCTGTTGAATGTTGGAGGCACTCGTTGTTTCAAGCAAGCCATGGATTGATGCTTGTGGAGGAAGGGGAGTATAAACTTTACCATTCTGTTTGGGAACCGCCTATAATCTGTTTAGCATGGAAGATATCGTCGTCTTTTAGTTGCTATGTTGACAATGAAAGTATGTCTCTCAAAATATATTTTATCTCCATTTCAAAATGGAGCTCTGGCACCTCTACAAATCCCTGCTTGCCTCTGCGAAGGGCCTATCCATTTACTTTTATGTTGAGTCATCACCCTTCTTATTAAAAGCACCCGCTGGAGAGCACACTGTCGTTTGCATTCATTATAATTGGTTTATATTGGGTATGACTTGACTGGATCACTTTTACCATGAATTACAATGTTTAGTCAGTCCTTGATCTTTAAAGGTGCTCTGCATTTATGTTTTGTGGTCTCAGAAAGGGCTAGCGAGATACCATTTTGCTATATCATGTTATGCTTATTTTGAGAAAGTGTTGCCATCCGAGTTTTATTATTATGGCTCTCTAGCTGATTATGCTATTGATATGAGTAATTGTGAGACCTACGTGTCATTGTGAGTATGGTTAGTTCATAATAATTGCTGAAACTTGAATGCTGGCTTTTCATGTTTACAACAACAAGAGCAAACAGAGTTTGTAAAAGTTTTTCTTTTTCTCTTTCAGTTTGTCAACTGAATTGCTTGAGGACAAGCAAGGGTTTAAGCTTGGGGGAGTTGATACGTCTCCGTCGTATCTACTTTTCCAAACACTTTTGCCCTTGTTTTGGACTCTAACTTGTATGATTTGAATGGAACTAACCCGGACTAAGGCTGTTTTCAGCAGAATTGCCATGGTGTTGTTTTATGTGTGCAGAAAATAAAAGTTCTCAGAATGTGTTGAAACTCCACAGAACACCTTAGAAAAAATAAAGAAAAATCGTCGCACAAAGATGAAGGCCAGGGGGCCCACACCCTGTCCACGAGGGTGGGGGCGCCCCCTGGGCGCGCCCCCTACCTCGTGGCCCCCCTGGTGGTCCTCTGACGCCAACTCCAACTCCATATATTGGTTTCATGGAGAAAAAATTCAGAGAGAAGAAATCATCGCGTTTTACGATATGGAGCCGCCGCCAAGCCCTAATCTCTCTCGGGAGGGCTGATCTGGAGTCCGTTCGGGGCTCCGGAGAGGGGGATTCGTCACCGTCGTCATCATCAACCATCCTCCATCACCAATTTCATGATGCTCACCGCCGTGCGTGAGTAATTGCATCGTAGGCTCGCTGGACGGTGATGGGTTGGATGAGATTTATCATGTAATCAAGTTAGTTTTGTTAGGGTTTGATCCCTAGTATCCATTATGTTCTGAGATTGATGTTGCTATGACTTTGCTATGCTTAATGCTTGTCACTAGGGCCCGAGTGCCATGATTTCAGATCTGAACCTATTATGTTTTCATGAATATATGTGAGTTTTATATCCTATATTGCAAGTCTATTGTCACCTACTATGTGTTATGATCCGGCAACCCCAAAGTGACAATAATCGGGACCACTCCCGGTGATGACCATAGTTTGAGGAGTTCATGTATTCACTATGTGCTAATGCTTTGTTCCGGTTCTCTATTAAAAGGAGGCCTTAATATTCCTTAGTTTCCAATAGGACACCGCTGCCACGGGAGGGTAGGACAAAAGATGTCATGCAAGTTCTTTTCCATAAGCACGTATGACTATATACGAAATACATGCCTACATTACATTGATGAACTGGAGCTAGTTCTGTGTCACCCTATGTTATGACTATTACATGATGAACCGCATCCGGCATAATTATCCATCATTGATCCGGTGCCTACGAGTTTTCCATATACTGGTTCTCGCTTATTTACTTTTCCGTTGCTACTGTTACAATCACTACAAAATACCGAAAACATTACTTTTGCTGTCTTTACTTTTGTTACCGTTACCACCACTATCATATTACTTTGCTACTAAGCACTGTGCTGCAGATACTAAGTTTCCAGGTGTGGTTGAATTGACAACTCAGCTGCTAATACTTGAGAATATTCTTTGGTTCCCCTTGTGTCGAATCAACAAATTTGGGTTGAATACTCTACCCTCGAAAACTGTTGCGATCCTCTATACTTGTGGGTTATCAGGCATGTATTCCGAATATATTCATATGTGCTTATGGAAAAGAACTTGCATGACATCTTTTGTCCTACCCTCCCGTGGCAGCGGGGTCCTAGCGGAAACTAAGGGATATTAAGGCCTCCTTTTAATAGAGAACCAGAACAAAGCATTAGCACATAGTGAATACATGAACTCCTCAAACTATGGTCATCACCGAGAAGTATCCCGATTATTGTCACTTCGGGGTTGTCAGATCATAACACATAATAGGTGACTATAGACTTGCAAGATAGGATCAAGAACACACATGTATTCATGAAAACATAATAAGTTCAGATCTAAAATCATGGCACTCGGGCTCTAGTGACAAGCATTAAGCACAGCAAAGTCATAGCAACATCAATCTCAGAACATAGTGGGTACTAGGGATCAAACCCTAACAAAACTAACTTGATTTACATGGTAAATCTCATCCAACCCATCACCGTACAGAAAGCCTACGATGGAATTACTCATGCACGGTGGTGAGCATAATGAAATTGGTGATGGAGGATGGTTGATGATGACGACGGCGACGAATCCCCCTCTCTGGAGCCCCGAATGGACTCCAGATCAGCCCTCCCGAGAGAGATTAGGGCTTGGCGGCGATTTCATATCGTAAAACGCGAAACTTTCTCTCTTATTTTTTTCTCCATGAAACGGAATATATGAAGTTGGAGTTGAGGTCGGTGGAGCCTCAGGGGGCCCACGAGACAGGGGGGCGCGCCCAGGGGGGAGGGCACGCCCCCCACCCTCGTGGACAGGGTGTGGGCCCCCTGGTCTTGATTCTTTTGCCAGTATTTTTTATATTTTCCAAAACTTATCTCCGTGGATTTTCAGGTCATTCCGAGAACTTTTGTTTTCTGCACAATAAACAACATCATGGCAGTTCTGCTGAAAACAGCATCAGTCCGGGTTAGTTTTGTTCAAATCATGCAAGTTAGAGTCCAAAACAAGGGCAAAAGTGTTTGGAAAAATAGACACGTTGGAGACGTATCATGACTAAGAATATAGGTTGTTGATTTTCAAGAGAATTATTGTTTGAACCTTAACATGTGAATTGGTTGCTACTTTAACATGAGAAATTTTATGAGTAAGAATTGATGTTATGATGCTAGGAAAAGTGATTGAAATTGTCATGGATCAAACTTGTTCACTTTGCTAGCATTCACACTTAATAAACTATTTCTTTTATCATTTACTTACTCGAGGACGAGTAGGAATTAAGCTTGGGGATGCTGATACATCTCCAATGTATCTATAATTTATGAAGTATCCATGCTACTATATTATCATTCTTGGATGTTTTACAATCTTTTTATAGCAACTTTATATCATTTTTTGGGACTAAACTATTGACCCAGTGTCAGTTACTATTTTTTGCTTGTTTTTTACATCGCAGGAAATCAATATTAAACGGAGTCCAAACACCGGGAAACTTTTTGTGGATTTTTTATGAACCAGAAAACTCCCGATGGGCCAAAGCAGTACCTGGGGGTGCCCCGAGGGGGGCACAACCCACCAGGGTGCGCCTCGGGGCCTAGGCGCGCCCAGGTGGGTTGTGCCGACCTCGGTGGCCTCCTGCACCCCCTCTTTGCCCTATAAAATCTCAAATATTCCAAAAACCCTAGGGGTTAACCCAGATCAAAAGTTCTGCCGCCGCAGGCCTCTGTAGGTACCGAAAAGCAATCTATACTCCATTCTGTCACTCCGTTGGAGGGGGAAATCATCACCGTTGGCCATCTTCATCATCCCGGTGGCCACCACGATGAGGAGGGAGTAGTCCACCCTCGGGGCTGGGGGTTTGTACCAGTAGCTATGTGTTTAATATCTCTCTCGTGTTCTTGAGATGTCACAATCTTATTGTATCGCGGGCTTTGTTGATATAGTCGGCTCATATGGTGTTTTCCCCTCTCTATCTTGTTGTGATGGATTGAGTTTTCCCTTTGAGATTTCGTTTTAACGGATTGAATACTTTTATGGATTTGAGAACACTTTATGTATGTCTTGCTATGAATACCCTTGGTGACAATGGGGTATCGTATTGATTCACTTGATATATGTTTTGGCACTCAACTCATGGATTCCCGAGGTGACATTGGGGTAATCTATGCATAGGGGTTGATGCATGTTCTTGTCTTTGTTTCACAGGTAGAAATCTTGGGGCACTCTTTGAAGTTCTTTGTGTTGGTTTGAGTATTATGAATCTGAAATTATTTGGTGTTATTTTAGTATGAACTCTTAGATAGATCGATCGGAAAGAATAACTTTGAGGTGGTTTCGTACCCTACAAGCGATTTCTTCTTATGTTCTCCACTAGATAGGAACTTTGGAGTGATTCTTCATCGCACATCGAGGGATGATTATATGATCCAATTATATTAGCACTGTTGAGAGATTGCACTAGCGAAGGTACCGTCCCTAGGCCTCATTTTCAAGCATTGCAATACCGTTTGTGCTCTATTTTATCAATTGCTACCGTGCTGTTTTTTATTGTTCCTATCACAAAAATCAATATCTACTATCATTACTACACTTGTATCACCATCTCTTCACCGAATTAGTGAACCTATACAAATTTCCATTGTATTTGGTGTGTTGGGGACACAAGAGACTTTTTATTATTTGGTTGCATGGTTGTTTGAGAGAGACCATCTTCATCCTACACCTCCCACGGATTGATAAACCTTAGGTCATCCACTTGAGGGAAAATTTCTACTGTCCTACGGAACTCTGCGCTTGGAGGCCCAACATGAGTCTACAAGAATAAAGTTGTGTAGTAGACATCAGGCCTACTCATGCTCCAAAGCCCTCTGGGACACCCCATCCTCGACCAGAAGAAGGAGAGGACCTCCATTGCTGCTGGTTGACTGGTCGGCCAACAGATGGAGGCAGACGACGCCCCAATGGAGGACAAGGTGGCGCCACCCTCCTCGTTGGTGCTTGTGGGCTTCACCATTGGTGAGGCCCATGCGCACTACACGAACATGCTATGTGAGGAGGAGGAGGAGGCCAGGTTCCGACAGATGCAGGTCGATCAGTCCTACAACGTCGGCCTCCTCGAGGAGCACCGACGCACAGAGGAGCTACTCGCCGCCGGTGCAACTATTGTGTCGGACGTGGACGTAGTGGAGCAGCAGGCACTGGTCGACTGCTACTGCTCCGCCTGTAACATCTGCCGTGACTGCTGGTGGTAATGCCTCCGTTAGGCGGAATTGGCGGCCCCCTAAAAGGAGATTGACGAGGTGGTGAATGAGGTGTGTGGCAAGAGCGACAACAAGGAGGACTTTGCCCGCTCTACCCTAGTCGCACCTAGCCCGCTGCCACGACCACGAAGCCGATACATCCACGGACGCCGCCGATAGCAAGGAAGAGTAGTGCATGGTAGGTCACTGTCGCTCGGGTCCCAAGAAGGCCACGACTCTCCCCCAACCGTCGAATCCACACTTGATGCGCCGAACATCGATGGCCGATTAGCCACCTGGCGGCGATGTGGGGGCGGACAGTTGTAGTTCCCAGGGCTCCAGAGGCGGAGCTAGAGAGCGTCGAGGTTGAACTTGAGAAGGCTATGGCATTCGCCGGACCAGCACTTCTTAGGGCTCATGGTAGGACATGGGAAACGTGCACCGATCATCATTTAGATTAGGTTTAGTGTAGGGTTTGTCCAGTTTATATGAAAAATGTAATGAATTTTGTCTAGTTTATATGAAAATTGATCCAAATATAAGGAATTTCATCCAGTTTATATGAAAATCCATCGTATTTACATGAATTATGGCCAGCTAGTTCAAACAGCGACTGAATTGTATGCAGGCAGCATTGGATAGCCGGCTCCCGCATCTGTGGACTAGTGCCCCTATGTGCGGACGGACGGAATAAATTTATGGGTCAATGTTGGAGATGCCCTAACCCCACCAATCTTTTCTGACAAACATGTAATTTGCGCATGGTCAAGATCCAAATGGACCGGTCCGGTCTGTACTTGTTACTAGACCTATGAACGTGTTCTAGAATCCCAGGGGCCAGAGTTCGGTCTACACCTCATCTAACAGGGCAACAGGTAAACCTAAGTTCAACCATTCTTCTGTATACTAAGTGTAGAAGGGCGCATGCCGATGAGATGCATGGCACTGGACGTGCACTTTGTGTTCCCGCAAGTGTCAGCAATGGTGTGGGACAGAGCTAGATGGGCGCCCCGGTCCATGACAGCAGCACGACCACCACTTCCGGCATCGTTAGAGCATCTACAATGACAGATACCTAATTTGAGTTGTCGAATGCCGCCGAACACGCCCGGCCACGTCCGTGGATAGTGATCAATCAAACCCCACATGACAACTCCAACAACCATAGTAGACATTTTCCAATTAGCATTTTCATACCAAACCACCCAAAAAGCAACATCTATGTACTACCAACTACCATCTACACTAGTCATCCTTCTCGTCAGATATGTGGATGAAATTGATGTCGGGCCACCATTGTCATGGTCATTGGCAGCCGGGCGAACATCCGGTTCCTCCTTGGGAGTCAAGAATGGCGTGATGCTCTGTTGTCTCCTCTACCTGGGCCACCTCGAACTCGGTGCATCGACCATGGCGAAGACGGTAGGCACCGGATCTGCCTGATGCGCCTCTTCTGACTCCTCCTCCACATCCTCCTCTATGACCGCGTCCTCCTCCTTCGGCTCCACCTCCACCTCCTCCTCCTCGGGCTGCATTGAATCTAGAGGCAGGCTGGCTGCGATCCGATCTTCGTGTCTGCCCTAGATGTCGTCTAGCAGCTATAGCCGCCGCTCAGGAGAGTGAGCATGTTGTAACTATTGGTTAGCAGCTGATGGATGGATTGAGTGTGAGGGTGGTGGAGGGGTGGGAGGGGAAAGAAATGGAGGCGGTCTATGGTTGGGCTTTTGTTGTCCGGCTTACGTAGCCGGACATGTATCCTCAAATGCCATGCTAGAGCGGCACCAATGACGCCAATGCGTCCTCATCGATGAACTGAGAAGGCGCACGTCATACAACTGGTTTTATGATTTTTTCCGCATGGACCCTTGCGGTCTCTCCTAAGCGACGTGCATGTCTCGACATCTTCATATCCGCCCCAGATATGTGCCGAATATGGGAAGTGCCGGTCAGTCCTCATATTAGGGCTAGATTTGACAAGTCTAGTTGGGTGGCAATTTTGTGTTTGGGTAGTACCAGGCAAGCTGCCCGGGCGTTTGGGGCGGATCTGAGGACTCTAGTTGTAGATGCTCTCGTACCTCAAGTAGCCGCATGTAGCGGCGTGGAGGTAGCTATGATGTCGTAGACAATGACAATACAGACGTGCAACCGTCTCGCATCATGAGCTATAGGGCAAGCACCGGCTTGCTGAGTGCTCACTCTAGCAGTCAAAAATGGCCAGCGTGGTTCACTACAAGAAATATGTCAACTTGTGACCCTCACTATTGGTCTCTGAAAGGTCATTGTTTATCATTTGCGACCTTTTTGTGACCAAAAACAGAAGGTCAAAAGTTGGCGATCGTAAACTGAAATTAACGACCTTCTGTAAAAGGTCGTTGGTTCCACGACCAAATTTTTGGTCACTAGCCACCTCCCCAGACCATGTAGGCATGCAGTGTGGCAAGCTGATGTGGCACAAGAATCAGCCCAGTCCGATTTGGCATTCTACATGGGCCGAGCCCAACAATTCAGCCTATTTGTTGTTTTTTTTCTTTCAATTTGGGTCAACTACATAGGTCAAGCCCAACAAACTTCTATTTTTTGGGCCACAATCTTTTACAATCCATATTTATTTAGGCCTCGTCCTTTTTCCAACCCACTAGTTAGTTTTCTTTTGTTTCCTTTCCATTTTGAAGTAGGTCCCACTAGTCAATGGGAACCAATTACCAGAATTGCTGTTTGGGTACCACACGTCAATTCTATATTTGTGCAATTATATAATTTGATTAAAAACGAGCCAATAAGTCATAATATTTCATACAACAGCCAAGCAAAGTACATTACAATCATGCATAGTATAGATCTGGTATTCAGCTATAAAATACAACTAAATATACACATAACTAGCTCCAGTGAGCTAAAATGCATTGCTGGGTATGGTTTTTCTTTGGGATTCTCCTTCCTAGAGCTCCTGTGCACCCAACTTTTGAAGAATGAAGGCCAGCATCTGCAAATAATAAATTATGGAAAGTGAGAAACATAATAAAGTGACAAGGTCAAGATAGGCACAAGTAGCACATGAAAATAAGGACATAAATCTTAATCTAATCTTGTTCTCTCTCATTGGATCCAACGAGAAAACAGTATAATTGTGGTTGAACATATGCAAATATCAAAATACTATGGCATAGCAAAAAAATGACTAGTCATCCACTGCCAATCGATTTCGGCATGGGAAACGATCACCAATGATCTACAGAAAATTCTGATTGCATGTGTACATGTCCATGCAGTTAAACTGAATTGAGACAAAGAGTCAACACCAATTCAGATTCATCTCCCTGAAGGAACTCAGAACAAGAAAAGCTGCTCAAATTTAGAAGTTTAAACAGGAACTTAGAGAGGTAAACACCTTAAACAGGATGACATAGGAACATAATCTGTTATATATAGTTGTGCTAGGCAATTTTAGAAACATAATCAAATGCTAATAGGAAGAACACCAAGATTGCATTCTGTAAGAAGATAAGCTGCAGCCAAAGGAAGGGTAACAGATGAAGAGAAAATCCTGACATACAAAGGTAAGCTCATTGTGCATTTTCTTTTTCAATGTGATACACAATAAGCATAAGCACCAAATTCTCTCAATACCGATCATGAACCAGAAAACTCCCGATGGGCCAGAGCAGTACCTGGGGGTGCCCCGAGGGGGGCACAACCCACCAGGGTGCGCCTGGGGGCCTAGGCGCGCCCAGGTGGGTTGTGCCGACCTCGGTGGCCTCCCGCACCCCCTCTTTGCCCTATAAAATCTCAAATATTCCAAAAACCCTAGGGGTTAACCCAGATCAAAAGTTCTGCCGCCACAGGCCTCTGTAGGTATCGAAAAGCAATCTATACTCCATTCTGTCACTCCGTTGGAGGGGGAAATCATCACCGTTGGCCATCTTCATCATCCCGGTGGCCACCACGATGAGGAGGGAGTAGTCCACCCTCGGGGCTGGGGGTTTGTACCAGTAGCTATGTGTTTAATATCTCTCTCGTGTTCTTGAGATGTCACAATCTTATTGTATCGCGGGCTTTGTTGATATAGTCGGCTCATATGGTGTTTTCCCCTCTCTATCTTGTTGTGATGGATTGAGTTTTCCCTTTGAGATTTCGTTTTAACGGATTGAATACTTTTATGGATTTGAGAACACTTTATGTATGTCTTGCTATGAATACCCTTGGTGACAATGGGGTATCGTATTGATTCACTTGATATATGTTTTGGCACTCAACTCATGGATTCCCGAGGTGACATTGGGGTAATCTATGCATAGGGGTTGATGCACGTTCTTGTCTTTGTTTCACAGGTAGAAATCTTGGGGCACTCTTTGAAGTTCTTTGTGTTGGTTTGAGTATTATGAATCTGAAATTATTTGGTGTTATTTTAGTATGAACTCTTAGATAGATCGATCGGAAAGAATAACTTTGAGGTGGTTTCGTACCCTACAAGCGATTTCTTCTTATGTTCTCCACTAGATAGGAACTTTGGAGTGATTCTTCATCACACATTGAGGGATGGTTATATGATCCAATTATATTAGCACTGTTGAGAGATTGCACTAGCGAAGGTACCGTCCCTAGGCCTCATTTTCAAGCATTGCAATACCGTTTGTGCTCTATTTTATCAATTGCTACCGTGCTGTTTTTTATTGTTCCTATCACAAAAATCAATATCTACTATCATTACTACACTTGTATCACCATCTCTTCACCGAATTAGTGAACCTATACAAATTTCCATTGTATTTGGTGTGTTGGGGACACAAGAGACTTTTTATTATTTGGTTGCATGGTTGTTTGAGAGAGACCATCTTCATCCTACACCTCCCATGGATTGATAAACCTTAGGTCATCCACTTGAGGGAAAATTTCTACTGTCCTACGGAACTCTTCGCTTGGAGGCCCAACATGAGTCTACAAGAATAAAGTTGTGTAGTAGACATCAGGCCTACTCATGCTCCAAAGCCCTCTGGGACACCCCATCCTCGACCAGAAGAAGGAGAGGACCTCCATTGCTGTTGGTTGACTGGTCGGCCAACAGATGGAGGCAGACGACGCCCCAATGGAGGACAAGGCGGCGCCACCCTCCTCGTTGGTGCTTGTGGGCTTCACCATTGGTGAGGCCCATGCGCACTACACGAACATGCTATGGGAGGAGGAGGAGGAGGCCAGGTTCCGACAGATGCAGGTCGATCAGTCCTACAACGTCGGCCTCCTCGAGGAGCACCGACGCACGGAGGAGCTACTCGCCGCCGGTGCAACTATTGTGTCGGACGTGGACGTAGTGGAGCAGCAGGCACTGGTCGACTGCTACTGCTCCGCCCGTAACATCTGCCGTGACTGCTGGTGGTAATGCCTCCGTTAGGCGGAATTGGCGGCCCCCTAAAAGGAGATTGACAAGGTGGTGAATGAGGTGTGTGGCAAGAGCGACAACAAGGAGGACTTTGCCCGCTCTACCCTAGTCGCACCTAGCCCGCTGCCACGACCACGAAGCCGATACATCCACGGACGCCGCCGATAGCAAGGAAGAGTAGTGCATGGTAGGTCACTGTCGCTCGGGTCCCAAGAAGGCCACGACTCTCCCCCAACCATCGAATCCACACTTGATGCGCCGAACATTGATGGCCGATTAGCCACCTGGCGGCTATGTGGGGGCGGACAGTTGTAGTTCCCAGGGCTCCAGAGGCGGAGCTAGAGAGCGTCGAGGTTGAACTTGAGAAGGCTAAGGCATTCGCCGGACCAGCACTTCTTAGGGCTCATGGTAGGACATGGGAAACGTGCACCGATCATCATTTAGATTAGGTTTAGTGTAGGGTTTGTCCAGTTTATATGAAAAATGTAATGAATTTTGTCTAGTTTATATGAAAATTGATCCAAATATAAGGAATTTCATCCAGTTTATATGAAAATCCATCGTATTTACATGAATTTTGGCCAGCTAGTTCAAACAGCGACTGAAATGTATGCAGGCAGCATTGGATAGCCGGCTCCCGCATCTGTGGACTAGTGCCCCTATGTGCGGACGGACGGAATAAATTTATGGGTCAATGTTGGAGATGCCCTAACCCCACCAATCTTTTCTAACAAACATGTAATTTGCGCATGGTCAAGATCCAAATGGACCGGTCCGGTCTGTACTTGTTACTAGACCTATGAATGTGTTCTAGAATCCCAGGGGCCAGAGTTCGGTCTACACCTCATCTAACAGGGCAACAGGTAAACCTAAGTTCAACCATTCTTCTGTATACTAAGTGTAGAAGGGCGCATGCCGATGAGATGCATGGCACTGGACGTGCACTTTGTGTTCTCGCAAGTGTCAGCAATGGTGTGGGACAGAGCTAGATGGGCGCCCCGGTCCATGATAGTAGCACGACCACCACTTCCGGCATTGTTAGAGCATCTACAATGACAGATACCTAATTTGAGTTGTCTAATGCCGCCGAACACGCCCGGCCACGTCCGTGGATAGTGATCAGTCAAACCCCACATGACAACTCCAACAACCATAGTAGACATTTTCCAATTAGCATTTTCATACCAAACCACCCAAAAAGCAACATCTATGTACTACCAACTACCATCTACACTAGTCATCCTTCTCGTCAGATATGTGGATGAAATTGATGTCGGGCCACCATTGTCATGGTCATTGGCAGCCGGGCGAACATCCGGTTCCTCCTTGGGAGTCAAGAATGGCGTGATGCTCTGTTGTCTCCTCTACCTGGGCCACCTCGAACTCGGTGCATCGACCATGGCGAAGACGGTAGGCACCGGATCTGCCTGATGCGCCTCTTCTGACTCCTCCTCCACATCCTCCTCTATGACCGCGTCCTCCTCCTTCGGCTCCACCTCCACCTCCTCCTCCTCGGGCTGCATTGAATGTAGAGGCAGGCTGGCTGCGATCCGATCTTCGTGTCTGCCCTAGATGTCGTCTAGCAGCTATAGCCGCCGCTCAGGAGAGTGAGCATGTTGTAACTATTGGTTAGCAGCTGATGGATGGATTGAGTGTGAGGGTGGTGGAGGGGTGGGAGGGGAAAGAAATGGAGGCGGTCTATGGTTGGGCTTTTGTTGTCCGGCTTACGTAGCCGGACATGTATCCTGAAATGCCATGCTAGAGCGGCACCAATGACGCCAATGCGTCCTCATCGATGAACTGAGAAGGCGCACGTCAGACAACTGGTTTTATGATTTTTTCCGCATGGACCCTTGCGGTCTCTCCTAAGCGACGTGCATGTCTCGACATCTTCATATCCGCCCCAGATATGTGCCGAATATGGGAAGTGCCGGTCAGTCCTCATATTAGGGCTAGATTTGACAAGTCTAGTTGGGTGGCAATTTTGTGTTTGGGTAGTACCAGGCAAGCTGCCCGGGCGTTTGGGGCGGATCTGAGGACTCTTGTTGTAGATGCTCTCGTACCTCAAGTAGCCGCATGTAGCGGCGTGGAGGTAGCTATGATGTCGTAGACAATGACAATACAGACGTGCAACCGTCTCGCATCATGAGCTATAGGGCAAGCACCGGCTTGCTGAGTGTTCACTCTAGCAGTCAAAAATGGCCAGCGTGGTTCACTACAAGAAATATGTCAACTTGTGACCCTCACTATTGGTCTCTGAAAGGTCATTGTTTATCATTTGCGACCATTTTGTGACCAAAAACAGAAGGTCAAAAGTTGGCGATCGTAAACTGAAATTAACGACCTTCTGTAAAAGGTCGTTGGTTCCACGACCAAATTTTTGGTCACTAGCCACCTCCCCAGACCATGTAGGCATCCAGCATGGCAAGCTGATGTGGCACAAGAATCAGCCCAGTCCGATTTGGCATTCTACATGGGCCGAGCCCAACAATTCAGCCTATTTGTTGTTTTTTTTTCTTTCAATTTGGGTCAACTACATAGGTCAAGCCCAACAAACTTCTATTTTTTGGGCCACAATCTTTTACAATCCATATTTATTTAGGCCTCGTCCTTTTTCCAACCCACTAGTTAGTTTTCTTTTGTTTCCTTTCCATTTTGAAGTAGGTCCCACTAGTCAATGGGAACCAATTACCAGAATTGCTGTTTGGGTACCACACGTCAATTCTATATTTGTGCAATTATATAATTTGATTAAAAACGAGCCAATAAGTCATAATATTTCATACAACAGCCAAGCAAAGTACATTACAATCATGCATAGTATAGATCTGGTATTCAGCTATAAAATACAACTAAATATACACATAACTAGCTCCAGTGAGCTAAAATGCATTGCTGGGTATGGTTTTTCTTTGGGATTCTCCTTCCTAGAGCTCCTGTGCACCCAACTTTTGAAGAATGAAGGCCAGCATCTGCAAATAATAAATTATGGAAAGTGAGAAACATAATAAAGTGACAAGGTCAAGATAGGCACAAGTAGCACATGAAAATAAGGACATAAATCTTAATCTAATTTTGTTCTCTCTCATTGGATCCAACGAGAAAACAGTATAATTGTGGTTGAACATATGCAAATATCAAAATACTATGGCATAGCAAAAAAATGACTAGTCATCCACTGCCAATCGATTTCGGCATGGGAAACGATCACCAATGATCTACAGAAAATTCTGATTGCATGTGTACATGTCCATGCAGTTAAACTGAATTGAGACAAAGAGTCAACACCAATTCAGATTCATCTCCCTGAAGGAACTCAGAACAAGAAAAGCTGCTCAAATTTAGAAGTTTAAACAGGAACTTAGAGAGGTAAACACCTTAAACAGGATGACATAGGAACATAATCTGTTATATATAGTTGTGCTAGGCAATTTTAGAAACATAATCAAATGCTAATAGGAAGAACACCAAGATTGCATTCTGTAAGAAGATAAGCTGCAGCCAAAGGAAGGGTAACAGATGAAGAGAAAATCCTGACATACAAAGGTAAGCTCATTGTGCATTTTCTTTTTCAATGTGATACACAATAAGCATAAGCACCAAATTCTCTCAATACCGATCATTAACTAGACACGTTCCAACATAAAAGGAAAAGCAATTATAGAGGTGTGACTTCAGGTACAAACATAGCAAGGCCACAGCAGCCACGCAGTCACTTAACTACAACGATTCTTCCTACTACTGGCATCCTTAGAAGTGAAAGCTTCAGCTAACCAGTCTATTACTTCATAATGTCATGGCATGTCAATATATTCAGTAAAATAAATATAGTAGTAGGTATGTAGGACAACAGCATGCATTGCCCTTATCACGCAAGAAGAGGCTCCCAATGTATCTACCAGCAGGAATCTTAAAACACATCCATCAACTCTTTTCATTATCTTGGCCAAGTTAATACTCGCTCACTTAGCTATTGCATACACACAAGTCAAAATAATACAACACATCAACTAAACGACCTTAGGCATTGAGGATTCTGAGTCCAGCGACGAATGAATAGGCAAGTTTCGTATATACCGAGGTTCTTGTCAAGGGTGCGGGTGAACTGGTGGAGCGTCGGGGGCACCTTGAGGCACTGCTTGAGGATGCGGCGCTGGCGTTGGATGCGCATGACCTTGGGCCACTTGACAAACCGGTGGAGGTCCTTCTTGGGCGGCAGGGTGCCACCGATGCCGAACTGCTTCGGCCTCTTCTCAAACAACGGGTTCACCACCTTGTCCTGCAACCACACACCAACGCAACCCAGTCAGATCACACACGCCAGGACCGGGAGATTCCAAGTAGGTGTTATTTCTGCCATTTATTAATTACACATGCAACACTTATAATACCAATATAGTCAATTGCCACGAGCTAATTGATTAATATAACATTGTCATAGATCTAGCATGAAAGAGTCAAAACTTGTCTCACATATCACGAGTACACTTACAGCAAGCGTAAATGGAAAAAGGCAATCTTCCGATGTGGCATAAATTGTACAAGTAGGAAGCAGGTTCAATAGAGCTCATGCAGTCCTATGTGACGACCATCCAGAATGGATATGTAAAGCAATTCTGGTGTATAACAAACAAAGCGCAAGCTCAATAGGTATATGTAATAACATTTCTTACAACGGATATGTAAACTTGTCTTACAAGGACACTCGGAGCATGACAACTTCCAGGATGAAGCAAAACAAAATGGATCTAAGCCAGCACATGATAATGACACTACCAATCTAAGCTATTTAGTACTCAGACAACATAAGTTTACAAGCGTACAGGTGTGGCATCACTAGAGCAACGGCTCTAGGTGATCAATTACCATCTGTGCTGTTTTACAACACATCAGCAGACATTTTTACAACATATATATATCAGCAACATTAACTACTACAAATCAACAACTACAGCAAATCAACAACTACAAACCATCTGTGAGCAGCTCGAAGCTGAATGAAACCAGCCAGGTCACAACTACCAAGTCACGCTGAACCAAACCGCCGACGAGCGGGAGCAGCCAAAGGCGAACCGCACATCATGCACTTATGCACCTCACATATTAGAAGTTCACATATTAGAAAAGGAAGGAGGATAATTAATCTACTAAGTAGAAAAAACACTAGATCAATTGTAAATTAAAAAATGACATCAGGTACCATATTCATTTTCAAAATGAGACATGTCGTATGATTGCAATTTGGTACCAGAAATGACATTAGAGAGCATCAAATTTCAAAATCAAGACCATATGTATTACACTGACTCGTATAATACTACTTGTACTAGTGTAGGATGACTCATTGTCCTACTACTGCCTATTCCGGTTTCTTTCAAGTTGGGAAATAACTGAAACTACTCATCTTTCATGAACATACATCTGTAATCGCAATCTATGAAACACTGAAATTACTGCAGAAAGAACTACTGTAATCAACCATTCATGAAATAGTGGGGGTAGTAGCTGTAGGTAATGTAGCACTTGTCGAGATAGACCTGTCAGTGTACTTGATCAGAGTGAGCAACAAGTTGTCACCAAGAAACTCAAACACCATGCAGACATGGCTCCTGTTGGGGCCTGAGTGCTTGAAGTGGTCAAGAAGCTTGACAACATGGCGGGAGTCTTCAGGGTCACCATCGGCAATCTGCCTCAAGATCTTGATCTCATCCATGGTAGGCTCCATGTAGTGTTGTGCGCTCTTCTGCACCTTGAGGGCCACATACCTCTGCACACATAACCAACAGCTTCAGAAACACTGGAAAGCAGCAGCCTGAACCAAGAGGAGTACACTCGTGTAGGGTGATAGGTTTGAGGGATAGAACAGTAATAACGAGAAATGGACTTGGAATTTCTGCATATGCCCTGAGGCAAAAGAGCGAACAGTTGGTGGGCAGGCAAACCGCTCCATCCAGATCGATATTTTTTCCCTAAATATCTTTGCGAATCCTACGGAGTGATTCAACAGGGGATTTCGAGGTGAAGGGGTGGTCAGCACGTACGGAGTGGGCGGTCTCCCAGGCGAGCCAGACGGTGGAGAAGTGGCCCCAGCCGAGCTTGGACTACATGACGTAGGCGCCCCGCTTGAAGGTGTCGCTGGGGCGGACGGCGTGGTAGCTGCCGCAGCAGTAGTCCTCCGTGCCCTCGTCCTTCGAGGTGTAGACGCTGCTGTCCCCATCCCCGTCGGCGGCGGCCGCCGCCTCCGCCTCCTCCTCCGTGCGGGGCCGGCTCCCCGCCTCCTCTGCCCTGCGGCCCGCCGCCGGAGCCTCGGCCATCACGGGCGAGGGCCGGATCTGGGCGCCGGGAGAGAGAGGCGGTGGCGCGCGGGGATTAAGGTTTGCTGCCCTTTTGCCTTGCCGCGCCGCTTTCTGGTGGGGGGAGGCGGTGGCGCTCGTCCGTCTCGCTCCGCCGCTGGGGAGGACGGGGCGGTGGCGGGTGGCGGAGGCGAGGGAAGAGGTGGAGGGCGGAAGGAAGGGGAGGACGGGGCGGCGGCGGAAGGATCGGGAGGCGGCGGGGAGAGATTGGATTGGGAGATGGCAGCGGCCGCGAGGAGATCGGGAGGAGGGGTGCGATGGGGGAAGATGGCGGTGGGTGTGATGTGAGCTAGGGTTTGGGCTGTGGGGGGTATCCCTTTTTCATTTTGTTTTATTTTTTTCTGTAGATAGATGAATGGATGGATGTGGGATGGTGAGATGGATGGATGGATGGATGGGCGCAATGTCATTGATCCATAGGAAGAGTCCTGATTGGTTCAGAAAACCGGTGATTTAAAAAAGTATCTAAGTACTAAAAATAGAGAGATTTTATGAAGTAGATATCAAAAATATTTTGCAAAATGGCACAACACAAATTTTCACTAGAGTTAGACCACATTTTGTGGATAAGAACCAATTTCTATGCATTTATGATCTTTCTAGCTATTTTTAATCATTTTTCGAGTGCCCAAATTGAGGTTTTTTTAAGGACCTACCATATATTTGTTGCAAAATTATACAAAATCAATTTTCTAAAATACTAGGACATATTTGATGCACAATTGACCCAATTGTTGGGTGTAAAAAATTTTGATCCACCTCTCGTGAAAAAGACAAATTCCCGTCGATTCAGTAGGAAGCGAGTCAAATTTGAACTGTAGCTACCTCGTAGTTTGCTCTTTATTTTTTCCAAAAATCATTTCTAGGTACATAAGTATCTATTTAATCAGAGAAACAACAAAAAAATTCCAAGATTCAACCACTAGCTAGGAACGGTCATGCCCGTCATTTTGACCGCATTTTGAAACAGGCATGAAAAATTTAAAAAAAAATCAAAAAATTGGAAAACCTTCGCATAGTGTCATTATATGTGGCAAAGTTACCATAAAAATAATAAACTTATAATATGATAATTATTTTTAAAAAGTGTTCTCAGAAACGAGCTATCATGTGTGAAGATCAATGGCTTTCAAGTCAAATGATCAATCTTATGGCCACATTCATAGCATAGTTTGTTCAAATGATCTCATATTGTGCACAAGGGTGCATGTTGGAATGGCAAAAATGTTGCCTAAGAAAGTTTTCATTTTTTTTGGACAAAAAAATCAATTTCCATTTTTCGAGCGCCCAAAATGAGTTTTCTTGTGAAGGACCTACCAAATAATTCTTGCAAAATTGTACCAAATAAATTTTCTAAAATACTAGGCCATATTTAATGCGCAATTGACCAAATGATTGGGTATAAAAAGTTTTGACCCACCTCTCGTGAAAAAGAAAAATTTCTACCGGTTCAGTTGGAAGCGGGTCAAATTTGAACTGCAGCTGCCTCAATGTTTGCTTTTTATTTTTTCCAAAAATCATTTGTAGGTAAAAAAGTATTTATTTAATCAAGAAACAACAAAAGTTTTCCAAGATTCAACCACTAGCTAGTAACGGCCATGCCCGCACTACTAGGGAAAAGCCTAGCAGCAGTGCGGGTTTTGGGCCTATTAGTAGCGCGGGGGCCGGCGCTACTAATAAGGCGCTACAGCTGACGTATAGCAGTAGCGCGGGTGCCACCCACACTACTACTACGTCCGTTAGTAGTAGCGTGGGTAAAAACCAGCGCTACTACTAATCTCTAATCTCTGATTATTATTTTTTGAATTTTTTTGAAAAAAAATCGATTGTTTTCCCTAATTTTCAAATTTCTGAAATATTTTAACCTCAAATCTCTAATTATTTTTTGAAATTCATTTTTGCAAATTTTCCCAACAATTAGACCACATATCACATGGGAAACTTATTTTCTTTTATTTTTTGACATTTTCATCATTTTCTTTTATTTTTTTTAAACTGAAAAGCGATCCACTTGGGGGGGGGGGAGAGTTTGAAAATGGGACCTTCAGCAGTAGCGCGGGTTTTTACCCCTCGCTACTACTATGGCACCACTTAGTAGTAGCGAGGGCCAAAAACCAACGCTACTGCTATCAAACTTAGTAGTAGCGAGGGTTTAAAAACCTGCCCTACTACTATGGCATATCCCAGGGGGCACGGTAGAGACCGCTTAGTAGTAGCGAGGGTTAAAAACCCGCGCTACTGCTATCAACTTAGTATTAGCAAGGTTTAAAAACCTGCGCTACTGGTAAGTAGCAGTAGCGAGGGTTTTTAACCCTCGAGGGTTTTTAACCCTCGCTACTAGTAACTTTCTGTGTATAGGCTTTTCCCTAGTAGTGCCGCTGTTTTGACCGCATTTTGAAACATGCATGAAAAATTAAAAAAAACAAAAAATTAGAAAACCTTCCCATAGTGTCATTATATGTGGCAAAGTTACCAGGAAAAATAATAAACTTGTAATACGATACGAGCTATCATGCGTGAAGACTTCAACCCAAATGATCAATCTTATGGCCACATTCATGGCAAAGTTTGTGCAAATGATCTCATATTGTGCACAAAGGTGCATATTGGAATGGCAAACAATGTTGCCTAAGCGACTTTTCATTTTCTTTGGACGAAAAATCCATTTTCCATTTTTCGAGTGCCCAAAAGGAGGTTTTTTTTGTGAAGGACCTCCCAAATAATTGTTGCAAAATCGGACCAAATCAATTTTCTAAAATACAAGGACATATTTAATGCACAATTGACAAAATGGTTGGGTGTAAAAAGTTTTGGTCCACCTCTCATGAAAAAGACAAATTTCTGCAGATTCAGCTGGAAACAGGTCAAATTTGAATTGCAACTGCCTCATAGTTTGCTATTTATTTTTTTCAAAAAAACATTTCTAGTTACATAAGGACCTATTTAATCATAAATACATGGTTTGGTGGGGATACGTCGAGGTTTGGATGGTGGCCGAGGGCCCCAACTCTAGAGCGCGTAAACTCGCATGCCCGCCGCGTGGTCACCGCGTGACCGTGGTGTTGCCATGTGTTCTGGGCGGCCTAGGCATGTCTACTGGGCTGGGCACTCCCTAGGTAGGTGCTAGGAAGAAAATTACAACATAAGATTCTCACGAGGAGACCGATCGATACTCAAACATGAATTAGCAGCCAAGTGTTTGATTAGCGGTACGGGAAATGTACATGGATAATGGGCATGAGTTTTGGCTGAGGATGATCAGTTACTAAGAAGACCGTCTTTACAATTTTTTAGCTCAAAAGGAGGAGCCTAGGTGGTACTTGCTTTGCAAAGTACCACACTGGACATAAATACGAATATTGAAGCTGGGCTCAAAATAATGAATGGATTGAGCTGGCATTTGGTGGAGGATGGTTATTTGGGCATAGGAAAGCACCATTGAAAATGGATACTATTTGAACATGCCAAAGTGGTACTTCCTTCACAAAGTGTTGTTCTGAACAGAATGGAAAAATGAATATTGTTGAATTATTTTTGAACTAGGCAAGGAAGATTTTTTACATATTTGACGAAGATATGACCCAAAAAATTTATGAGATTTTTTGGGAATTTTAGGAATGACAGAAATATAGGTTGCTTCACAACTTGGGGCAAAAATTGCCACATGGACATGACACATAGGCAAAACTGATGAGGTGACGCCTTGTCATAGCAACCCACCATAATTTACAAGGTTGTGACCATCTATATTGGCCATGATCAGCTAGAAATAAGGCAGCGGACCACTGTTATCTGCTTTATGACCATTTCGTGTTTAGGGTTTGGAGCCACCCGAACAGCTTTTGACAAATTGGTCTGAAATGGTCATAGATCTATGACCAATTCTTCCAGGGTCACTGACAGAAGGTCACTAGTTGACATATTTCTTGTAGTGGTTGTGGTTGTGGTGCCACGGACAACGGAGACGTGCTCCCGGAGCGGCGGTATGAGTTGCCTGGAGGGCGGTGCGATATGGTGCCATGGATGATGCCGAGGCGGAAACGTCGCTGGTGCGGCGACGCAAGCTGAAGCATGTGCGCTGGCGCAGCGAAAATTTCAGGTGCTTGGCTGGTGGCGGCTACGATGACATGACTAATAGTACGTGGTTCGACCCTATGGTTGAAAGGAAGACCTGTTAGCACCTTCAGTGCCCGATCACTTTCCTGGCGCTCACGCGCGCCCCCTAGTGGGTCGTGGCCCATTCGCTTGACTGTTGTTGGCTCGACCGCTGCTGCTCGCTCGCTCGCTCCTTCGTAGCCTTTTTTTTTCTTGCGAGCACTTGTCAAAAAAGCCTTGTTGTTTAAAAGATAAAATAGGAAAAAAATCGAAAAAATCATGTATTAAAAAGTGTACATGAATTTTCATAAAAGTTCACAAAATTAGAAAAAAAAAGTTCATCGAATTTGAAAAAGTTCATTGAATTTGAAAAAAGTTAATCGAATTTGAAAACAAGTTCATCGGTTTTAAAAAAAGTTCATCGACTTTGAAAATAGTTCATCTAGTTTTCAAAAAAGTTCATCGGTTTTGAAAAAAGTTCATCGAACTCATAAAAGTTCATCGAATTCAAAAAAGTTCATTGAATTTTAAAAAAGTTCATCGAATTTGAAAAAAAGTTCATTAGTAAAGTCCATAGAATTCGAAAAAGTGCATCTACTTTCTAGAACAAAGTTGAGAGTTTTTTTTTTAAAAATCATCGATTTTAAAAAAAGTTTATCTACTATCAAGAAAAAGTTCCACGAATTTCTTTAACAAAAAAACAGTTCATGACTTTGAAAAAAAATGTAAAAGGGACTGAGGAAAAAACAAAGAAAAAAGAAGAAAAGGCCAAACAAACCACTATGTAATACTTGAGATCAGTTAGTCGCGGGTTCAAATCCTGGGTAGCACACACTTTTTACTTTTATAGAAACAGAGAAGGAGCATATGGGCCAGCCTGCTAAAGAAACCTAGCGTACAGGGAGGGTGTGTGCCTGTACAAAAATACCTATATTCGGCGCTTAAAGCGCCGAATAGGATTTGGAGAGCTCCTCGCTGGCGCCTTATGCGCCAGCAAACGAACCCAGCGCCCACGCGCCTGGTTATGTGGGCCGGCCCAAAAAGGAGCCGCGCAGCTCGTTCAACGTTCGACGATCGCTTTCTGTTTCTAACAGGAAAGGACGATCGCATAGTGGTTCACTTCTCGTGGTTGACCGGTCAACTGTTATCGCTAGCTCCTTTTCCTTCGTTGTTGTTTTTTATTTTTATTTCTGTTGCTTTGTTCACAAATCTCAAGAACACATGGATCTGAAAAAATTACGAATTTCAAAAACAGTTCACTAATTTGAAAAGGTTCATCAATTCTAAAAAAAGTTAATCAAAATTTGAACACAAAATTGAAAAAAGTTCATCTAAGTTGAAAAAAGTTCATCGGATTTGAAAAAAAGTTCATTGGATTTGAAAAAAGTTCACCGAATTTGAAAAAAAGTTCGTCAGTTTGAAAAAGTTCATCGAATTTGACAAAAAGTTCATCGAGTTTGACAAAAAGTTCATCAAGTTTGAAAAAAAAATCATCAAATTGAAAAAAAGTTCACCAATTTTTGGAAAAAGTTCATCGAATTTGAAAAAAGTTCACCGTTTTTACGAAAATTTGGTCGCCTTTGAAAAAGTTCAGGAATTTTAAGAAAGATAAAAAAACAAACATAGAAAAAAAGAAATAAAACTGGAAAAACATATGCCTTTTTATCGTTTTATAAAGAAAGGAAAAAGAACGATTCTACCACATGAGTTCAACTAGTCCAACTGGTTAGCGCGATCGCTAGCTAAATGAACGGGCGGTGTTCGAGTCGCGGCAGATGCACCTTTTTTGGGGGGGGGGTTTCAATAAACAAACAGCAAAGCAGGATGGGCCGGCCCGCTATGAAACCAAGTGTAAACGGGGGTGTGCGCCCTGTACGAAATGGACTGTATTCGGCGCTTAAGGCGCTGAATAGGATTCAGCTAGGATTTGGCGTCGAATAGTTATGTCCCCAGTGGACTCTAATATTTATCTAGGTCATCCAGTTAATCCACAGGTGCCAACAGCCAGGTCTGGTCCATCGGGCCGAAGGGTTAAACGAGACCACGTGAATCTTGAGTTCATAGTCCTTAACCCAAAGGGCTCTCAATATCTCTACTCTTACAAGGGGAGTTGGTAGGACAGTATCCACGGTTTTTGTTTTTGCCTCACCGCCCACCACCCACTCCATGTTGGTTTTTCTCGCTCCATCTTAATACCAAATCAATTTTCCCGATCCTCCTCTCGTTTGTTCGTTCCTTCTTTGGCAGGTGCCAATTTAATTCAACCATGTAAATATTAGCTAATTAAGAATTCGGAAATCGCACCATATATGTTAGTAACCTTCCTAAAAGACAAAGAGAAGATTTTCTCAATAACCTTCCAAATCAAATAAAGATATTCCTCAATAAGAAATAGCTAATACCACATCCTATCAAATTTACTATTTATCATTATCTCTATTATTAAACCTCTACTCCTAAAAGGGGAGTTGGTGAACCGGTACACATGGTGTATTTTTGCCTCCACATCCCACACCACCCTCCATGCTGATTTTTTCTCACCGCCACTAAAAAAACGGATCGATCCACCCGACCTTCTGATTCATTTTTTTCATGCTTGCTTTGGCAGGTGCCAGTTCAATTCAATCACGTAAATATTAGGTAATTAATAAGAATTTAGAAACACTATATATGTAAGGTCACCTTCCTAAAAGATAGACTAAAGATTTCTTCTCGATAACCTTCCAAATCTGCACTTCTAAAAGGGGAGTTGGTAGGTCGGTATGCATGGTTTATTTCACCTCAACATTTCAGCACCCTCCATGTTGCTTTTTTCTCCCTCCCACTAAAAACCCGGATCTATTCACCCAACCTTCCTTTTCATTTTTTTCCTTCTTGATTTGGCAGGCGTCGATTCAAATCAATCATGTAAATATTAGGTAATTAAGATTTTGGACATCACAACATATATGTGATATCACATTCCTAAAGACGGACAGAAGATTTATTCGATAACCTTTCAAAACAAAACTAGGTATTTTTGAATAACAAATACCTAATCCCGCGCACTACGCTATTTATTATCTATCATCATCCCTAGTATTGAATCATAATCACAACTCTCCCTAGACATTTTTTCTTCAATCCCACCCACATGTCTCTGTTTTCACCGAAAATGTTTTCTTTTCTTGTTTCGTTTGTTCTGTTTGACCTCCCCTCCCGCGTATGTTGCACCCTCCCCATTGATTTTCAACCCACCGAATTTTTCCAAATAAAACCCATCTTCCCTCAACCCCCTCCAGCCCTCCTCATTCGACCTCCTACTACAGACTTTTCCAACCCCCTCATGTAATCCCCACCTACGTGCCTACTATAGACTTTTCCAGTTCTCTATTTGCTACTTCATCCATCCCACAAAAATAAGCAATCTCCCCGATTCTGACTCGACCATTTCTTCCTTGTCACGTGAGGAGAGCTCCCTGACTGACGTTGGCCCCGCACATCCCTCTCCCCCCCCACACACGACCCGGCAAGGGTTCCAACGGCCACCGCTCCCCTGCTATCCTCTCACCACGACGCTCTCGATGCCACTGACTCTACATTCGAATTTCCTCTCTGGACGTTCCTCTACGCCGCACCCGCCAAGGATCAAGGGTGACGAAGTTTCAATGTAGCGGTAATTTGATGCGCTTGTGGGGGGGGGAGCACATTTTTGGCGACACTGCAGGTGAGGTCGTCTTTGTTCTCGACTGCATGTGATGACAAGAAGGTTATGCTTGGCCAACTACTCCATGTGGTTTTGTGATCCCGGGCGCCTACAGGATCATGTCAGAGGTATATATGCCGAAGAAGTTGGAATAACGAGGAAGTGCAGCAGCCTATCGTGCGCTGTCTCAGCTTCGAGGCCAAACAGGTTTGGTTTCCCTCCCAGATCCCACCCTCCCTTGTCTTCTTAATACGACTCCATGGATGATTATATTACATGTGTGTGCGTGTGTGATAGGATCAGAAGACTGACAGGGAACAAACGCTACCCGCCCTAATTATTTAATTACAGTAAGCAATCACCTTATGGCCTTTACTATGTCGATCCCACATTATGGCCTTCACTGTGTGATAGTATTACAAGACTGAATTTACACTTAGCAAACACCTGATGGCATTTACTGTGTATTTCAAGAAGTACCTCGTAGTGGTAGCAAATCTGGCAATTAAGACTTTTTTTTTCTACAGAAGGTGATCCAAACTACCTGGTATGAACATCGGCAACATCTTATAATACTAACATGTAGTGCTTCATTTAACTCATTTTTGTACAACATACTATTGTAACGAGAACTTTAATGCAATTAACTGTTCAATTTTTCTTCATCAGGATTGAGCGATCTGGCATATAATTATGAGCTTCTGAAACTCAGTGGTTCAGATCATGGAAGATATGACAGGGAAGAGCCGACATAGTTAGTATTGGTTTCCCGGTCCTACCACGAGGTAGCTCAACCAATCTGAATTTTATATAGATTATTTCATGATCTACCCGTGCAGGTAATTCTGTCGTATATAGTACTGAGTTTCATTTAGATTGACCTTGAAGTATTTGGAGATATGATGCACTATCTTGACTGAACAAATTTGATAGGGCATGAAAGAACCAAGCTAATGTGTTCCCACTTGCCAGATGCACTCATATGTTCCTTACCACTCATCTCTTCAATTCATTCTTGTAAACTTGTGATGAGTGCAGATTTTGGGTGGAGATGGAGATGGTGGCAAGCGGGAGATGCCAAGGATTGGGTTTACACAATACTTTTGCACGTCCACTATAATGTTTATTTTCCATCTTCTACATTCACAGATTTTTGGCCTTCCGGCGATGCAACTGTGAGTGTGTACGGTGTGAACACTACATATAACATCCTGTTGGTTTTCATTGCAGCTTAGCAATGTCGTCTGTCTATGGTTCATAGCACTTTTATCTTCATTTTACCACTAGCATCCTGTAAAATGAAATGAGATAGAATGGTGTAGCCATTGATGATTGGTGGAGAAATTAACATTTTTGGATCATCAGAGGTGTCTCGCAAGATAGCTTTTTAAATTTTAATCTTAATTATGCATGTGCTCCAAAATAATAATCAAACATATTTGTGCTTATGCATATAATGACAATAGCAAGAGTATATTCCATTTTAGTGGAAACTAGAACAACGAGTTTTCTTTTGCATATATAAATAGATACACAAACAAAAATACTACACCCCACACAATTAGTGTTTAACGCCACCTCGTGCTCACGAGCAAGCTCTGACACGATCAGTTCATCCACGTCATCTGATTCAAACCCCGATTTCCCATCCTGTCGTGGTTAGCACCACCCACTCATCATTAGTACAGTCGAGATGGCCAAGAGGGCCGCCACACAATGGAGGGACTCATGGGCCCGTGAACCATGGTTATGTAGCCCCTGGGTACTCATCTTTGATGACAACGGGTCAATGCCACGTCTGGGCCGAGCGTCCATCGCCAGTGTGCAGCTCCGCCCATATCTCATTACCGATAGGATAACAAGTACTAGCTCGCCATCGTGGGATCTAGGTTGTTCATCGGGCCATCTGATGAAAGGCACCAAATGAAGAAGAGAGGGACATCAACAATGGAGGTATGTCTTGGTTCTCCCTCATCAAAGACTTTACCGACATAACTTCTCAAGGGGGCATGCTACCATTGTGTTTTACTTAGAATGGCTAGAGCAGAACTGGTCATGGGTAAAATTAGTGTGCGAGATGTCAAGTGAAGGGAATTAAATTAAGTTAGTCACCATGGGTTGAATTAGCACTAGGATACGAAGGCGGTTGCCCCCTTTGTCCCTTGATGCTGGCCTCCCACGGTGGCATTAATCGCTGGCTCATTTAAAACACGAGTTCATGGATTTTGTGATAAAAGTGAGGGTTGAGAGTGAGCGGGATGGGGGTAAAGTTGGTATGTTCAGTCATGGATGTCTAAGTGGAATAATTTTCGTACATTAAAAATGTGGGGAATTTCCTTTCACTAGAGATGGATTTGCAGAAAATTGTATGAGAGGGCGGTTCATTTATTTTCATCAAGTCATACAATTTTTTCGCAAGGATAGGAGGGTAAATGCCTCGGTTGGTTGATTCAAGAGTTAATAATGGACACGGTGGCGTATCAGTTGCATGCCCAACAAAAGAAATTATATTTTTGTTTCGCGGTCATGCACGAGATTCAACTATATGTTACAACGTGGCAATTGCTCAGGAGATATGGGGTCTGCCTTCTTGGATCGAAGGGCGTCCTGAGTGACACATGCCACGTCCCCCTTGATGGCATTGGCGAATCAACACAGACACGGGGGTAGGATGAGGGCGAGCTGGGTGATTGGCGGGGGACTTCTCCTAGGTCGTCTGTGTGGATGTACAGTGTGAAGGAGAAAATGTGCCATGACGAAAGCGAGGTGGGCTTCATCCGATTTTAAAAGAGAGGGCTCCAGCAAGAAATATCCCGCTACAATGGGAAAACAAGCGGGAAGGGGAGGGTCTGGGAGGAGAAGGGAATGGTGTGTCCTAGGGTGGATTTGTTGTGTTGGGACCGCGTGTTGGAGATAACATGACGGATAGTTCGGACAACCACATTTCTCCTCCACATATGGACTTGATTTGGGAGCCCGGACTGTTCAGACGGTTGGATTTCGGGGAGCGGGGCACTCGTTTATGTCTGAATATGTTTGCACTTATGACTTATGAGAGAGAAATGATCTTCGATCTTGGAGACGACTTTAAACATTTGTATGATTCATTTGTATGCACTGTAGTCCATAGTAATGCAAGGCGTTCTACTAGTATCTATTGGAGGAGTTGATCTTACGGCTAGCATCGAACAGGGAGTATATGAACTAATTGTTGCCGCCGAGACCAATGCCTCCAAGAGCTAGCTATTTTGCGTACACAGATGGCCAGCAAGCTGCCGCGACATGAGCTTCCAAGGCTCTCTTCCTGTTACACAATTGCAGAACTCCAGATCGACGCTGTTTACCCTGTGGATGAGACGGTGAAGATCTAGGCCCTGCAAGCTTTTTCACACGTTGCGCAGAAATTTGTTCCTCATATAGTTACTATTTGATGAATTTTTTTATCATTATTAATAATTTTATGTTACTATTATTCATTCATTTTTTTCTAAAGCTGACATAATCTATTTTTAATATTTGAGGAGCTTTAAGTCCAGGTTATACACGTCTACACTACATTTGACAAGTCGAAGTTTGTTCTTGCAGCAATTAAGTGCCTCGGAGCTCTTCAAGATTGGTGCAAACAAATATTAAAAGAGCATAGAAGCGCTGATCTGGGCTAATGTAAAAAAAAACATACTTCTCTTACATTATCCGGTTAACATTGTAATATGAATTCTTGAATATATCCCAACGAAATGCGAAAAGAATGTAATGCCTCTCTCACTACCTTTGTAGTTAAGCATTTTTCATACAAAGGGCCGGTGACTGTATACGGAACAATAAAGGAAGCGTGCGCATATTATATCCTACTCTCCGATCCCTTCGCGGATGCAGTCAGCACACTTGAATTCTTTGAGATGTTTCGCTTCAGAGGCAGTTATGTTCACATATTTGCCATGGAACCACTGGTCACATATGTCACAGCATATCCAAAAGGCGTTGGCATGGCACTACAGGTTTCACAAAAGTATGTAACTTCATGATCATTTCCTTTGTCTTCAGCATGCTTCCTAGAGTCCTTGTTTGGAGCAGATAAATCTTGCATCGACTCTTGAGATGGTGGCACGTTCTCTTCAGCAGGTGTGATAGAGTCAAGCAAGTCTATAGTAAAAAAAATGCCCGAGATTGTATTATTAGTTTGCGTGTTTGTTTTAGATTTGGGTGGTACAAATTTGTCACTTGAGTTAACAGTTTTTTGCATGAAGCACCCATTGCCATGCATATGGCTGGTGTTCGTGTGGTTCATACCATTGGCTGTAGGCTTGGAATTTCCCGGTACTTCAATCCTATCCCGACGCGTGATAAATATACAGATCTCTATATTTTCCAAAATTATTCAAATCTCACTACTTTTGGTAAATTTAAAAAGTTAAGCCGGCCCTCTCTATATCTTCCGTGAAAAAGATCGCATGTGCGCACACAAGTATATATGTTTATATACACTGTGCATTGCCAGTGGAAAATAGCTAGAATCCATATTCCAGACAATTTTTTTTAAATTTGATCATTACTAAAATAAATAGAAAAACTAAGTCATTTATCTGATGTAGTTTAGTGAAAAAATATGTATGTAATATATGCGGCTTAAAAATTACAAATATTTCGAAATAGAATACAGTGCATGGATACTCTTCATTGCCAGGAGAAAATGAATGCCCCTCATGTACTCTTGTAATATTAATGCATGATCGAATCCTAGAAAATATATGGTCTAAAAAAGTTGAAGATTGTGTGGGCGACAAGTGTCCAATGTCTGTATTAAACATAAGACCAAACCCCATCATATTTCTTTAGGATATAAAAGGACACAAAATTATACATGCACCAAAGAATTTCGCATTTGCAATAGTATAGCCCACCAGTACACATGCAAACTTCATAAAATTGCTATAATGTTACATCTTCTATCAATCTGGTATTATTGGGGCATGGCAAACCAAGAATATATATATCACGCGCATTGGTTTCACACACTCGTCAATTGGCAAAGTCTATGCATGCAAAAAAATACAACCACTAATGCACGGTGTTGTTTATAACTCGATACTCTTTTCCTTTGTCTAATACAAAAATAAACACAGTCGTATATCTGAAAATAACCTTTTTCCCAAAGAAATAAGTTTGAAAATAACTGCCCAAACTATTGGCCTAAATTCCCCTTTGTTTCAATACAGAACTACTCTACCCCGTGCAACAGCACTGGATTTTGATGACTAATTTTTCTTCATGAAAAACGAATCTGAGATTTCATGTCCGCCGGATTTACAATTTATTTTATTAAAAATGGATCAAAAAAGTCTGGGACAGCAGGATCTAAAAACTACGGCCACAAATGCCCTTAGTTGTTTAACTCAATACATTTTTTCCTATGCCTAATAAGAAATAAACACAGGTATGAGGACAGTTGTAGTATTTGAAGAAGCCCAAGCAGTACTTCACACAAGAGCTATGAGTCCTTGTGTGTGACAGAAACGCATCCATAAATACTCTTCTCCGCTCTTTGTTGGGACTATTAGTCATTGGCATACTTCTGCGGAAGTGCTACACTATCATGTTTGGTCTGCAGTTACCAGCGGTGCGGGGGTCAGGAAAAATCTTTGCCGGTTCATGCCGGCACCAACACGGAGACGCTTGTGGGCGCCGCCTCCCTTCTTGAAGGGCGTCAGGTTTACCCTGTCGGCACTCCTCTCTGTATACCGGCAGAAATCCGAGGATCTGTCTGGGCAGCAGCGTCATTGTCCTCGTAGTCCTTCTTGAAGGTGTTGTTTGGTACGCGAGAATTCAGAGGCATAGGAGTGTGGTGGAATTCAGAGGCATAGGAGCGTGGCGGCGGTTGCTGGAAATCATCGCTTTGGCATTTGTTTCTCTTTTTGGGTTTGATTGTCCTGTTTGCCCATCAGTGATATCACAGTTCTGTCAGGTGGTTTTTATATTAATATAGCAAGGCAAAAGCCTGTTTCGAGTCATTGTAAACTGAATTCTTAAATATATCCCAACGGAATGGGAAAAGAATGTAATGCCTCTCTCACTACCTTTCTAGTTAATCATTTTTCATACAAAGGGTGACTGCATACCCCAAAATAAAGGAATGGGGCACATATTATATCCTACTCTCCGATCACCTCGCGGATGCAGTCAGGACACTTGTATTCTTCGATATGTTTTGCTTCAGAGGCAGTTATGTTCACACATTTGCCATGGAACCACTGGTCACATCCGTCACAACCAATCCAAAAGGCATTGGCATGATACGGAGCATTACAAGATCCGCAAAAGTCAGTAACTTCATTATCCTTTTGTTTGTCTTTAGCAGGCTTCCTAGAGTCCCTGTTTGGAGCAGACAAAACTTGCATCGAGTCTTGAGCAGGTGGCACGTTCTCTTCAGCATGTGTGATGGAGACTACGTCTGGATTGGACACATTCTCTTGAGTTAGTGCACTCGACTCCCTGTTTGCATTGTATCGCGCAAATGTTGATAGCCAAGAAAGACCGTAAGAGAGATAGAATTCGTCATGGACTGTTCGCATCTCGTTTACCATATCAAATAAACGTATCCTGAAAGAGAAAGTAACCCAACATCATCAAATCAGCAATTGGCTTCGCAAGCAATATGTAACACAATATGTAACACAATTAGGAGCTATATAAGCACTAAAACATAATGATTTAAATAGAAGATGAAGATTGCCCCTAATAAGAATAGCCCATTATTTAATGCTGAGGCTCTAACAATTAGTTCCGCAGGACTACGGCTCTATTGAAGCTGTATTCTCTCTCGTGTTTGTTAAGTGCACAAAAAAACTGTTTGTCCATATAAATGTCCTAAATGTTAGATTGCACATATAAATGTCCTAAATGTTAAGTGCACAAAAAAAACTGTTTGTGAAACGAAGTTGTAGTAGTAGTAGTGGTGGTGGTGGTGGTGGTGGTAGGAGCAGCAGCAACAGTAGTAGTAACGTACCTTTGGTTGGGATCGAGATGAGTGGACAAGAAAAAGGTGACGCCCATGAGCCACGAGTCGGAGTGGTGGGCGACGAGTGTCAGGTAGTCAGAACGGTTCACATAATCTCGCCGGCGGTTGATGCCTCGTGTCGGCACCGGCAGGCCTGGCGGCACCATCTCCTCCGGCAGTGTCAACTCCCAACTACCGTCCGGGTACCCGTACAAGCACATTGGCTCTTTACCTGAAGCGAGAAAATGAATCACACCACTCCATCAGCCAGTGATTTGCACACCTCGCCATCTTATATTTACTAATTGTAATTGGGGGCACCATATGAGATTTACTTTAATTTAAGAAAAACTACCTCTCCAAATCATCGATTTGACAAAAAGTCATGATATTATTCAAACAGGTTTGATGTAGCTACATGTCAAACAACTCTATTGTAAAAAAAGCAGGAGATTAGATTGTTAGTTTGCATGCTTTCGACACTTTAATTAATTAAATATATTTTTATGAAGCACCCATGCCATGCATATGGCTTGGTGATGGCGAGGTTCATATCACTGGCTGCAGGCTTAGAATTTGCAGGTACTTTAATCCTATTACGAGGCGTGATAAATATTCAGATCTCTATTTTTGCCAAATTTATATAAATCTCTCTACTTTTGGCTAATTTAAAGTTAAGCCGGCCTTCTCTATGTCATCGTAAGAAAGATCGCTTGTGTGCATACAAGTATATATGTTTATATACACTGTGCGTTGTCCGTGCAGAATAGCAAGGGTCCGTATTTCCCATTACTAAAATAAATAGAAAACTGTATCATTTATCTGACGTAGTTTAGTGAATATACATGTATATAATATGTGACTTAAAATTAAAGATAATTCAAAATAGAACCATGGATCCTCTTCATGACCAGGAGAAAATAAATGTCCTCATGTACTCTTGTAAAACACTTTTGCATGAATATTCTATGTAAATAGTAATGCATAATCGAGTCCTAGAAAAGATATGGTCTAGAAACAGTTGAAGGTTTTGAGGGCGACAAGTGTTGAGTGTCTATAATAAACTTAAGACCAAACCCCATTGTATTTCTTTAGGAGAAAAGGACAAAAAAAGTATACATCCACCAAAGAATTTCGCGTTTACAATACAATAGCCCACCAGTACACATGCAGCCTTCATAAATTGCTACCATGTTACATCTTCTATCTATTTGGGGTTATTGGGGGCATAGCACACCAAGAATATATATCACGCGCATTGATTTCACACACTTGTCAATTGGAAAAGTCTATGCACACAAAAATACTACCACTAATGCAGAGAGTTATTTATAACTCTATACTCTTTTTCCTATGTCTAATACAAAAATAACATGGTTGTATATCTGAAAATAACCTTTTTCTTCCGGAGAAATATGACTGAAAGTAACTGATCAGACTACCAGCCCGAATTCCCCTGTGTTTCAATACAGAACTTCACTAGGCCGTGCAAGAGCAGTGGATTGATGGCTAGTTTTCTTCATGAAAAAACGGATCTGAGATTTCATATCAGCCGGATTTACAATTTTCTAATTAAAAATGGATCTAAAATTTCAGGGACAGCAGGATCTAAAAAATACAGCCACAAATGCCCGTAGTTGTCTAACTCAATACTTTTTCCAATGTCTAATAAGAAATAAAGACCATTATGTGTTTCAAAGGAACTGATCAAACTATCAGTCTAAGTTTAATTAAATAAAGAACTTCACTAGCCCGTGCAATCACGGGATTGATGACTTGTTTTTCTTAATAAAAAATGGATCTGAGATTTCATGTCAGAAGAAACTATCAGCCTATCCCTAATACTAAAATAAACACTGGAGCTGAAGTTTTTTTTCCTATGTCTAATACAAAAATAAACAAGGTCATATGTTTAAAAGTAACTGACAAAACTATCAGCCTAAGTTTCCCCATGTTTCAGTGCAGAATTTCACTAGACCGTGCAAACACGGGATTGATGACTAGTTTTTCTTAATAAAAAATGGATCTGAACTTTCATGTCAGATGAAACTATCAGCCTCTGCTTAATACAAAAATAAACACGGGATCTAAAGTTTTCTTTCCTATGTCTTACAAAAATAAACACGCTTATATGTTTAAAAGTAACTGACCAAACTATCAGCCAAAGTTTCCCCATGTTTCAATACCGAACTCCACTATCCCGTGCAACAGCAAACTGATGACTAGTTTTTCTTAATAAAAAATGGATCTGAGATTTCTTGTCAGCCAGATTTACAATTTTGTAACAAGAAATGGATATAAAATTTCTGGGACAGTTGGATCTGTATATTACATACCTTCCTCGCGCAATAAATCATATAATGTATCCTGATCTGCGCGTATGGCAACAAGGAGAAGAAGAGACTGGCGTTAGATCCATCAGCACGTAGGCGTCACATATATAGAGAAAAACGTGTCACTAAGGAGCGCCCCATGGCTTACCTGCGGTGAGGGCTCGGACGAGCGCGCTGCGGCGGCCAGAGAAGTCCTCGTAGATGTTCTCCACGGTCCATGAGACGGCGGGGCGGGAGCGCCATTCACCGGGGTGTGCCGGCAGCGGGGTTGGTGAAGGCCGCCCATGAAAGGGGAGTGGGGGGTGGGGTTGGAGGAGGAGCCGGCGCGAGATGTTTCCATGGCACGAGATTCGTGCTAGGTTCGCCGGCGGCGGGCTGGCAGAATAGGCGGAGCTCTTGAAGGAGGAAGGTGGAATTGGATCTATGGGGGCACTCTGTTGCTTTGTTGCTTTATATAGAACCGGCGTCAAGAGGGTGGAAGAAACTGGGGAACGGAGGACGCGGGCGGGTTACTACTTTCCTTTCGAGTCTCTGGGCGGGATGTATTTGTTTTCTTTCGTTTCCTATCACGTTTTTGGCCACGCCGGCGAGGTGCCAGCACTGGTGAAATAACTACAAAATAGCTGGCATGCAAATCCTAGGGCTACTAGCGTGTGGTCCCCGGATCAGAAGTCCAGAATACATGGTACTCCTTTATTTCCCTCATTAATTTCATTTGTTTTTTAAAGGCATTTATTTCCTTCGTAGTGTAAAAAGTACACGGCACAATGTGCTCCCACGGTTCTGAAATGCATGATATTTTAGTCATGAAGTTTCTAAGATGAAACTTTGACAATTATTTTGTATGCACTTAAATGTTGCTATAAAAGGTTAAGGGATATGTTTAGATTCTTACCAAATAGTAGTACCTTACCGTATGTAAACATGCTTGCGCCAGCCGCGTTCCACGATTGCCACGTGTTTCGATCGAGCCCGCGCACCACAACCCCCTCGAAAACCTTATTCCAGCCGATGAAGGGCTTGCCACACTTTTTTCTCCTACACCGTGCGTTGACCACAACTCCACAGTACCATCTCCTGTCTCTCTCTTTTTCCTCATTCGATGGAATGCTCCTTCTCTCTCCCTGCCCGTCTACTTCACCGCTGAATTGAGTTGGCTTGAGACAGCCGTGGTGTGGAGGCGCCGCTGCAGGGCCCTTTGAAGGAGAAGTTCCAAGGCCGGCGGGATTGAGACACCGCTGCAACCGCAGAGCTTGCTGATGCCGTATCCACAGGGTGTTGCAACCACACAGCTCGCCGGTGCAACAGCCGCGGTCGATCCTCCAAGCCTGCATGGGTCCAGAGCCGTGATGCAACCGATGGGGGCGGCCGCTCCGATGCTTCGATGGCCACGGCGATGGTTCAATGGACACGACGACAAGGCATGCTATGACGACATCGACAGCCGTGGCGGTGCTGCAAGACATGCTTCATTGGCCGCGGCAACGAGGCATACTTTGATGGTGACGACAGTGACAATGCTTCAACGACCACGGCGATGGTTTTATGGACACGGGGATGAGGCATGCAATGGCGGCATCGACGGTCGTGGTGTTGCTGCAAGGCATGCTTGAATGGCCGCAGCGATGAGGCGTACTTCGATGGTGTCGACGGCCCTGGCGATGCTGCGACGCGTGTTTCAATGGCTGCGGCGATGAGGCGTACTTCAATGGTGTTGACGGCCGTGGTGATGCTGCGAGGCGTGTTACAATGGTCGTGGCGATGCTTCGACAACCACAACGATGCTTCGATGGACATGGCGATGAGGCACGCTACAACGACATCGACGGCCGAGGCGATGTTGCAAGGCATGCTTCAATGGCCATGGCGACGAGGCGTACTTCGATGGTGTCGACAGCCGTGGTGATGCTTTGACGACCACGGCGATGGGTTCGATGGACACGGCGATGAGGCATGCTACGACGACATCGACGACCGTGGCGATGCTGCAAGGCATGCTTCAATGTTAGTGGTGGCGAGGCATACTTCAATGGCGCCGACGGCCACACCGATGCTTTGACAACGTCGATGGCCATGGCGATGTTGCGAGGCATGCCGCGGGGACAGGGCGTGCTTCAATGGCGTCGACGGCCACAACTGCGAGGCGTTCTAGGACGTACCGCTGATGCTACTCTGAGCCTGCAATGACGTGCACTGTGGACGAGCGGTGCGTGCTAAGGAGATTAGCGGCCCTGATAAGACGCATCGGACCGCACAACCAGTGGTTGTTCTTTGAATCGCTGCAGGCGGATGGCGCCTAGCGTCCATCATATTTTGCCCTGGTCTTCGTCCGGATGAGTGGCAACTCCAATGCTCCTTTTCCAACTCTAGTTCATTTTTTTGGATCGCGCGCACATCCACTTTCCCAAAAGAAAAAGAAACTGGCACTCTAGCCACGTCCCTGTGAGCGGTATGGAAGAATCCTAGCACCGCCACCCTCTGGGAATCCCACCTTCCTCCCTTGCCGTAGCCGGTGGGCGCGACCAGGCGAAGCCCTTGCGGCAGGGGGTGCGGGAGTGGCTTTTCCTCCCCTCTTGTCTGGACTCATGGGTAGCCCGGCTCGGCCCTCTATGGCGGGGCCGAGCAGTGGCTGGGGAAGTGAAGGATTCACAGGGAGGTGGTAGCGCGACCCTCAAGTGGGGCGACTCAGTCGGCATTGCTATGTTAGTGGTGCGGACGGCATGCAGCAGCGGGCAAGGACGGTGGCCCGACATAGTCGGCGAATGCACGCAAAGCGACACCCGCTCCTTCGTCCCCCTTCCTGTGCGCTGGTCTGGGTCGTGTTCTTGCCGTCGTTGGCATCTAGATTGGGTCTCAGCTCTAAACTGATGGCTTGGTGGTTGCGGGTGGCTTGGGAGGGTTTTCTACCATATGTGTGGTGCTCGGCTAGGTGGGTCATGTTAAGGCAGCCGGTGACAAGTGGGATTCGGCGACAGTTGTTGGGTACTCCCTTTGCATGTGGGTCGGCATCGTTGATGTCTAACCCCAACTGAGGTAGTGCTATGGCACGGTGACTCCTCTCCTACATGGTATGTGCCAAGGTGCGAGCATTACGGTAGTGCGTTACTCTAACATCGGTGGCGTGTCTCTCTTGGACGCCTAGGCGGTGGCCCCAAGCAATCATAGCTATGCCAGCAAAAACCAAATTTTATATTATGACTCTATTATTTTTGTACAAATGTATAAGAGGTGTGATCCTATTCTTTATGAGGAATAATCATCACGAATTTAAAGCAAATAAAATGTTCGGATTAAAACAACTAAGGATATCTCCAACACGGACCCTCATACCGCCCGAATGCATCCAGACCGTCCGGTCTGGACATGTTGTGCCATCCAACACAGACCTACATCAGTCCGCCGGGCAGTCCAGACCGCTGCCACGCCCGCGTCTGACTGTCCTGGCCCACAAAAAAACCCTTCATCACGCGAGCGCGCTTCCCGCCTGATACAGTCAGCGCTGCTCCAGAGTGTCAGTGCCGCGTTAATGCCGGGCCAGAGCGGATGGGACCTCTCACTGCTGCCGGCATTGAAGTGGCGCGCCAGCCGAGAGAGCATAGCCCATGCCGCTTCCCGGTGCAGGCGACTGCTCCACATTCAAATGATAGCCCATCGGTTCGTCGCCCCTACATTAACGACATGCGGTTGTCGAGGAAACTATTCCGACACCACACGTCTGTCCATCTGCCACCCAACATTGACCTTGCTGTCGTGGCCCATCGCCATCCGCCCTCTATATAAACACCAGCCCAGACCGTAGCCACAGTCATCTACCTACTTCACTTTCTCCTCTCCGCACCACGCCCTCCATGGCCTCCTCATGCTCCAAAGCCCTCTAGGACACCCTATCCTCGACCAGAAGAAGGAGAGGACCTCCATTGCTACTGGTTGGCTGGTCGGCTAGTAGATGGAGGCAGACGAGGCCCCAATAGAGGACGAGGCGGCGCTACCATCCTCGTCGGTGCGTGTGGGATTCACCATTGGCGAGGCATGTGCGCACTACACGAACATGATGTGGGAGGACGAGGAGGAGGCCAGGTTCTGACATGTGCAGGCCGATCAGTCCTACAACCTCGGCCACCTCGAGGAGCACTGGCGCATGAAGGAACTACTCGCCATCGGCGCGACTATCATGCCGGACGTGGATGTAGTGGAGCAGTAGGCACTGGTCGACTGCTACCTCTCCCCCGCGACATCCGCCGCGACTGCTGGTGGTTATGCCTCCATTAGGCGGAATTGGCCGCCACCTAAAAGGAGATCGACGAGGTGGTGAATGAGGTGTGTGGCAAGAGCGACAACAAGGAGGACATCACCCGCTCTGCCCTAGTCGTGCCTAGCCCGCTACCACGACCACGAAGCTGATATGTCCACGGACGCCACCGATAGCAAGGAAGAGTATTGTATGGTAGGTCACTGCTGCTCGGGTCCCAAGAAGGCCACAACTCTTCCCCTCCCGTCGAAGCCATGCTTTATGTGCCAAACATCGATGGCCGATTAGCCACCTGACGGCGACGTGGGGGCGGACAGCTGTAGTTCCCGGGGTTCCAGAGGCGGAGCTGGAGAGCGTCGAGGATGAACTGGAGAAGGCGAAGGCATTCGTCGGACCAGCATTTCTTAGCGCTCATGGTAGGACATGGGAAACGTGCGCCGATGATCATTTAGATTAGGTTTAGTGTAGGGTTTGTCCAGTTTATATGAAAAATGTAATGAATTTTGTCTGGTTTATATGAAAATTGATCCAAATATAATGAATTTCATTCGGTTTATATGAAAATCCATTGTATTTACATAAATTTCAGCCGGTTAGTTCAAATGGCGGCTAAAATATTTGCAGGCAGCATTGGATAGCCGGCTCCCGCATCTGTGTACTAGTGCCACTATGCGCGGACGGATGACGGAATAAATTTATGGGTCAACGTTTGGAGATGCCCTAACCTCACCAATCTGTTCTTACAAACATATAATTTGCGCATGGTCAAGATTCAAATGGACCGGTCCGGTCTGGACTTGTAACTGGACATATGAACATGTTCTAGAATCCCAGGGGCCAGAGTTCGGTCTGCACCTCGTCTAACAGGGCAACAGGTATACCTAAGTTCGACCATTCTTCTGTATACTGAGTGTAGAAAGGCGCATGCCGATGAGAGGCCCGGCACTGGACGTGCACTTCGTGTTCCCGCAAGTGTAAGCAATGGTGTGGGACAAAGCTGGATGGGTGTCTTCGGTCCATGACAGCAACACGACCACCACTTCCGGCTTCGTTAGAGCATCCACAATGACAGATACCTAATTGGGAGTACCTAGAACTCATCTAGATGAGATATAATTTGGTCTCATTCACTTTGAAAACAAGAACAGATACAACCCACGTCAGCGCACACATATCTTATAGCATTACATCCAATGGCTATAAAAGGTGAATGAGACCAAATTATATCTCATCTAGATGAGTTCTAGCAAAACTGTACCTAATTTGAGTTGCCGAACGCCCCCAAACATGTCCGGCCACGTCCGTGGATAGTGACCGGCCAGACCCCACATTGCAACTCAACAACCATAGTAGGCATTTTCCAATTAGCATTTTCATACAAAACCATGCAAAAAGCAAGATCTATGTACTACCAACTACCATCTACACTACTCATACTTCTGGTCACATATGTGGATGAAATTGATGTCGGAGTTGCCGTCGTCATGGTCATTGGTAGCCGGGCGAACCTCTGGTTCCTCCTCGGGAGTCAAGAATGGCATGCTGCTCCATTGCCTCCTCTGCGTGGGCCACCTCGAACTCTGTGCATCGACCATGGCGAAGCCGGTAGGTGCCGGATCTGCCTGATGCGCCTCCTCTGACTCCTTCTCCACCTCCTCCTCTATGACCGCCTCCTCCTCCTTTGGCTCCACCTCCACCTCCTCCTCCTCGGGCTGCACTGAATCCAGAGGCAGGCTGGCTGCGATCCGATCTTAGCACCTGCTCTGGATCTCCTGTAGCTGCTACAGCCGCCGCCCGGGATTGAGCACTTTGTAACTAGTGGTTAGCGGCTGATTGATGGATTGAATGTGACGGCGGTGGAAGGGAGGGAGGGGGAAGAAATGGAGGCGGTCTATGGTTGGGATTTTGCCGTCCGGCTTAAATAGCCGGCCATGTATCCTCAGATGGCATGCTAGAGCGGCACCACACGACACCAATGCGTCCTCATCGATGAACTGAGGAGGCGCATGTCAGATCACTAGTTTATGCTTTTGTCTGCATGGACCCTTGCAGTTTGTCCAAAGCGACGTGCACGTCCGGAAATCTTCATATCCGCCCAAATATGTGCCGGATATGGGAAGTGTCGGTCAGTCCTGATATTTGGGCTAGATTTGACAAGTTTAGTTGGGTGGCAATTTTGTGTTTAGGCAGTACCAGGCAAGCTGCCCGTGTGTTGGGGCGGATCTGAGGACTCCAGTTATAGATGCTCTCATGCCTCAACTAGCCGCATGTAGCGGCATGGCAGTAGCTATGGTGTCGCAGACAATGACAAGACAGACGTGCAGCCGTCTCGCTACATGAGTTGCAGGGCAAGCACCGGCTTGCTGACCGGTGACTCTAGCTAAAATATGGCCAGCTTGGTTGTGGCTCTGGTGCCACGGACAATGGAGATGTGCTCCCAGATCGGCGGTATGATTTGCCTAGAGGGCGGTGCGACATGGTGCCAGGAATGAAGCCGAGAGGAACACGTCGCCGGTGCGGCGACGCAAGCTGAAGCATGTGCGCTGGCCCGGTGAAATTTGCAGGTGCTTTGCTGGCGGCGGCTACGATGACATGACTAATAGTGAGTGGTTCGACCCTATGGTCGAAAGGGAGACCTCCTCGTTGGCGCCTTCAACGCCCAATCACTTTCCTGACGCTCACGCGCGCCCCCTAGTGGGTCGTGGCCCATTCGCTTGAATGTTGCTCGACCGACCGCTGCTGCTCGCTCGCTCGCTCCTTGGTTGCCTTTTTTTTCTTGCGAGCACTTGTCAAAAAAAGCCTTGTTGTTTAAAAAATAAAAAAGTAAAAAATCGAAAAAAAGTCGTGAATTAAAAATGTACATGAATTTTCATAAAAGTTCACAAAATTTGAAAAAAAAGATTTGAAAAAGTTCATTGAATTTGAAAAAAGTTAATTGAATTTGAAAACAAGTTCATCGACTTTGAAAAAAGTTCATCCAGTTTAAAAAAGTTCATCGAATTCGAAAAAGTTCATTGAATTTGAAAAAAGTTCATTAGTTTTGAAAAAATTCCATCAAATTCAGAAAAGTGCATCTACTTTCTAGAAAAAAGTTCACAAATTTTGAAAAAAAGTTCATCGATTTTGAAAAAAGTTCATCTACTATCAAGAAAAAAGTTTCATGAATTTCTTTCACAAAAAAAGTTCTTGACTTTGAAAAAAGTGTAATACTTGAGGTCAGTTGGTCGGGTGGTTATGGGGTTGAAGTCCTAAGACCCGCGTCGCGGGTTCAAATCCTGGGTAGCATGCACTTTTATTCTTTTTATAAAAACAGAGAAGGAGCATATGGGCCGGCCCTCTCTTGAAACCTAGCGTACAGGGAGGGTGTGCGCCAAGAACCAAAATGCCTATATTCGGCGCTTAAGGCGCCGAATAGGATTTTGCGCCTAAAGGTTACATCCCCAATGGACCCTAATGTTTATCTGGGCCATATAGATAATCCACAGGTGCCAACAGCTAGGTCCAGTCCATCGGGTGGAAGGGTTAAGCCAGACTACGTGTATCTTGAGTTCATAGTCCTTAACCCAAAGCGCTCTCAATATCTCTACTCTTACAAGGGGAGTTCGTAGGACAGTATCTACTGTTTTTGTTTTGGCGTCACCGCCCACCACACCCTTCATGTTGGTTTTTCTCACTCCCTCTTAATACCAAATCAATTTTCCGGATCCTCCTCTCGTTTTTTCGTGCCTTCTTTGGCAGGTGCCAATTTAATTCAACCATGTAAATATTAGCTAATTAAGAATTCGGAAATCGCACCATATATGTAAGATAACCTTCCTAAAAGACAAAGAGAAGTTTTTTCTCAATAACCTTCCAAATCAAAATAAGATATTCCTCAATAAGAAATAGCTAAAACCACATCCTATCACATTTATTATCTATCACTAGAATAACGCCCGTGTGTTGCAACGGGGCCACATTAACTTTAAGAGTTCAATATTATGACATTGGCGACCTTTTTTACCATCAAATCCTCACACACACACTCTCTCCATCCCTCCTCCTCACTCTCTCTCCTCCTCTCCCTCTCTCTAACACACACACATATCCATCTTATTGGGTACGGGACCATAACTCATCTATTTCACACATACATGCTAGTGCATAACAATATGGATTATGTGTATTATATTTGCCTCCAGAACTGAGGGAATTAACTTTAAGAGTTCAATATTCTGACCATGGGATATTTAGGCTGGCGTATATGGGAAATCAAAGCTAAAAATGACTCAATGAGTTAGGGATACATCAATAAATATTGTAAAAAGTGATAAAAACAAATCTGCAGCAACTCGCGACCCCACAAACTCGTATTCGCAATGAGCAAGTTAGTTAGGCCGCCACGGTAGGCTAGCACCAAGGGACAAGGGAAACAACCGCCTTCCCATCCAACCTACTGATTCTGCTGGCGCTACTTTCATCCTAAGCCCATGAGTAAATATGATGATTCATCGTTCTTGATTCAGCTATTATGAAGTAAACATATTTGCAATGACATTTAGAGATTATAGTTGCTTGTGCCATGCTTGATTAGCTATGAGTTATAATGGTTTACCTTGCGTGCCAACATGCTATTAGAATGATTATGATGTGGTATGACGGGGTGGTATCCTCCTTTAAATGTATTGAGTGACTAGACTTGGCACATGTTCACGCATGTAGTTGAATCAAATCAACATAGCCTTAATGATATTTATGTTCATGGTGGATTATATCCTACTCATGCTTGTATTCGGTGTAAATTAATTTTAATGCATGTTTATGACTGTTGTCGCTCTCTCAGTTGGTCGCTACCCAGTCTTTTGCTAGCCTTCACCTGTACTAAGCGGGAATACTGCTTGTGCATCCAAACTCCTTAAACCCCAAAGTTATTCCATATGAGTCCACTATACCTACCTATATGCAGTATTTACCTGTCGTTCCAGATAAATTTGTATGTGCCAAACTCTAAACCTTCAAATAAACATTCTGTTTTGCATGCTCGAATAGCTCATATGTCAACTAGAGATGCCCTTATCTTCCGTGTTAGGCGGATTATTCTCAAGAGGAGTGGACTCCGCTCCTCATTCACGAGAAAATCGCTGGTATCCGGGATGCCCAGTCCCATGCTTTATGCAAACTAAATCAAAATAACTGCAAACAAAACTCCCCTTGGGACCTGTTGAATGTTGGAGGCACTCGTTGTTTCAAGCAAGCCATGGATTGATGCTTGTGGAGGAAGGGGAGTATAAACTTTACCATTCTGTTTGGGAACCGCCTATAATCTGTTTAGCATGGAAGATATCGTCGTCTTTTAGTTGCTATGTTGACAATGAAAGTATGTCTCTCAAAATATATTTTATCTCCATTTTAAAACGGAGCTCTGGCACCTCTACAAATCCCTGCTTGCCTCTGCGAAGGGCCTATCCATTTACTTTTATGTTGAGTCATCACCCTTCTTATTAAAAGCACCCACTGGAGAGCACACTGTCGTTTGCATTCATTATAATTGGTTTATATTGGGTATGACTTGACTGGATCAGTTTTACCATGAATTACAATGTTTAGTCAGTCCTTGATCTTTAAAGGTGCTCTGCATTTATGTTTTGCGGTCTCAGAAAGGGCTAGCGAGATACCATTTTGTTATATCATGTTATGCTTATTTTGAGAAAGTGTTGCCTTCCGAGTTTTATTATTATGGCTCTCTAGCTGATTATGCTATTGATATGAGTAATTGTGAGACCTACGTGTCATTGTGAGTATGGTTAGTTCATAATAATTGCTGAAACTTGAATGCTGGCTTTTCATGTTTACAACAACAAGAGCAAACAGAGTTTGTAAAAGTTTTTCTTTTTCTCTTTCAGTTTGTCAACTGAATTGCTTGAGGACAAGCAAGGGTTTAAGCTTGGGGGAGTTGATACGTCTCCGTCGTATCTACTTTTCCAAACACTTTTGCCCTTGTTTTGGACTGTAACTTGTATGATTTGAATGGAACTAACCCGGACTGAGGCTGTTTTCAGCAGAATTGCCATGGTGTTGTTTTATGTGTGCAGAAAATAAAAGTTCTCAGAATGTCCTGAAACTCCACAGAACACCTTAGAAAAAATAAAGAAAAATCGTCGCCAAAGATGAAGGCCAGGGGGCTCACACCCTGTCCACGAGGGTGGGGGCGCCCCCCTGGGCGCGCCCCCTACCTCGTGGCCCCCCTGGTGGTCCTCTGACGCCAACTCCAACTCCATATATTGGTTTCATGGAGAAAAAATTCAGAGAGAAGAAATCATCGCGTTTTACGATACGGAGCCGCCGCCAAGCCCTAATCTCTCTCGGGAGGGCTGATCTGGAGTCCGTTCGGGGCTCCGAAGAGGGGGATTCGTCACCGTCGTCATCATCAACCATCCTCCATCACCAATTTCATGATGCTCACCGCCGTGCGTGAGTAATTGCATCGTAGACTTGCTGGACGGTGATGGGTTGGATGAGATTTATCATGTAATCGAGTTAGTTTTGTTAGGGTTTGATCCCTAGTATCCATTATGTTCTGAGATTGATGTTGCTATGACTTTGCTATGCTTAATGCTTGTCACTAGGGCCCGAGTGCCATGATTTCAGATCTGAACCTATTATGTTTTCATGAATATATGTGAGTTTTATATCCTATCTTGCAAGTCTATTGTCACCTACTATGTGTTATGATCCGGCAACCCCAAAGTGACAATAATCGGGACCACTCCCGGTGATGACCATAGTTTGAGGAGTTCATGTATTCACTATGTGCTAATGCTTTGTTCTGGTTCTCTATTAAACGGAGGCCTTAATATTCCTTAGTTTCCAATAGGACCCCGCTGCCACGGGAGGGTAGGACAAAAGATGCCATGCAAGTTCTTTTCCATAAGCACGTATGACTATATAAGAAATACATGCCTACATTACATTGATGAACTGGAGCTAGTTCTGTGTCACCCTATGTTATGACTATTACATGATGAACCGCATCCGGCATAATTATCCATCATTGATCCGGTGCCTACGAGTTTTCCATATACTGGTTCTCGCTTATTTACTTTTCCGTTGCTACTGTTACAATCACTACAAAATACCGAAAACATTACTTTTGCTGTCTTTACTTTTGTTACCGTTACCACCACTATCATATTACTTTGCTACTAAGCAATATGTTGCAGATACTAAGTTTCCAGGTGTGGTTGAATTGACAACTCAGCTGCTAATACTTGAGAATATTCTTTGGTTCCCCTTGTGTCGAATCAACAAATTTGGGTTGAATACTCTACCCTCGAAAACTGTTGCGATCCTCTATACTTGTGGGTTATCAGGCATGTATTCCGAATATAGTCATATGTGCTTATGGAAAAGAACTTGCATGACATCTTTTCTCCTACCCTCCCGTGGCAGCGGGGTCCTATCGGAAACTAAGGGATATTAAGGCCTCCTTTTAATAGAGAACGAGAACAAAGCATTAGCACATAGTGAATACATGAACTCCTCAAACTATGGTCATCACCGAGAAGTATCCCGATTATTGTCACTTCGGGGTTGTCAGATCATAACACATAATAGGTGACTATAGACTTGCAAGATAGGATCAATAACACACATGTATTCATGAAAACATAATAAGTTCAGATCTAAAATCATGGCACTCGGGCCCTAGTGACAAGCATTAAGCACAGCAAAGTCATAGCAACATCAATCTCAGAACATAGTGGATACTAGGGATCAAACCCTAACAAAACTAACTTGATTTACATGGTAAATCTCATCCAACCCATCACCATACAGAAAGCCTATGATGGAATTACTCATGCACGGTGGTGAGCATAATGAAATTGGTGATGGAGGATGGTTGATGATGACGACGGCGACAAATCCCCCTCTCCGGAGCCCCGAATGGACTCCAGATCAGCCCTCCCGAGAGAGATTAGGGCTTGGCGGCGATTTCGTATCGTAAAACGCGAAACTTTCTCTCTTATTTTTTTCTCCGTGAAACGGAATATATGAAGTTGGAGTTGAGGTCGGTGGAGCCTCAGGGGGCCCACGAGACAGGGGGGTGCGCCCAGGGGGGACGGCGCGCCCCCACCCTCGTGGACAGGGTGTGGGCCCCCTGGTCTTGATTCTTTCACCTGTATTTTTTATATTTTCCAAAACTTATCTCCGTGGATTTTCAGGTCATTCCGAGAACTTTTGTTTTCTGCACAATAAACAACATCATGGCAGTTCTGCTGAAAACAGCATCAGTCCGGGTTAGTTTTGTTCAAAGCATGCAAGTTAGAGTCCAAAACAAGGGCAAAAGTGTTTGGAAAAATAGACACGTTGGAGACGTATCATGACTAAGAATATAGGTTGTTGATTTTCAAGAGAATTATTGTTTGAACCTTAACATGTGAATTGGTTGCTACTTTAACATGAGAAATTTTATGAGTAAGAATTGATGTTATGATGCTAGGAAAAGTGATTGAAATTGTCATGGATCAAACTTGTTCACTTTGCTAGCATTCACACTTCATAAACTATTTCTTTTATCATTTACTTACTCGAGGACGAGTAGGAATTAAGCTTGGGGATGCTGATACATCTCCAACGTATCTATAATTTATGAAGTATTCATGCTACTATATTATCATTCTTGGATGTTTTACAATATTTTTATAGCAACTTTATATCATTTTTTGGGACTAAACTATTGACCCAGTGTCAGTTACTATTTTTTGCTTGTTTTTTACATCGCAGGAAATCAATATTAAATGGAGTCCAAACACCGGGAAACTTTTTGTGGATTTTTTATGAACCAGAAAACTCCCGATGGGCCAGAGCAGTACCTGGGGGTGCCCCGAGGGGGGCACAACCCACCAGGGTGCGCCTGGGGGCCTAGGCGCGCCCAGGTGGGTTGTGCCGACCTCGGTGGCCTCCCGCACCCCCTCTTTGCCCTATAAAATCTCAAATATTCCAAAAACCCTAGGGGTTAACCCAGATCAAAAGTTCTGCCGCCGCAGGCCTCTGTAGGTACTGAAAAGCAATCTATACTCCATTCTGTCACTCCGTTGGAGGGGGAAATCATCACCGTTGGCCATCTTCATCATCCCGGTGGCCACCACGATGAGGAGGGAGTAGTCCACCCTCGGGGCTGGGGGTTTGTACCAGTAGCTATGTGTTTAATATCTCTCTCGTGTTCTTGAGATGTCACAATCTTATTGTATCGCGGGCTTTGTTGATATAGTCGGCTCATATGGTGTTTTTCCCTCTCTATCTTGTTGTGATGAATTGAGTTTTCCCTTTGAGATTTCGTTTTAACAGATTGAATACTTTTATGGATTTGAGAACACTTTATGTATGTCTTGCTACGAATACCCTTGGTGACAATGGGGTATCGTATTGATTCACTTGATATATGTTTTGGCACTCAACTCATGGATTCCCGAGGTGACATTGGGGTAATCTATGCATAGGGGTTGATGCACGTTCTTGTCTTTGTTTCACAGGTAGAAATCTTGGGGCACTCTTTGAAGTTCTTTGTGTTGGTTTGAGTATTATGAATCTGAAATTATTTGGTGTTATTTTAGTATGAACTCTTAGATAGATCGATCAGAAATAATAACTTTGAGGTGGTTTCGTACCCTACAAGCGATTTCTTCTTAGGTTCTCCACTAGATAGGAACTTTGGTGTGATTCTTCATCGCACGTTGAGGGATGGTTATATGATCCAATTATATTAGCACTGTTGAGAGATTGCACTAGCGAAGGTACCGTCCCTAGGCCTCATTTTCAAGCATTGCAATACTGTTTGTGCTCTGTTTTATCAATTGCTACCGTGCTGTTTTTTACTGTTCCTATCACAAAAATCAATATCTACTATCATTACTACACTTGTATCACCATCTCTTCACCGAATTAGTGCACCTATACAAATTTCCATTGTATTTGGGGTGTTGGGGACACAAGATACTTTTTATTATTTGGTTGCATGGTTGTTTGAGAGAGACCATCTTCATCCTACACCTCCCACGGATTGATAAACCTTAGGTCATCCACTTGAGGGAAAATTGCTACTGTCCTACGGAACTCTGCGCTTGGAGGCCCAACACGAGTCTACAAGAATAAAGTTGTGTAGTAGACATCAGGCCTACTCAAGCTCCAAAGCCCTCTGGGACACCCCATCCTCGACCAGAAGAAGGAGAGGACCTCCATTGCTGCTGGTTGACTGGTCGGCCAACAGATGGAGGCAGACGACGCCCCAATGGAGGACAAGGCGGCGCCACCCTCCTCGTTGGTGCTTGTGGGCTTCACCATTGGTGAGGCCCATGCGCACTACACGAACATGCTATGGGAGGAGGAGGAGGAGGCCAGGTTTCGACAGATGCAGGTCGATCAGTCCTACAACGTCGGCCTCCTCGAGGAGCACCGACGCACGGAGGAGCTACTCGCCGCCGGTGCAACTATTGTGTCAGACGTGGACATAGTGGAGCAGCAGGCACTGGTCGACTGCTACTGCTCCGCCCGTAACATCTGTCGCGACTGCTGGTGGTAATGCCTCCATTAGGTGGAATTGGCGGCCCCCTAAAAGGAGATTGATGAGGTGGTGAATGAGGTGTGTGGCAAGAGCGACAACAAGGAGGACTTTCCCCGCTCTACCCTAGTCGCACCTAGCCCGCTGCCATGACCACGAAGCCGATACATCCACGGACGCCGCCGATAGCAAGGAAGAGTAGTGCATGGTAGGTCACTGTCACTCGGGTCCCAAGAAGGCCACGACTCTCCCCCTCCCGTCGAAGCCACACTTGATGCGCCGAACATCGATGGCCGATTAGCCACCTGGCGGCGATGTGGGGGCGAACAGTTGTAGTTCCCAGGGCTCCAGAGGCGGAGCTAGAGAGCGTCGAGGTTGAACTTGAGAAGGCTAAGGCATTCGCCGGACCAGCACTTCTTAGGGCTCATGGTAGGACATGGGAAACGTGCGCCGATCATCATTTAGATTAGGTTTAGTGTAGGGTTTGTCCAGTTTATATGAAAAATGTAATGAATTTTGTCTGGTTTATATGAAAATTGATCCAAATATAAGGAATTTCATCCAGTTTATATGAAAATCCATCGTATTTACATGAATTTTGGCCAGCTAGTTCAAACGGCGACTGAAATGTATGCGGGCAGCATTGGATAGCCGGCTGCCGCATCTGTGGACTAGTGCCCCTATGCGCGGACGGACGGAATAAATTTATGGGTCAATGTTGGAGATGCCCTAACCCCACCAATCTTTTCTGACAAACATGTAATTTGCGCATGGTCAAGATCCAAATGGACCGGTCCGGTCTGTACTTGTTACTAGACCTATGAACGTGTTCTAGAATCCCAGGGGCCAGAGTTCGGTCTACACCTCATCTAACAGGGCAACAGGTAAACCTAAGTTCAACCATTCTTCTGTATACTAAGTGTAGAAGGGCGCATGCCGATGAGATGCATGGCACTGGACGTGCACTTTGTGTTCCCGCAAGTGTCAGCAATGGTGTGGGACAGAGCTAGATGGGCGCCCCGGTCCATGACAGCAGCACGACCACCACTTCCGGCATCGTTAGAGCACCTACAATGACAGATACCTAATTTGAGTTGTTGAATGCCGCCGAACACGCCCGGCCACGTCCGTGGATAGTGATCAGTCAAACCCCACATGACAACTCCAACAACCATAGTAGACATTTTCCAATTAGCATTTTCATACCAAACCACCCAAAAAGCAACATCTATGTACTACCAACTACCATATAGACTAGTCATCCTTCTCGTCAGATATGTGGATGAAATTGATGTCGGGCCACCATTGTCATGGTCATTTGCAGCCGGGCGAACATCCGGTTCCTCCTTGGGAGTCAAGAATGGCGTGATGCTCCGTTGTCTCCTCTACCTGGGCCACCTCGAACTCTGTGCATCGACCATGGCGAAGACGGTAGGCACCGGATGTGCCTGATGCGCCTCTTCTGACTCCTCCTCCACATCCTCCTCTATGACCGCGTCCTCCTCGTTCGGCTCCACCTCCACCTCCTCCTCCTCGGGCTGCACTGAATCTAGAGGCAAGTTGGCTGCGATCCGATCTTCGTGTCTGCCCTAGATGTCGTCTAGCAGCTACAGCCGCCACTTAGGAGAGTGAGCATGTTGTAACTAGTGGTTAGCAGCTGATGGATGGATTGAGTGTGAGGGTGGTGGAGGGGTGGAAGGGGAAAGAAATGGAGGCGGTCTATGGTTGGGCTTTTGTTGTCCGGCTTACGTAGCCGGACATGTATCCTCAAATGCCATGCTAGAGCGGCACCAATGACGCCAATGCGTCCTCATCGATGAACTGAGAAGGCGCACGTCAGACAACTGGTTTTATGATTTTTTCCGCATGGACCCTTGCGGTCTCTCCTAAGCGACGTGCATGTCTCGACATCTTCATATCCGCCCCAGATATGTGCCGAATATGGGAAGTGCCGGTCAGTCCTCGTATTAGGGCTAGATTTGACAAGTCTAGTTGGGTGGCAATTTTGTGTTTGGGTAGTACCAGGCAAGTTGCCCGGGCGTTTGGGGCGGATCTGAGGACTCTAGTTGTAGATGCTCTCGTACCTCAAGTAGCCGCATGTAGCGGCGTGGAGGTAGCTATGATGTCGTAGACAATGACAATGACTCTAGCAGTCAAAAATGGCCAGCGTGGTTCACTACAAGAAATATGTCAACTTGTGACCCTCACTATTGGTCTCGGAAAGGTCATTGTTTATCATTTGCGACCTTTTTGTGACCAAAAACAGAAGGTCAAAAGTTGGCGATTGTAAACTGAAATTAACGACCTTCTGTAAAAGGTCGTTGGTTCCACGACCAAATTTTTGGTCACTAGCCACCTCCCCAGACCATGTAGGCATCCAGCGTGGCAAGCTGATGTGGCACAAGAATCAGCCCAGTCCGATTTGGCATTCTACATGGGCCGAGCCCAACAATTCAGCCTATTTGTTGTTTTTTTTCTTTCAATTTGGGTCAACTACATAGGTCAAGCCCAACAAACTTCTATTTTTTGGGCCACAATCTTTTACAATCCTTATTTATTTAGGCCCCGTCCTTTTTCCAACCCACTAGTTAGTTTTCTTTTGTTTCCTTTCCATTTTGAAGTAGGTCCCACTAATCAATGGGAACCAATTACCAGAATTGCTGTTTGGGTACCACACGTCAATTCTATATTTGTGCAATTATATAATTTGATTAAAAAAGAGTCAATAAGTCATAATATTTCATACAACAGCCAAGCAAAGTACATTACAATCATACATAGTATAGATCTTGTATTCAGCTATAAAATACAACTAAATATACACATAACTAGCTCCAGTGAGCTAAAATGCATTGCTGGGTATGGTTTTTCTTCGGGATTCTTCTTCCTAGAGCTCCTGTGCACCCAACTTTTGAAGAATGAAGGCCAGCATCTGCAAATAATAAATTATGGAAAGTGAGAAACATAATAAAGTGACAAGGTCAAGATAGGCACAAGTAGCACATGAAAATAAGGACATAAATCTTAATCTAATCTTGTTCTCTCTCATTGGATCCAACGAGAAAACAGTATAATTGTGGTTGAACATATGCAAATATCAAAGTACTATGGCATAGCAAAAAAATGACTAGTCATCCACTGCCAATCGATTTCGGCATGGGAAACGATCACCAATGATCTACAGAAAATTCTGATTGCATGTGTACATGTCCATGCAGTTAAACTGAATTGAGACAAAGAGTCAACACCAATTCAGATTCATCTCCCTGAAGGAACTCAGAACAAGAAAAGCTGCTCAAATTCAGAAGTTTAAACAGGAACTTAGAGAGGTAAACACCTTAAACAGGATGACATAGGAACATAATCTGTTATATATAGTTGTGCTAGGCAATTTTAGAAACATAATCAAATGCTAATAGGAAGAACACCAAGATTGCATTCTGTAAGAAGATAAGCTGCAGCCAAAGGAAGGGTAACAGATGAAGAGAAAATCCTGACATACAAAGGTAAGCTCATTGTGCATTTTCTTTTTCAATGTGATACACAATAAGCATAAGCACCAAATTCTCTCAATACCGATCATTAACTAGACACGTTCCAACATAAAAGGAAAAGCAATTATAGAGGTGTGACTTCAGGTACAAACATATCAAGGCCACAGCAGCCACACAGTCACTTAACTGCAATGATTCTTCCTACTACTGGCATCCTTAGAAGTGAAAGCTTCAGCTAACCAGTCTATTACTTCATAATGTCATGGCATGTCAATATATTCAGTAAAATAAATATAGTAGTAGGTATGTAGGACAACAGCATGCACTGCCCTTATCACGCAAGAAGAGGCTCCCAATGTATCTACCAGCAGGAATCTTAAAACACATCCATCAACTCTTTTCATTATCTTGGCCAAGTTAATACTCGCTAACTTAGCTATTGCATACACACAAGTCAAAATAATACAGCACAGCAACTAAACGACCTCAAGCATTGTGGATTCCGAGTCCAGCGACGAATGAACAGGCAAGTTTCGTATATACCGAGGTTCTTGTCAAGGGTGCGGGTGAACTGGTGGAGCGTCGGGGGCACCTTGAAGCGCTGCTTGAGGATGCGGCACTGGCGCTGGATGCGCATGACCTTGGGCCACTTGACAAACCGGTGGAGGTCCTTCTTGGGTGGCAGGGCGCCACCGATGCCGAACTGCTTCGGCCTCTTCTCAAACAACGGGTTCACCACCTTGTCCTGCAACCACACACCAACGCAACCCAGTCAGATCACACACGCCAGGACCGGGAGATTCCAAGTAGGTGTTATTTCTGCCATTTATTAATTACACATGCAACACTTATAATACCAATATAGTCAATTCCCACGAGCTAATTTATTAATATAACATTGTCATAGATCTAGCATGAAAGAGTCAAAACTTGTCTCACATATCACAAGTACACTTACAGCAAGCGTAAATGCAAAAGGCAATCTTCCGATGTGGCATAAATTGTACAAGTAGGAAGCAGGTTCAATAGAGCTCATGCAGTCCTATGTGACGACCATCCAGAATGGATATGTAAAGCAATTCTGGTGTATAACAAACAAAGCGCAAGCTCAATAGGTATATGTAATAACATTTCTTACAACGGATATGTAAACTTGTCTTACAAGGACACTCGGAGCATGACAACTTCCAGGATGAACCAAAACAAAATGGATCTAAGCCAGCACATGATAATGACACTACCAATCTAAGCTATTTAGTACTCAGACAACATAAGTTTACAAGCGTACAGGTGTGGCATCACTAGAGCAACGGCTCTAGGTGATCAATTACCATCTGTGCTGTTTTACAACACATCAGCAGACATTTTTACAACATATATATCAGCAACATTAACTACTACAAATCAACAACTACAGCAAATCAACAACTACAAACCATCTGTGAGCAGCTCGAAGCTGAATGAAACCAGCCAGGTCACAACTACCAAGTCACGCTGAACCAAACCGCCGACGAGCGGGAGCAGCCAAAGGCGAACCGCACATCATGCACTTATGCACCTCACATATTAGAAGTTCACATATTAGAAAAGGAAGGAGGATAATTAATCTACTAAGTAGAAAAAACACTAGATCAATTGTAAATTAAAAAAATGACATCAGGTACCATATTCATTTTCAAAATGAGACATGTCGTATGATTGCAATTTGGTACCAGAAATGACATTTGAGAGCATCAAATTTCAAAATCAACACCATATGTATTACGCTGACTCGTATAATACTACTTGTACTAGTGCAGGATGACTCATTGTCCTACTACTGCCTATTCCGGTTTCTTTCAAGTTGGGAAATAACTGAAACTACTCATCTTTCATGAACATACATCTGTAATCATAATCTATGAAACACTGGAATTACTGCAGAAAGAACTACTGTAATCAACCATTCATGAAATAGTGGGGGTAGTAGCTGTAGGTAATGTAGCACTTGTCGAGATAGACCTGTCAGTGTACTTGATCAGAGTGAGCAACAAGTTGTCACCAAGAAACTCAAACACCATGCAGACATGGCTCCTGTTGGGGCCTGAGTGCTTGAAGTGGTCAAGAAGCTTGACAACACAGCGGGAGTCTTCAGGGTCACCATCGGCAATCTGCCTCAAGATCTTGATCTCATCCATGGCAGGCTCCGTGTAGTGTTGTGCGCTCTTCTGCACCTTGAGGGCCACATACCTCTGCACACATAACCAACAGCTTCAGAAACACTGGACAGCAGCAGCCTGAACCAAGAGGAGTACACTCATGTAGGGTGATAGGTTTGAGGGATAGAACAATAATAACGAGAAATGGACTTGGAATTTCTGCATATGCCCTGAGGCAAAAGAGCGAACAGTTGGTGGGCAGGCAAACCGCTCCATCCAGATCGATATTTTTTCCCTAAATATCTTTGCGAATCCTACGGAGTAATTCAACAGGGGATTTCGAGGTGAAGGGGGTCGTCAGCACGTACGGAGTGGGCGGTGTCCCAGGCGAGCCAGACGGTGGAGAAGTGGCCCCAGCCGAGCTTGGACTACATGACGTAGGCGCCCTGCTTGAAGGTGTCGCCGGGGCGGACGGCGTGGTAGCCGCCGCGGTAGTAGTCCTCCGTGCCCTCGTCCTCGGAGGTGTAGACGCTGTTGTCCCCGTCCCCGTCGGCGGCGGCCGCTGCCTCCGCCTCCTCCTCCGTGTGGCGCCGGCTCCCCGCCTCCTCTGCCCTGCGGCCCGCCGCCGGAGCCTCAGCCATCACGGGCGAGGGCTAGATCTGGGCGCCGGGAGAGAGAGGCGGTGGCGCGCGGGGATTAAGGTTTGCTGCCCTTTTGCCTTGCCGCGCCGCTTTCTGGTGGGGGGAGGCGGTGGCGCTCGTCCGTCTTGCTCCGCTGCTGGGAAGGATGGGACGGTGGCGGGTGGCGGAGGCGAGGGGAGAGGTGGAGGGCGGAAGGATCGGGAGGCGACGGGAAGAGATTGGATTGGGAGATGGCAGCGGCCGCGAGGAGATCGGGAGGAGGGGTGCGATGGGGGAAGAGGGCAGTGGGTGTGATGTGAGCTAGGGTTTAGGCTGTGGGGGGTATCTCTTTTTCATTTTGTTTTTTTTTTCTGTAGATGAATGGATGGATGTGGGATGGTGAGATGGATGGATGGATGGATGGATGGGCGCAATGTCATTGATCCGTGGGAAGAGTCCTGATTGGTTCAGAAAACCGGTGATTTAAAAAAGTATCTAAGTACTAAAAATAGAGAGATTTTATGAAGTAGATATCAAAAATATTTTGCAAAATGTCACAACACAAATTTTCACTAGAGTTAGACCACATTTTGTGGATAAGAACCAACTTCTATGCATTTATGATCTTTCTAGCTATTTTTAATCATTTTTCGAGTGCCCAAATTGAGGTTTTTTTAAGGACCTACCATATATTTGTTGCAAAATTGTACCAAATCAATTTTCTAAAATACTAGGACATATTTGATGCACAATTGACCCAATTGTTGGGTGTAAAAAATTTTGATCCACCTCTCGTGAAAAAGATAAATTCCCGCCGATTCAGTAGGAAGCGAGTCAAATTTGAACTGTAGCTACCTCGTAGTTTGCTCTTTATTTTTTCCAAAAATCATTTCTAGGTACATAAGTATCTATTTAATCAGAGAAACACCAAAAAAATTCCAAGATTCAACCACTAGCTAGGAACGGTCATGCCCGTCATTTTGACCGCATTTTGAAACGGGCATGAAAAATTTAAAAAAAATCAAAAAATTGGAAAACCTTCGCATAGTGTCATTATATGTGGCAAAGTTACCATAAAAATAATAAACTTATAATATGATAATTATTTTTAAAAAGTGTTCTCAGAAACGAGCTATCATGTGTGAAGATCAATGGCTTTCAAGTCAAATGATCAATCTTATGGCCACATTCATAGCATAGTTTGTTCAAATGATCTCATATTGTGCACAAGGGTGCATGTTGGAATGGAAAACAATGTTGCCTAAGAAAGTTTTCATTTTCTTTGGACAAAAAAATCAATTTCCATTTTTCGAGCGCCCAAAATGAGTTTTCTTGTGAAGGACCTACCAAATAATTCTTGCAAAATTGTACCAAATCAATTTTCTAAAATACTAGGCCATATTTAATGCGCAATTGACCAAATGATTGGGTGTAAAAAGTTTTGACCCACCTCTCGTGAAAAAGACAAATTTCTACCGGTTCAGTTGGAAGCGGGTCAAATTTGAACTGCAGCTGCCTCAATGTTTGATTTTTATTTTTTCCAAAAATCATTTGTAGGTAAAAAAATATTTATTTAATCAGGAAACAACAAAAGTTTTCCAAGATTCAACCACTAGCTAGTAACGGTCATGCCCGCACTAGTAGGGAAAAGCCTAGCAGCAGTGCGGGTTTTGGGCCTATTAGTAGCGCGGGGGCCAGCGCTACTAATAAGGCGCTACAGCTGACGTATAGCAGTAGCGCGGGTGCCACCCATGCTACCACTACATCCGTTAGTAGTAGCGTGGGTAAAAACCAGTGCTACTACTAATCTCTAATCTCTGATTATTATTTTTTGAACTTTTTCGAAAAAAAATCGATTGTTTTCCCTAATTTTCAAATTTCTGAATTATTTTAACCTCAAATCTCTAATCACCCCTCATCGCTGCTCAATTTAATCTCTAATCACCCCTCATCATTCCAAATCATCTAATTTCCCAGACGGTCACCCATCCTCTCATTACTCCAGCCTGAGCACGCTTAACTTCCGGGTTCTATTCTCCCTCGTTTCCAAGTCTGCACTTGTTATTTTTCTGACAATAGTAAGATGTCAATCCTATTAACCTCAGGAATTTAGCTTGAGCATGAAGTCCCACATTTCACTGTTTGAGTTTGAAACTATTGTTCTAAAAAATTAGTAACACTAATATTTCTCGAATAATTAGTTTGACCATAGTTTGACCATAGTTTGACCAGATTTGACCAAAATTCAAAAAAACTAAAATAATTATTTAGTAACACTAATATTCTTGAATAATTAGTTTGACCATAGTTTGACCAGATTTAACAAAAATTAAAAAAACTGAATTTTGATGAATTTTTTTGCCTCCAGATCTTAAAAGCCCCGTAACTTTTTTCTGTTAGGTTTTTGAGGATTTTGAAAAATGTTTAACGGGGTTCCCCCCGTTAAATTTGGATGTAACTTTTGGAGTAGATGATTTTTCATATAAAAAACTTTTTCATCCGAGTTAGTATGCAAAACTTATGCCCATTTTTACAAATTTTCATGAGATTTTGCAAATAAAGTCGAAATTCATATTTGCAAATTTTCCCAACAACTAGACCACATATCACATGGGAAACTTATTTTCTTTTTTTTTTGACATTTTCATCATTTTCTTTTATTTTTTTTAAAACTGAAAAGGCGATCCACTTGGTGGGGGGGGCGGAGAGTTTGAAAATGGGACCTTCAGCAGTAGCGCGGGTTTTTACCCCTCGCTACTACTATGGCACCACTTAGTAGTAGCGAGGGCTAAAAACCAACGCTACTGCTATCAAACTTAGTAGTAGCGAGGGTTTAAAAACCTGCCCTACTACTATGGCATATCCCAGGGGGCACGGTAGAGACCGCTTAGTAGTAGCGAGGGTTAAAAACCCGCGCTACTGCGATCAACTTAGTATTAGCAAGGTTTAAAAACCTGCGCTACTGGTAAGTAGCAGTAGCGAGGGTTTTTAACCCTCGCTACTAGTAACTTTCTGTGTATAGGCTTTTCCCTAGTAGTGCCGCTGTTTTGGCCACATTTTGAAACAGGCATGAAAAAAAAAACAAAAAATTGGAAAACCTTCCCATAGTGTCATTATATGTGGCAAAGTTACCAGGAAAAATAATAAACTTGTAATACGATACGAGCTATCATGCGTGAAGACTTCAACCCAAATGATCAATCTTATGGCCACATTCATGGCATAGTTTGTGCAAATGATCTCATATTGTGCACAAGGGTGCATATTGGAATGGCAAACAATATTGCCTAAGCGAGTTTTCATTTTCTTTGGACGAAAAATCCATTTTCCATTTTTCGAGTGCCCAAAAGGAGGTTTTTTTTGTGAAGGACCTCCCAAATAATTGTTGCAAAATCGGACCAAATCAATTTTCTAAAATACTAGGACATATTTAATGCACAATTGATAAAATGGTTGGGTGTAAAAAGTTTTGGTCCACCTCTCATGAAAAAGACAAATTTCTGCAGATTCAGCTGGGAACGGGTCAAATTTGAATTGCAACTGCCTCATAGTTTGCTATTTATTTTTTTCAAAAAACATTTCTAGTTACATAAGGACCTATTTAATCATAAATACATGGTTTGGTGGGGATACGTCGAGGTTTGGATGGTGGCCGAGGGCCCCAACTCTAGAGCGCGTAAACTCGCATGCCCGCCGCGTGGTCACCGCGTGACCGTGGTGTTGCCATGTGTTCTGGGCGGCCTAGGCATGTCTACTGGGTTGGGCACTCCCTAGGTAGGTGCTAGGAAGAAAATTACAACATAAGATTCTCACGAGGAGACCCATCGATACTCAAACATGAACTAGCAGCCAAGTGTTTGATTAGCGGTACGGGAAATGTATATGAATAATGGGCATGAGTTTTGGCTGAGGATGATTAGTTACTAAGAAGACCGTCTTTACAATTTTTTAGCTCAAAAGGAGGAGCCTAGGTGGTACTTGCTTTGCAAAGTACCACACTGGACATAAATACGAATATTGAAGCTGGGCTCAAAATAATGAATGGATTGAGTTGGCATTTGGTGGAGCATGGTTATTTGGGCATAGGAAAGCACCATTGAAAATGGATACTATCTGGACATGCTAAAGTGGTACTTCCTTCACAAAGTGTTGTTCTGAACAGAATGGAAAAATGAATATTGTTAAATTATTTTTAAACTAGGCAAGGAAGATTTTTTACATATTTGATGAAGATATGACCCAAAAAATTTATGAGATTTTTTTGGGAATTTTAGGAATGACAGAAATATAGGTTGCTTCACAACCTGGGGCAAAAATTGCCACATGGACATGACACATAGGCAAAACTGATGAGGTGACGCCTTGTCATAGCAACCCATCATAATTTACAAGGTTGTGACCATCTATATTGGCCATGATCAGCTAGAAATAAGGCAGCGGACCACTGTTATCTGCTTTATGACCATTTCGTGTTTAGGGTTTGGAGCCACCCGAACAGCTTTTGACAAATTGGTCTGAAATGGTCATAGATCGATGACCAATTCTTCCAGGGTCACTGACAGAAGGTCACTAGTTGACATATTTCTTGTAGTGGTTGTGGTTGTGGTGCCACGGACAACGGAGACGTGCTCCCGGAGCGGCGGTATGAGTTGCCTGGAGGGCGGTGCGATATGGTGCCATGGATGATGCCGAGACGGACACGTCGCCGGTGCGGCGACGCAAGCTGAAGCATGTGCGCTGGCGCGGCGAAAATTTCAGGTGCTTGGCTGGTGGCGGCTACGATGACATGACTAATAGTACGTGGTTCGACCCTATGGTTGAAAGGAAGACCTCCTCGTTAGCACCTTCAGTGCCCGATCACTTTCCTGGCGCTCACGCGCGCCCCCTAGTGGGTCGTGGCCCATTCGCTTGACTGTTGTTGGCTCGACCGCTGCTGCTCGCTCGCTCGCTCCTTCGTAGCCTTTTTTTTCTTCTTGCGACCACTTGTCAAAAAAGCCTTGTTGTTTAAAAGATAAAATAGGAAAAAAATCGAAAAAATCATGTATTAAAAAGTGTACATGAATTTTCATAAAAGTTCACAAAATTAGAAAAAAAAGTTCATCGAATTTGAAAAAGTTCATTGAATTTGAAAAAAGTTAATCGAATTTGAAAACAAGTTCATCGGTTTTGAAAAAAGTTCATCGACTTTGAAAATAGTTCATCGAGTTTTCAAAAAAGTTCATCGGTTTTGAAAAAAGTTCATCGAACTCGTAAAAGTTCATCAAATTCAAAAAAGTTAATTGAATTTTAAAAAAGTTCATCGAATTTGAAAAAAAGTTCATTAGTAAAGTCCATAGAATTCGAAAAAGTGCATCTACTTTCTAGAACAAAGTTCAGAGTTTTTTTAAAAAAAATCATCGATTTTGAAAAAAGTTCATCTACTATCAAGAAAAAGTTCCACGAATTTCTTTAACAAAAAAACAGTTCATGACTTTGAAAAAAAAATGTAAAAGGGACTGAGGAAAAAACAAAGAAAAAAGAAGAAAAGGCCAAACAAACCACTATGTAATACTTGAGATCAGTTAGTCGCGGGTTCAAATCCTGGGTAGCACACACTTTTTTCTTTTTATAGAAACAGAGAAGGAGCATATGGGCCAGCCTGCTAAAGAAACCTAGCGTACAGGGAGGGTGTGTGCCTGTACAAAAATACCTATATTCGGCGCTTAAAGCGCCGAATAGGATTTGGAGAGCTCCTCGCTGGCGCCTTATGCGCCAGCAAACGAACCCAGCGCCCACGCGCCTGGTTATGTGGGCCGGCCCAAAAACGAGCCGCGCAACTCGTTCAACGTTCGACGATCGCTTTCTGTTTCTAACAGGAAAGGACGATCACATCGTGGTTCACTTCTCGTGGTTGACCGGTCAACTGTTATCGCTAGCTCCTTTTCCTTCGTTGTTGTTTTTTATTTTTATTTCTGTTGCTTTGTTCACAAATCTCAAGAACACATGGATCTGAAAAAATTACGAATTTCAAAAACAGTTCACTAATTTGAAAAGGTTCATCAATTCTAAAAAAAGTTAATCAAAATTTGAACACAAAATTGAAAAAAGTTCATCTAAGTTGAAAAAAGTTCATCGGATTTGAAAAAAAGTTCATCGGATTTGAAAAAAGTTCACCGAATTTGAAAAAAAGTTCGTCAGCTTGAAAAAGTTCATCGAATTTGACCAAAAGTTCATCGAGTTTGACAAAAAGTTCATCAAGTTTGAAAAAAATTTCATCAAATTGAAAAAAAGTTCACCAATTTTTGGAAAAAGTTCATCGAATTTGAAAAAAGTTCACCGTTTTTTACAAAAATTTGGTCGCCTTTGAAAAAGTTCACGAATTTTAAGAAAGATAAAAAAACAAAGATAGAAAAAAAGAAAGAAAACTGGAAAAACATATGCCTTTTTATCGTTTTATAAAGAAAGGAAAAAGAACGATTCTACCAGATGAGTTCAACTAGTCCAACTGGTTAGCGCGATCGCTAGCTAAATGAACGGGCGGTGTTCGAGTCGCGGCAGGCGCACCTTTTTTTGGGGGTTTTCAATAAACAAACAGCAAAGCAGGATGGGCCGGCCCGCTATGAAACCAAGTGTAAACGGGGGTGTGCGCCCTGTACGAAATGGACTGTATTCGGCGCTTAAGGCGCCAAATAGGATTCAGCTAGGAGGATTTGGCGTCGAATAGTTATGTCCCCAGTGGACTCTAATATTTATCTAGGCCATCCAGTTAATCCACAGGTGCCAACAGCCAGGTCTGGTCCATCGGGCCGAAGGGTTAAACGAGACCACGTGAATCTTGAGTTCATAGTCCTTAACCCAAAGGGCTCTTAATATCTCTACTCTTACAAGGGGAGTTGGTAGGACAGTATCCACGGTTTTTGTTTTTGCCTCACCGCCCACCACCCACTCCATGTTGGTTTTTCTCGCTCCATCTTAATACCAAATCAATTTTCCCGATCCTCCTCTCGTTTGTTCGTTCCTTCTTTGGCAGGTGCCAATTTAATTCAACCATGTAAATATTAGCTAATTAAGAATTCGGAAATCGCACCATATATGTTAGTAACCTTCCTAAAAGACAAAGAGAAGATTTTCTCAATAAATTCCAAATCAAATAAAGATATTCCTCAATAAGAAATAGCTAATACCACATCCTATCAAATTTACTATTTATCATTATCTCTATTATTAAACCTCTACTCCTAAAAGGGGAGTTGGTGAACCGGTACACATGGTGTATTTTTGCCTCCACATCCCACACCACCCTCCATGCTGATTTTTTCTCACTGCCACTAAAAAAACGGATCGATCCACCCGACCTTCTGATTCATTTTTTTCTTGCTTGCTTTGGCAGGTGCCAGTTCAATTCAATCACGTAAATATTAGGTAATTAATAAGAATTTAGAAACACTATATATGTAAGGTCACCTTCCTAAAAGATAGACTAAAGATTTCTTCTCGATAACCTTCCAAATCTGCACTTCTAAAAGGGGAGTTGGTAGGTCGGTATGCATGGTTTATTTCACCTCAACATTTCAGCACCCTCCATGTTGCTTTTTTCTCCCTCCCACTAAAAACCCGGATCTATTCACCCAACCTTCCTTTTCATTTTTTTCCTTCTTGATTTGGCAGGCGTCGATTCAAATCAATCATGTAAATATTAGGTAATTAAAATTTGGACATCACAACATATATGTGATATCACATTCCTAAAGACGGACAGAAGATTTATTCGATAACCTTTCCAAACAAAACTAGGTATTTCTGAATAACAAATACCTAATCCCGCGCACTACGCTATTTATTATCTATCATCATCTCTAGTATTGAATCATAATCACAACTCTCCCTAGACATTTTTTCTTCAATCCCACCCACATGTCTCTGTTTTCACCGAAAATGTTTTCTTTTCTTGTTTCGTTTGTTCTGTTTGACCTCCCCTCCCGCGTATGTTGCACCCTCCCCATTGATTTTCAACCCACCGAATTTTTCCAAATAAAACCCATCTTCCCTCAACCCCCTCCAGCCCTCCTCGTTCGACCTCCTACTACAGACTTTTCCAACCCCCTCATGTAATCCCCACCTACGCGCCTACTATAGACTTTTCCAATTCTCTATTCTCTACTTCATCCATCCCACAAAAATAAGCAATTTCCCCGATTCTGACTCGACCATTTCTTCCTTGTCACGTGAGGAGAGCTCCCTGACTGACATTGGCCCCGCACATCCCTCTCCCCCCCACACACGACCCGGCAAGGGTTCCAACGTCCACCGCTCCCCTGCTATCCTCTCACCGCGACGCTCTCGATGCCACTGACTCTACCTTCGAATTTCCTCTCTGGACGTTCCTCTACGCCGCACCCGCCAAGGATCAAGGGTGACGAAGTTTCAATGTAGCGGTAATTTGATGCGCTTGTGGGGGGGGGGGGGGAGCACATTTTTGGCGACACTGCAGGTGAGGTCGTCTTTGTTCTCGACTGCATGTGATGACAAGAAGGTTATGCTTGGCCAACTACTCCATGTGGTTTTGTGATCCCGGGCGCCTACAGGATCATGTCAGAGGTATATACACCGAAGAAGTTGGAATAACGAGGAAGTGCAGCAGCCTATCGTGCGCTGTCTCAGCTTCGAGGCCAAACAGGTTTGGTTTCCCTCCCAGATCCCACCCTCCCTTGTCTTCTTAATACGACTCCATGGATGATTATATTACATGTGTGTGCGTGTGTGATAGGATCAGAAGACTGACAGGGAACAAACGCTACCCGCCCTAATTATTTAATTACAGTAAGCAATCACCTTATGGCCTTTACTATGTCGATCCCACATTATGGCCTTCACTGTGTGATAGTATTACAAGACTGAATTTACACTTAGCAAACACCTGATGGCATTTACTGTGTATTTCAAGAAGTACCTCGTAGTGGTAGCAAATCTGGCAATTAAGACTTTTTTTTTCTACAGAAGGTGATCCAAACTACCTGGTATGAACATCGGCAACATCTTATAATACTAACATGTAGTGCTTCATTTAACTCATTTTTGTACAACATACTATTGTAACGAGAACTTTAATGCAATTAACTGTTCAATTTTTCTTCATCAGGATTGAGCGATCTGGCATATAATTATGAGCTTCTGAAACTCAGTGGTTCAGATCATGGAAGATATGACAGGGAAGAGCCGACATAGTTAGTATTGGTTTCCCGGTCCTACCACGAGGTAGCTCAACCAATCTGAATTTTATATAGATTATTTCATGATCTACCCGTGCAGGTAATTCTGTCGTATGTAGTACTGAATTTCATTTAGATTGACCTTGAAGTATTTGGAGATATGATGCACTATCTTGACTGAACAAATTTGATAGGGCATGAAAGAACCAAGCTAATGTGTTCCCACTTGCCAGATGCACTCACATGTTCCTTACCACTCATCTCTTCAATTCATTCTTGTAAACTTGTGATGAGTGCAGATTTTGGGTGGAGATGGAGATGGTGGCAAGCGGGAGATGCCAAGGATTGGGTTTACACAACACTTTTGCACGTCCACTATAATGTTTATTTTCCATCTTCTACATTCACAGATTTTTGGCCTTCCGGTGATGCAACTGTGAGTGTGTACGGTGTGAACACTACATATAACATCCTGTTGGTTTTCATTGCAGCTTAGCAATGTCGTCTGTCTATGGTTCATAGCACTTTTATCTTCATTTTACCACTAGCATCATGTAAAATGAAATGAGATAGAATGGTGTAGCCATTGATGATTGATGGAGAAATTAACAGTTTTGGATCATCAGAGGTGTCTCGCAAAATAGCTTTTTAAATTTTAATCTTAATTATGCATGTGCTCCAAAATAATAATCAAACATATTTGTGCTTATGCATATAATGACAGTAGCAAGAGTATATTCCATTTTAGTGGAAACTAGATCAACGAGTTTTCTTTTGCATATATAAATAGATACACAAACAAAAATACTACACCCCACACAATTAGTCTTTCACGCCACCTCGTGCTCACGAGCAAGCTCTGACACGATCAGTTTATCCACGTCATCTGATTCAAACCCCGATTTCCCATCCTGTCATGGTTAGCACCACCCACTCATCATTAGTACAGTCGAGATGACCAAGAGGGCCGCCACACAATGGAGGGACTCATGGGCCCGTGAACCATGGTTATGTAGCCCCTGGGTACTCATCTCTGACGACAACGGGTCAATGCCACGTCTGGGCCGAGCGGCCATCACCAGTGTGCAGCTCCGCCCATATCTCATTACCGATAGGATAACAAGTACTAGCTCGCCATCGTGGGATCTAGGTTGTTCATCGGGCCATCTGATGAAAGGCACCAAATGAAGAAGAGAGGGACATCAACAATGGAGGTATGTCTTGGTTCTCCCTCATCAAAGACTTTACCGACATAACTTCTCAAGGGGGCATGTTACCATTGTGTTTTACTTAGAATGGCTAGAGCAGAACTGGTCATGGGTAGAATTAGTGTGCGAGACGTCAAGTGAAGGGAATTAAATTAAGTTAGTCACCATGGGTTGAATTAGCACTAAGATACGAAGGCGGTTGCCCCCTTTGTCCCTTGATGCTGGCCTCCCACGGTGGCATTGATCGCTGTCTCATTTAAAACACGAGTTCGTGGATTTTGTGATAAAAGTGAGGGTTGAGAGTGAGCGGGATGGGGGTAAAGTTGGTATGTTCAGTCATGGATGTCTAAGTGGAATAATTTCCCTACATTAAAAATGTGGGGAATTTCCTTTCACTAGAGATGGATTTGCAGAAAATTGTATGAGAGGGCGGTTCATTTATTTTCATCAAGTCATACAATTTTTTCGCAAGGATAGGAGGGTAAATGCCTTGGTTGGTTGATTCAAGAGTTAATAATGGACACGGTGGCGTATCAGTTGCATGCCCAACAAAAGAAATTATATTTTTGTTTCGCGGTCATGCACGAGATTCAACTATATGTTACAATGTGGCAATTGCTCAGGAGATATGGGGTCTGCCTTCTTGGATCGAAGGGCGTCCTGGGTGACACATGCCTCGTCCCCCTTGATGGCATTGGCGAATCAACACAGACACGGGGGTAGGATGAGGGCGAGCCGGGTGATTGGCGGGGGACTTCTCCTAGGTCGTCTGTGTGGATGTACAGTGTGAAGGAGAAAATGTGCCATGACGAAAGCGAGGTGGGCTTCATCCGATTTTAAAAGAGAGGGCTCCAGCAAGAAATATCCCGCTACAATGGGAAAACAAGCGGGAAGGGGAGGGTCTGGGAGGAGAAGGGAATGGTGTGTCCTAGGGTGGATTTGTTGTGTTGGGACCGCGTGTTGGAGATAACATGACGGATAGTTCGGACAACCACATTTCTCCTCCACATATGGACTTGATTTGGGAGCCCGGACTGTTTAGACGGTTGGATTTCGGGGAGCAGGGCACTCGTTTATGTCTGAATATGTTTGCACTTATGACTTATGAGAGAGAAATGATCTTCGATCTTGGAGACGACTTTAAACATTTGTATGATTCATTTGTATGCACTGTAGTCCATAGTAATGCAAGGCGTTCTACTAGTATCTATTGGAGGAGTTGATCTTACGGCTAGCATCGAACAGGGAGTATATGAACTAATTGTTGCCGCCGAGACCAATGCCTCCAAGAGCTAGCTATTTTGCGTACACAGATGGCCGGCAAGCTGCCGCGACATGAGCTTCCAAGGCTCTCTTCCTGTTACACAATTGCAGAACTCCAGATCGATGCTGTTTACCCTGTGGATGAGACGGTGAAGATCTAGGCCCTGCAAGCTTTTTCACACGTTGCGCAGAAATTTGTTCCTCATATAGTTACTATTTGATGAATTTTTTTATCATTATTAATAATTTTATGTTACTATTATTCATTCATTTTTTTCTAAAGCTGACATAATCTATTTTTAATATTTGAGGAGCTTTAAGTCCAGGTTATACACGTCTACACTACATTTGACAAGTCGAAGTTTGTTCTTGCAGCAATTAAGTGCCTCGGAGCTCTTCAAGATTGGTGCAAACAAATATTAAAAGAGCATAGAAGCGCTGATCTGGGCTAATGTAAAAAAAACATACTTCTCTTACATTATCCGGTTAACATTGTAATATGAATTCTTGAATATATCCCAACGAAATGCGAAAAGAATGTAATGCCTCTCTCACTACCTTTGTAGTTAAGCATTTTTCATACAAAGGGCCGGTGACTGTATACGGAACAATAAAGGAAGCGTGCGCATATTATATCCTACTCTCCGATCTCTTCGCGGATGCAGTCAGCACACTTGAATTCTTTGAGATGTTTCGCTTCAGAGGCAGTTATGTTCACATATTTGCCATGGAACCACTGGTCACATATGTCACAGCATATCCAAAAGGCGTTGGCATGGCACTACAGGTTTCACAAAAGTATGTAACTTCATGATCATTTCCTTTGTCTTCAGCAGGCTTCCTAGAGTCCTTGTTTGGAGCAGATAAATCTTGCATCGACTCTTGAGATGGTGGCACGTTCTCTTCAGCAGGTGTGATAGAGTCAAGCAAGTCTATAGTAAAAAAAATGCCCGGAGATTGTATTATTAGTTTGCGTGTTTGTTTTAGATTTGGGTGGTACAAATTTGTCACTTTAGTTACAGTTTTTTGCATGAAGCACCCATTGCCATGCATATGGCTGGTGTTGGCGTGGTTCATACCATTGGCTGTAGGCTTGGAATTTCCCGGTACTTCAATCCTATTCCGACGCGTGATAAATATACAGATCTCTATATTTTCCAAAATTATTCAAATCTCTCTACTTTTGGTAAATTTAAAAAATTAAGCCGGCCCTCTCTATATCTTCCGTGAAAAAGATCGCATGTGCGCACACAAGTATATATGTTTATATACACTGTGCATTGCCAGTGGAAAATAGCTAGAATCCATATTCCAGACAATTTTTTTTAAATTTGATCATTACTAAAATAAATAGAAAAACTAAGTCATTTATCTGATGTAGTTTAGTGAAAAAATATGTATGTAATATATGCGGCTTAAAAATTACAAATATTTCGAAATAGAATACAGTGCATGGGTACTCTTCATTGCCAGGAGAAAATGAATGCCCCTCATGCACTCTTGTAATATTAATGCATGATCGAATCCTAGAAAATATATGGTCTAAAAAAGTTGAAGATTGTGTGGGCGACAAGTGTCCAATGTCTGTATTAAACATAAGACCAAACCCCATCATATTTCTTTAGATATAAAAGGACACAAAATTATACATGCACCAAAGAATTTCGCATTTGCAATAGTATAGCCCACCAGTACACATGCAAACTTCATAAAATTGCTATAATGTTACATCTTCTATCAATCTGGTATTATTGGGGCATGGCACACCAAGAATATATATATCACGCGCATTGGTTTCACACACTCGTCAATTGGAAAAGTCTATGCATGCAAAAAATACAACCACTAATGCACGGTGTTGTTTATAACTCGATACTCCTTTTCCTTTGTCTAATACAAAAATAAACACAGTCGTATATCTGAAAATAACCTTTTTCCCAAAGAAATAAGTTTGAAAATAACTGCTCAAACTATTGGCCTAAATTCCCCTGTGTTTCAATACAGAACTACTCTACCCCGTGCAACAGCACTGGATTTTGATGACTAATTTTTCTTCATGAAAAACGGATCTGAGATTTCATGTCCGCCGGATTTACAATTTATTTTATTAAAAATGGATCAAAAAAGTCTGGGACAGCAGGATCTAAAAACTACGGCCACAAATGCCCTTAGTTGTTTAACTCAATACATTTTTTCCTATGCCTAATAAGAAATAAACACAGGTATGAGGACAGTTGTAGTATTTGAAGAAGCCCAAGCAGTACTTCACACAAGAGCTATGAGTCCTTGTGTGTGACAGAAACGCATCCATAAATACTCTTCTCCACTCTTTGTTGGGACGATTACTCGTTGGCATACTTCTGCGGAAGTGCTACACTACCATGTTTGGTCTGCAGTTACCAGCGGTGCGGGGGTCGGGAAAAATCTTTGCCGGTTCATGCCGGCACCAACACGGAGACGCTTGTGGGCGCCCTCCCTTCTTGAAGGGCGTCAGGTTTACCCTGTCGGCACTCCTCTTTGTATACCGGCAGAAATCCGAGGATCTGTCTGGGCAGCAGCGTCATTGTCCTTGTAGTCCTTCTTGAAGGTGTTGTTTGGTACGCGGGAATTCAGAGGCATAGGAGTTTGGTGGAATTCAGAGGCATAGGAGCGTGGCGGCGGTTGCCGGAAATCATCGCTTTGGCATTTGTTTCTCTTTTTGGGTTTGATTGTCCTGTTTACCCATCAGCGATATCACAGTTCTGTCAGGTGGTTGCTATATTAATATAGCAAGGCGAAAGCCTGTTTCGAGTCATTGTAAACTGAATTCTTACATATATCCCAACGGAATGGGAAAAGAATGTAATGCCTCTCTCACTACCTTTCTAGTTAATCATTTTTCATACAAAGGGTGACTGCATACCCTAAAATAAAGGAATGGGGCACATATTATATCCTACTCTCCGATCACCTCGCGGATGCAGTCAGGACACTTGTATTCTTCGATATGTTCTGCTTCAGAGGCAGTTATGTTCACACATTTTCCATGGAACCACTGGTCACATCCGTCACAACCAATCCAAAAGGCATTGGCATGATACGGAGCATTACAAGATCCGCAAAAGTCAGTAACTTCATTATCCTTTTGTTTGTCTTTAGCAGGCTTCCTAGAGTCCCTGTTTGGAGCAGACAAAACTTGCATCGAGTCTTGAGCAGGTGGCACGTTCTCTTCAGCATGTGTGATAGAGACTACGTCTGGATTGGACACATTCTCTTGAGTTGGTGCACTCGACTCCCTATTTGCATTGTATCACGCAAATGTTGATAGCCAAGAAAGACCGTAAGAGAGATAGAATTCGTCATGGACTGTTCGCATCTCGTTTACCATATCAAATAAACGTATCCTGAAAGAGAAAGTAAACCAACATCATCAAATCAGCAATTGGCTTCGCAAGCAATATGTAACACATGACATTCTTGATGCATGGAGGAACTATATAAGCACTAAAACATAATGATTTAAATAGAAGATGAAGATCGCCCCTAATAAGAATAGCCCATTATTTAATGCTGAGGCTCTAACAATTAGTTCTGCAGGACTACGGCTCTATTGAAGCTGTATTCTCTCTCGTGTTTGTTAAGTGCACAAAAAACTGTTTGTCCATATAAATGTCCTAAATGTTAGATTGCACATATAAATGTCCTAAATGTTAAGTGCACAAAAAAAACTGTTTGTGAAACGAAGTTGTAGTAGTAGTAGTGGTGGTGGTGGTGGTGGTGGTAGGAGCAGCAGCAACAGTAGTAGTAACGTACCTTGGTTGGCGTCGAGATGAGTGGACAAGAAAAAGGTGACGCCCATGAGCCACGAGTCGGAGTGGTGGGCGACGAGTGTCAGGTAGTCAGAACGGTTCACATAATCTCGCCGGCGGTTGATGCCTCGTGTCGGCACCGGCAGGCCTGGCGGCACCATCTCCTCCGGCAGTGTCAACTCCCAACTACCGTCCGGGTACCCGTACAAGCACATTGGCTCTTTACCTGAAGCGAGAAAATGAATCACACCACTCCATCAGCCAGTGATTTGCACACCTCGCCATCTTATATTTACTAATTGTAATTGGGGGCACCATATGAGATTTACTTTAATTTAAGAAAAACTACCTCTCCAAATCATCGATTTGACAAAAAGTCATTATATTATTCAAACAGGTTTGATGTAGCTACATGTCAAACAACTCTATTGTAAAAAAAGCAGGAGATTAGATTGTTAGTTTGCATGCTTTCGACACTTTAATTAATTAAATATATTTTTATGAAGCACCCATGCCATGCATATGGCTTGGTGATGGCGAGGTTCATATCACTGGCTGCAGGCTTAGAATTTGCAGGTACTTTAATCCTATTACGAGGCGTGATAAATATTCAGATCTCTATTTTTGCCAAATTTATATAAATCTCTCTACTTTTGGCTAATTTAAAGTTAAGTCGGCCTTCTCTATGTCATCGTGAGAAAGATCGCTTGTGCGCATACAAGTATATATGTTTATATACACTGTGCGTTGTCCGTGCAGAATAGCAAGGGTCCGTATTTCCCATTACTAAAATAAATAGAAAACTGTATCATTTATCTGACGTATTTTAGTGAATATACATGTATATAATATGTGACTTAAAATTAAAGATAATTCAAAATAGAACCATGGATCCTCTTCATGACCAGGAGAAAATAAATGTCCTCATGTACTCTTGTAAAACACTTTTGCATGAATATTCTATGTAAATAGTAATGCATAATCGAGTCCTAGAAAAGATATGGTCTAGAAACAGTTGAAGGTTTTGAGGGCGACAAGTGTTGAGTGTCTATAATAAACTTAAGACCAAACCCCATCGTATTTCTTTAGGAGAAAAGGACAAAAAAAGTATACATCCACCAAAGAATTTCGCGTTTACAATACAATAGCCCACCAGTACACATGCAGCCTTCATAAAATTGCTACCATGTTACATCTTCTATCAATTTGGGGTTATTGGGGGCATAGCACACCAAGAATATATATCACGCGCATTGATTTCACACACTTGTCAATTGGAAAAGTCTATGCACGCAAAAAATACTACCACTAATGCAGAGAGTTATTTATAACTCTATACTCTTTTTCCTATGTCTAATACAAAAATAAACATGGTTGTATATCTGAAAATAACCTTTTTCTTCCGGAGAAATATGACTGAAAGTAACTGATCAGACTACCAGCCTGAATTCCCCTGTGTTTCAATACAGAACTTCACTAGGCCGTGCAAGAGCAGTGGATTGATGGCTAGTTTTCTTCATGAAAAAACGGATCTGAGATTTCATATCAGCCGGATTTACAATTTTCTAATTAAAAATGGATCTAAAATTTCAGGGACAGCAGGATCTAAAAAATACAGCCACAAATGCCCGTAGTTGTCTAACTCAATACTTTTTCCTATGTCTAATAAGAAATAAAGACCATTATGTGTTTCAAAGGAACTGATCAAACTATCAGTCTAAGTTTAATTAAATAAAGAACTTCACTAGCCCGTGCAATCACGGGATTGATGACTTGTTTTTCTTAATAAAAAATGGATCTGAGATTTCATGTCAGAAGAAACTATCAGCCTATCCCTAATACTAAAATAAACACTGGAGCTGAAGTTTTTTTTCCTATGTCTAATACAAAAATAAACAAGGTCATATGTTTAAAAGTAACTGACAAAACTATCAGCCTAAGTTTCCCCATGTTTCAGTGCAGAATTTCACTAGACCGTGCAAACACGGGATTGATGACTAGTTTTTCTTAATAAAAATGGATCTGAACTTTCATGTCAGATGAAACTATCAGCCTCTGCTTAATACAAAAATAAACACGGGATCTAAAGTTTTCTTTCCTATGTCTTACAAAAATAAACACGCTTATATGTTTAAAAGTAACTGACCAAACTATCAGCCAAAGTTTCCCCATGTTTCAATACCGAACTCCACTATCCCGTGCAACAGCAAACTGATGACTAGTTTTTCTTAATAAAAAATGGATCTGAGATTTCTTGTCAGCCAGATTTACAATTTTGTAACAAGAAATGGATATAAAATTTCTGGGACAGTTGGATCTGTATATTACATACCTTCCTCGCGCAATAAATCATATAATGTATCCTGATCTGCGCGTATGGCAACAAGGAGAAGAAGAGACTGGCGTTAGATCCATCAGCACGTAGGCGTCACATATATAGAGAAAAACGTGTCACTAAGGAGCGCCCCATGGCTTACCTGCGGTGAGGGCTCGGACGAGCGCGCTGCGGCGGCCAGAGAAGTCCTCGTAGATGTTCTCCACGGTCCATGAGACGGCGGGGCGGGAGCGCCATTCACCGGGGTGTGCCGGCAGCGGGGTTGGTGAAGGCCGCCCATGAAAGGGAACGGTGAGACGACGCCTGGTGGGGGTGGGGTTGGAGGAGGAGCCGGCGCGAGATGTGTCCATGGCACGAGATTCGTGCTAGGTTCGCCGACGGCGGGCTGGCAGAGATAGGCGGAGCTCTTGAAGGAGGAAGGTGGAATTGGATCTATGGGGGCACTCTGTTGCTTTGCTGCTTTATATAGAACCGGCGTCAAGAGGGTGGAAGAAACTGGGGAACGGAGGACGCGGGCGGGTTACTACTTTCCTTTCGAGTCTCTGGGCGGGATGTATTTGTTTTCTTTCGTTTCCTATCACGTTTTTGGCCACGCCGGTGAGGTGCCAGCACTGGTGAAATAACTACAAAATAGCTGGCATGCAAATCCTAGGGCTACTGGCGTGTGGTCCCCGGATCAGAAGTCCAGAATACATGGTACTCCTTTATTTCCCTCATTAATTTCATTTGTTTTTTAAAGGCATTTATTTCCTTCGTAGTGTAAAAAGTACACGGCACAATGTGCTCCCACGGTTCTGAAATGCATGATATTTTAGTCATGCAGTTTCTAAGATGAAACTTTGACAATTATTTTGTATGCACTTAAATGTTGCTATAAAAGGTTAAGGGATATGTTTAGATTCTTACCAAATAGTAGTACCTTACCATATGTAAACATGCTTGCGCCAGCCGCGTTCCACGATTGCCACGTGTTTCCGATCGAGCCCGCGCACCACAACCCCCTCGAAAACCTTATTCCAGCCGATGAAGGGCTTGCCACACTTTTTTCTCCTACACCGTGCGTTGACCACAACTCCACAGTACCATCTCCTGTCTCTCTCTTTTTCCTCATTCGATGGAATGCTCCTTCTCTCTCCCTGCCCGTCTACTTCACCGCTGAATTGAGTTGGCTTGAGACAGCCGTGGTGTGGAGGCGCCGCTGCAGGGCCCTTTGAAGGAGAAGTTCCAAGGCCGGCGGGTTTGAGGCACCGCTGCAACCGCAGAGCTTGCTGATGCCGTATCCACAGCCGGTGCTGCAACCACACAGCTCGCCGGTGCAACAGCCGCGGTCGATGCTCCAAGCCTGCAATGGGGTGGTCGCAGCAGCCACCGTTGATGCAACCCGATGGGGGCGGCCGCTCCGATGCTTCGATGGCCACGGCGATGGTTCAATGGACACGACGACAAGGCATGCTATGACGACATCGACAGCCGTGGCGGTGCTGCAAGACATGCTTCATTGGCCGCGGCAACGAGGCATACTTTGATGGTGACGACAGTGACAATGCTTCAACGACCACGGCGATGGTTTTATGGACACGGGGATGAGGCATGCAATGGCGGCATCGACGGTCGTGGTGTTGCTGCAAGGCATGCTTGAATGGCCGCAGTGATGAGGCGTACTTCGATGGTGTCGACGGCCCTGGCGATGCTGTGACGCGTGTTTCAATGGCTGCGGCGATGAGGCGTACTTCAATGGTGTTGACGGCCGTGATGATGCTGCGAGGCGTGTTACAATGGTCGTGGCGATGCTTCGACAACCACAACGATGCTTCGATGGACATGGCGATGAGGCACGCTACAACGACATCGACGGCCGAGGCGATGTTGCAAGGCATGCTTCAATGGCCATGGCGACGAGGCGTACTTCGATGGTGTCGACAGCCGTGGTGATGCTTCGACGACCACGGCGATGGGTTCGATGGACACGGCGATGAGGCATGCTACGACGACATCGACGACCGTGGCGATGCTGCAAGGCATGCTTCAATGTTAGTGGTGGCGAGGCATACTTCAATGGCGCCGACGGCCACACCGATGCTTTGACAACGTCGATGGCCATGGCGATGTTGCGAGGCATGCCGCGGGGACAGGGCGTGCTTCAATGGCGTCGACGGCCACAACTGCGAGGCGTTCTAGGACGTTACCGCTGATGCTACTCTAAGCCTGCAATGACGTGCACTGTGGACGAGCGGTGCGTGCTAAGGAGATTAGCGGCCCTGATAAGACGCATCGGACCGCACAACCGGTGGTTGTTCTTTGAATCGCTGCAGGCGGATGGCGCCTAGCGTCCATCATATTTTGCCCTGGTCTTCGTCCGGATGAGTGGCAACTCCAATGCTCCTTTTCCAACTCTAGTTCATTTTTTTGGATCGCGCGCACATCCACTTTCCCAAAAGAAAAGAAACTGACACTCTAGCCACGTCCCTGTGAGCGGTATGGCAGAATCCTAGCACCGCCGCCCTCTGGGAATAACACCTTCCTCCCTTGCCGTAGCCGGTGGGCGCGACCAGGCGAAGCCCATGCGGCAGGGGGTGCGGGAGTGGATTTTCCGCCCCTCTTGTCTGGACTCATGGGTAGCCCGGCTCGGCCCTCTATGGCGGGGCCGAGCAGTGGCTGGGGAAGTGAAGGATTCACAGGGAGGTGGTAGCGCGACCCTCAAGTGGGGCGACTCAGTCGGCATTGCTATGTTAGTGGTGCGGACGGCATGCAGCAGCGGGCAAGGACGGTGGCCCGACATAGTCGGCGAATGCACGCAAAGCGACACCCGCTCCTTCGTCCCCCTTCCTGTGCGCTGGTCTGGGTCGTGTTCTTGCCGTCGTTGGCATCTAGATTGGGTCTCAGCTCTAAACTGATGGCTTGGTGGTTGCGGGTGGCTTGGGAGGGTTTTCTACCATATGTGTGGTGCTCGGCTAGGTGGGTCATGTTAAGGCAGCCGGTGACAAGTGGGATTCGGCGACAGTGGTTGGGTACTCCCTTTGCATGTAGGTCGGCATCGTTGATGTCTAGCCCCAACTGAGGTAGTGCTATGGCACGGTGACTCCTCTCCTACTGGTATGTGCCAAGGTGCAAGCATTACGGTAGTGCGTTACTCTAACATCGGTGGCGTGTCTCTCTTGGACGCCTAGGCGGTGACCCCAAGCAATCATAGCTATGCCAGCAAAAACCAAATTTTATATTATGACTCTATTATTTTTATACAAATGTATAAGAGGTGTGATCCTATTCTTTATGAGGAATAATCATCATGAATTTAAAGCAAATAAAATGTTCGGATTAAAACAACTAAGGATATCTCCAACACGGACCCTCATACCGCCCGAATGCATCCAGACCGTCCGGTCTGGACATGTTGTGCCATCCAACACAGACCTACATCAGTCCGCCGGGCAGTCCAGACCGCTGCCACGCCCGCGTCTGACTGTCCTGGCCCACAAAAAAACCCTTCATCACGCGAGCGCGCTTCCCGCCTGATACAGTCAGCGCTGCTCCAGAGTGTCAGTGCCGCGTTAATGCCGGGCCAGAGCGGATGGGACCTCTCACTGCTGCCGGCATTGAAGTGGTGCGCCGGCCGAGAGAGCATAGCCCATGCCGCTTCCCGGTGCAGGCGACTGCTCCACATTCAAATGATAGCCCATCGGTTCGTCGCCCCTACATTAACGACATGCGGTTGTCGAGGAAACTATTCCGACACCACACGTCTGTCCATCTGCCACCCAACATTGACCTTGCTGTCGTGGCCCATCGCCATCCGCCCTCTATATAAACACCAGCCCAGACCGTAGCCACAGTCATCTACCTACTTCACTTTCTCCTCTCCGCACCACGCCCTCCATGGCCTCCTCATGCTCCAAAGCCCTCTAGGACACCCTATCCTCGACCAGAAGAAGGAGAGGACCTCCATTGCTACTGGTTGGCTGGTCGGCTAGTAGATGGAGGCAGACGAGGCCCCAATAGAGGACGAGGCGGCGCTACCATCCTCGTCGGTGCGTGTGGGATTCACCATTGGCGAGGCATGTGCGCACTACACGAACATGATGTGGGAGGACGAGGAGGAGGCCAGGTTCTGACATGTGCAGGCCGATCAGTCCTACAACCTCGGCCACCTCGAGGAGCACTGGCGCATGAAGGAACTACTCGCCATCGGCGCGACTATCATGCCGGACGTGGATGTAGTGGAGCAGTAGGCACTGGTCGACTGCTACCTCTCCTCCCGCGACATCCGCCGCGACTGCTGGTGGTTATGCCTCCATTAGGCGGAATTGGCCGCCACCTAAAAGGAGATCGACGAGGTGGTGAATGAGGTGTGTGGCAAGAGCGACAACAAGGAGGACATCACCCGCTCTGCCCTAGTCGTGCCTAGCCCGCTACCACGACCACGAAGCTGATATGTCCACGGACGCCACCGATAGCAAGGAAGAGTATTGTATGGTAGGTCACTGCTGCTCGGGTCCCAAGAAGGCCACAACTCTTCCCCTCCCGTCGAAGCCATGCTTTATGTGCCAAACATCGATGGCCGATTAGCCACCTGACGGCGACGTGGGGGCGGACAGCTGTAGTTCCCGGGGTTCCAGAGGCGGAGCTGGAGAGCGTCGAGGATGAACTGGAGAAGGCGAAGGCATTCGTCGGACCAGCACTTCTTAGCGCTCATGGTAGGACATGGGAAACGTGCGCCGATGATCATTTAGATTAGGTTTAGTGTAGGGTTTGTCCAGTTTATATGAAAAATGTAATGAATTTTGTCTGGTTTATATGAAAATTGATCCAAATATAATAAATTTCATTCGGTTTATATGAAAATCCATTGTATTTACATAAATTTCAGCCGGTTAGTTCAAATGGCGGCTGAAATATTTGCAGGCAGCATTGGATAGCCGGCTCCCGCATCTGTGTACTAGTGCCACTATGCGCGGACGGATGACGGAATAAATTTATGGGTCAACGTTTGGAGATGCCCTAACCTCACCAATCTGTTCTCACAAACATATAATTTGCGCATGGTCAAGATTCAAATGGACCGGTCCGGTCTGGACTTGTAACTGGACATATGAACATGTTCTAGAATCCCAGGGGCCAGAGTTCGGTCTGCACCTCGTCTAACAGGGCAACAGGTATACCTAAGTTCGACCATTCTTCTGTATACTGAGTGTAGAAAGGCGCATGCCGATGAGAGGCCCGGCACTGGACGTGCACTTCGTGTTCCCGCAAGTGTAAGCAATGGTGTGGGACAAAGCTGGATGGGTGTCTTCGGTCCATGACAGCAACACGACCACCACTTCCGGCTTCGTTAGAGCATCCACAATGACAGATACCTAATTGGGAGTACCTAGAACTCATCTAGATGAGATATAATTTGGTCTCATTCACTTTGGAAACAAGAACAGATACAACCCACGTCAGCGCACACATATCTTATAGCATTACATCCAATGGCTATAAAAGGTGAATGAGACCAAATTATATCTCATCTAGATGAGTTCTAGCAAAACTGTACCTAATTTGAGTTGCCGAACGCCCCCAAACATGTCCGGCCACGTCCGTGGATAGTGACCGGCCAGACCCCACATTGCAACTCAACAACCATAGTAGGCATTTTCCAATTAGCATTTTCATACAAAACCATGCAAAAAGCAAGATCTATGTACTACCAACTACCATCTACACTACTCATACTTCTCGTCACATATGTGGATGAAATTGATGTCGGAGTTGCCGTCGTCATGGTCATTGGTAGCCGGGCGAACCTCTGGTTCCTCCTCGGGAGTCAAGAATGGCATGCTGCTCCATTGCCTCCTCTGCCTGGGCCACCTCGAACTCTGTGCATCGACCATGGCGAAGCCGGTAGGTGCCGGATCTGCCTGATGCGCCTCCTCTGACTCCTTCTCCACCTCCTCCTCTATGACCGCCTCCTCCTCCTTTGGCTCCACCTCCACCTCCTCCTCCTCGGGCTGCACTGAATCCAGAGGCAGGCTGGCTGCGATCCGATCTTAGCACCTGCTCTGGATCTCCTGTAGCTGCTACAGCCGCCGCCCGGGATTGAGCACTTTGTAACTAGTGGTTAGCGGCTGATTGATGGATTGAATGTGACGGCGGTGGAGGGGAGGGAGGGGGAAGAAATGGAGGCGGTCTATGGTTGGGATTTTGCCGTCCGGCTTAAATAGCCGGCCATGTATCCTCAGATGGCATGCTAGAGCGGCACCACACGACACCAATGCGTCCTCATCGATGAACTGAGGAGGCGCATGTCAGATCACTAGTTTATGCTTTTGTCTGCATGGACCCTTGCGGTCTGTCCAAAGCGACGTGCACGTCCGGAAATCTTCATATCCGCCCAAATATGTGCCGGATATGGGAAGTGTCGGTCAGTCCTGATATTTGGGCTAGATTTGACAAGTTTAGTTGGGTGGCAATTTTGTGTTTAGGCAGTAGCAGGCAAGCTGCCCGGGTGTTGGGGCGGATCTGAGGACTCCAGTTATAGATGCTCTCATGCCTCAACTAGCCGCATGTAGCGGCATGGCAGTAGCTATGGTGTCGCAGACAATGACAAGACAGACGTGCAGCCGTCTCGCTACATGAGTTGCAGGGCAAGCACCGGCTTGCTGAGCGGTGACTCTAGCAGTAAAAAATGGCCAGCTTGGTTGTGGCTGTGGTGCCACGGACAATGGAGATGTGCTCCCAGATCGGCGGTATGATTTGCCTAGAGGGCGGTGCGACATGGTGCCAGGAATGAAGCCGAGAGGAACACGTCGCCGGTGCGGCGACGCAAGCTGAAGCATGTGCGCTGGCCCGGTGAAATTTGCAGGTGCTTTGCTGGCGGCGGCTACGATGACATGACTAATAGTGAGTGGTTCGACCCTATGGTCGAAAGGGAGACCTCCTCGTTGGCGCCTTCAACGCCCAATCACTTTCCTGACGCTCACGCGCGCCCCCTAGTGGGTCGTGGCCCATTCGCTTGAATGTTGCTCGACCGACCGCTGCTGCTCGCTCGCTCGCTCCTTGGTTGCCTTTTTTTTCTTGCGAGCACTTGTCAAAAAAGCCTTGTTGTTTAAAAAATAAAAAAGTAAAAAATCGAAAAAAAGTCGTGAATTAAAAATGTACATGAATTTTCATAAAAGTTCACAAAATTTGAAAAAAAAGATTTGAAAAAGTTCATTGAATTTGAAAAAAGTTAATTGAATTTGAAAACAAGTTCATCGACTTTGAAAAAAGTTCATCCAGTTTAAAAAAGTTCATCGAATTCGAAAAAGTTCATTGAATTTGAAAAAAGTTCATTAGTTTTGAAAAAATTCCATCAAATTCAGAAAAGTGCATCTACTTTCTAGAAAAAAGTTCACAAATTTTGAAAAAAAGTTCATCGATTTTGAAAAAAGTTCATCGACTATCAAGAAAAAAGTTTCATGAATTTCTTTCACAAAAAAAGTTCTTGACTTTGAAAAAAGTGTAATACTTGAGGTCAGTTGGTCGGGTGGTTATGGGGTTGAAGTCCTAAGACCCGCGTCGCGGGTTCAAATCCTGGGTAGCATGCACTTTTATTCTTTTTATAAAAACAGAGAAGGAGCATATGGGCCGGCCCGCTCTTGAAACCTAGCGTACAGGGAGGGTGTGCGCCCAGAACCAAAATGCCTATATTCGGCGCTTAAGGCGCCGAATAGGATTTTGCGCCCAAAGGTTACATCCCCAATGGACCCTAATGTTTATCTGGGCCATCTAGATAATCCACAGGTGCCAACAGCTAGGTCCAGTCCATCGGGTGGAAGGGTTAAGCCAGACTACGTGTATCTTGAGTTCATAGTCCTTAACCCAAAGCGCTCTCAATATCTCTACTCTTACAAGGGGAGTTCGTAGGACAGTATCTACTGTTTTTGTTTTGGCGTCACCGCCCACCACACCCTTCATGTTGGTTTTTCTCACTCCCTCTTAATACCAAATCAATTTTCCCGATCCTCCTCTCGTTTTTTCGTGCCTTCTTTGGCAGGTGCCAATTTAATTCAACCATGTAAATATTAGCTAATTAAGAATTCGGAAATCGCACCATATATGTAAGATAACCTTCCTAAAAGACAAAGAGAAGTTTTTTCTCAATAACCTTCCAAATCAAAATAAGATATTCCTCAATAAGAAATAGCTAATACCACATCCTATCACATTTATTATCTATCACTAGAAGAACGCCCGTGCGTTGCAACGGGGCCACATTAACTTTAAGAGTTCAATATTACGACATTGGCGACCTTTTTTACCATCAAATCCTCACACACACACTCTCTCCATCCCTCCTCCTCACTCTCTCTCCCCCTCTCCCTCTCTCTAACACACACACATATCCATCTTATTGGGTACGGGACCATAACTCATCTATTTCACACATACATGCTAGTGCATAACAATATGGATTATGTGTATTATATTTGCCTCCAGAACTGAGGGAATTAACTTTAAGAGTTCAATATTCTGACCATGGGATATTTAGGATGGCGTATATGGGAAATCAAAGCTAAAAATGACTCGATGAGTTAGGGATACATCAATAAATATTGTAAAAAGTGATAAAAACAAATCTGCAGCAACTCGCGACCCCACAAACTCGTATTCGCAATGAGTAAGTTAGTTAGGCCGCCACGGTAGGCTAGCACCAAGGGACAAGGGCAACAACCGCCTTCCCATCCAACCTACTGATTCTGCTGGCGCTACTTTCATCCTAAGCCCATGAGTACCGCTAGTGTGTTGCCACGTACGGAGAAACTACGAACTGAAATTTTCATCCAAATCATGAAAAATGTTAATATTCCTCTCCTCTCCCATCCCTCGTGTGAACATACCCAATTCGTGGTTGGCTCGCTACATTCAGCGTAGCTCTGATGTGCACTGCCTTCACTCTTGATTAGTTGCCACAGTGCCACGCATCTACGCCAACAAGCTGGGGAAACAAATGCAAATGTTACACCGAGTCAAAATCAACCATCCCACAATCATAACAATAGAAAAGATAATAACCAAAATTTAACAGAAGAACTACTGCTTGGCTCCCAGATCCATCTTGATAGCCCTTGATCTGGCTGCTGAGCTTCTCCTAGCCGCCTCAACATCACGTCATTACCAAACATGTAGTGGATGCCTAGTGGGACAAGGATTAAGAAATAACATGAGGTGAAAAATACGATGGCTGTCAATTCCATAAGACGATCCAAGTAATTTGCCAAAACAGATCGGGAGCATCTTGTATAATCTCAAAAAAGCAACTAAAAATCTGAGAAATGAATTGATGAAAATCAGCCCCTGCTCTCATTCATGCTTGCTTTTGTAATGGGAGGCAAGGAATGGGGATACCGGGAGAAGAAAGGAGCACATGGAAGACAAGCCTCCACCACCGGCAAGTGGGGTTGCTTCACATCCAATCTCCACGGCCGCCGCCTCCATGGGGACGAACTCCCATGTTCACAACCGGTCTCCCAATCGGCCGCTGCCTCGCCGACCTTGACGACGAAGTAGTCCCTCCCTTCGATCCCATTCACAACGGGGGCAACACCCATCCCAGCGGACGGGTCCGCGGTGAGATCCCTACTGGATTGTGGTCGCGCCTCCCCAAACCTCACCGCAGGACACATGAGAGGGCGCCGTTGCCATGGTCAAGCTTGGATGGGGAAAGGGGGCGACATAGCAGCAACGGCGACTTCGCAGGGATTGGTGGAGACGGCGGCGGCGAGCGAGCGGGAGGACGGCAACGGAGAGAGAGTAGGAGGGTGGTGGCGGCAGTCCATCGGCCGCCGTGACGTGAGAGGAGGATGGGGATGGGGCTGCGATCTGGACGTATGGAGCGGTCGAGAGGAGGGGAAGCAGACGGCTGGGTTTTTCCATCGTGCAGGGTTTGGGGGAGGTCAAACGAGAGGGTTTTTTTCGTGCGGGAGGCAGAGCAACGAGGGCGGACGTAGGGAGACGGGACGCGGTCGGTTGGCAGGAAAAGGAAAGCTACTCATTTTTTTAGGCAGTAGAGATGATTGATGATAAGAAAGGGAAAACCATATCAATATAAGGAAATATCCCATCAATACTTGATTGATTGTAATTTATTTTTTATATGGTAACTAATCTGATGGATTTATGTGGGTGGTCCATCAATACTTGATTGATTGTGATTTATTTTTATATGGTAACTAATCTGATGGGTTTATGTGGGTGGTGACGCGAAAAGGCAGGTGGGAGAGAGACGAAATAAAACCAGCGAAAAAAAACCAAGGAAAGTGGGAGACGAAAAAAACCAGCGAAAAATAACTGGCAAACTATTCACCAACTGCTCCATTAGGAGTAGAGATTATCTCTATTATTAAACCTCTACTCCTAAAAGGGGAGTTGGTGAACCGGTACACATGGTGTATTTTTGCCTCCACATCCCACACCACCCTCCATGCTGATTTTTTCTCACTGCCACTAAAAAAACGGATCGATCCACCCGACCTTCTGATTCATTTTTTTCATGCTTGCTTTGGCAGGTGCCCGTTCAATTCAATCACGTAAATATTAGGTAATTAATAAGAATTTAGAAACACTATATATGTAAGGTCACCTTCCTAAAAGATAGACTAAAGATTTCTTCTCGATAACCTTCCAAATCTGCACTTCTAAAAGGGGAGTTGGTAGGTCGGTATGCATGGTTTATTTCACCTCAACATTTCAGCACCCTCCATGTTGCTTTTTTCTCCCTCCCACTAAAAACCCGGATCTATTCACCCAACCTTCCTTTTCATTTTTTTCCTTCTTGATTTGGCAGGCGTCGATTCAAATCAATCATGTAAATATTAGGTAATTAAAATTTTGGACATCACAACATATATGTGATATCACATTCCTAAAGACGGACAGAAGATTTATTCGATAACCTTTCAAAACAAAACTAGGTATTTCTGAATAACAAATACCTAATCCCGCGCACTACGCTATTTATTATCTATCATCATCTCTAGTATTGAATCATAATCACAACTCTCCCTAGACATTTTTTCTTCAATCCCACCCACATGTCTCTGTTTTCACCGAAAATGTTTTCTTTTCTTGTTTCGTTTGTTCTGTTTGACCTCCCCTCCCGCGTATGTTGCACCCTCCCCATTGATTTTCAACCCACCGAATTTTTCCAAATAAAACCCATCTTCCCTCAACCCCCTCCAGCCCTCCTCGTTCGACCTCCTACTACAGACTTTTCCAACCCCCTCATGTAATCCCCACCTACGCGCCTACTATAGACTTTTCCAATTCTCTATTCTCTACTTCATCCATCCCACAAAAATAAGCAATTTCCCCGATTCTGACTCGACCATTTCTTCCTTGTCACGTGAGGAGAGCTCCCTGACTGACATTGGCCCCGCACATCCCTCTCCCCCCCACACACGACCCGGCAAGGGTTCCAACGGCCACCGCTCCCCTGCTATCCTCTCACCGCGACGCTCTCGATGCCACTGACTCTACCTTCGAATTTCCTCTCTGGACGTTCCTCTACGCCGCACCCGCCAAGGATCAAGGGTGACGAAGTTTCAATGTAGCGGTAATTTGATGCGCTTGTGGGGGGGGGGGGGAGCACATTTTTGGCGACACTGCAGGTGAGGTCGTCTTTGTTCTCGACTGCATGTGATGACAAGAAGGTTATGCTTGGCCAACTACTCCATGTGGTTTTGTGATCCCGGGCGCCTACAGGATCATGTCAGAGGTATATATGCCGAAGAAGTTGGAATAACGAGGAAGTGCAGCAGCCTATCGTGCGCTGTCTCAGCTTCGAGGCCAAACAGGTTTGGTTTCCCTCCCAGATCCCACCCTCCCTTGTCTTCTTAATACGACTCCATGGATGATTATATTACATGTGTGTGCGTGTGTGATAGGATCAGAAGACTGACAGGGAACAAACGCTACCCGCCCTAATTATTTAATTACAGTAAGCAATCACCTTATGGCCTTTACTATGTCGATCCCACATTATGGCCTTCACTGTGTGATAGTATTACAAGACTGAATTTACACTTAGCAAACACCTGATGGCATTTACTGTGTATTTCAAGAAGTACCTCGTAGTGGCAGCAAATCTGGCAATTAAGACTTTTTTTTTCTACAGAAGGTGATCCAAACTACCTGGTATGAACATCGGCAACATCTTATAATACTAACATGTAGTGCTTCATTTAACTCATTTTTGTACAACATACTATTGTAACGAGAACTTTAATGCAATTAACTGTTCAATTTTTCTTCATCAGGATTGAGCGATCTGGCATATAATTATGAGCTTCTGAAACTCAGTGGTTCAGATCATGGAAGATATGACAGGGAAGAGCCGACATAGTTAGTATTGGTTTCCCGGTCCTACCACGAGGTAGCTCAACCAATCTGAATTTTATATAGATTATTTCATGATCTACCCGTGCAGGTAATTCTGTCGTATATAGTACTGAATTTCATTTAGATTGACCTTGAAGTATTTGGAGATATGATGCACTATCTTGACTGAACAAATTTGATAGGGCATGAAAGAACCAAGCTAATGTGTTCCCACTTGCCAGATGCACTCATATGTTCCTTACCACTCATCTCTTCAATTCATTCTTGTAAACTTGTGATGAGTGCAGATTTTGGGTGGAGATGGAGATGGTGGCAAGCGGGAGATGCCAAGGATTGGGTTTACACAATACTTTTGCACGTCCACTATAATGTTTATTTTCCATCTTCTACATTCACAGATTTTTGGCCTTCCGGCGATGCAACTGTGAGTGTGTACGGTGTGAACACTACATATAACATCCTGTTGGTTTTCATTGCAGCTTAGCAATGTCGTCTGTCTATGGTTCATAGCACTTTTATCTTCATTTTACCACTAGCATCCTGTAAAATGAAATGAGATAGAATGGTGTAGCCATTGATGATTGGTGGAGAAATTAACATTTTTGGATCATCAGAGGTGTCTCGCAAGATAGCTTTTTAAATTTTAATCTTAATTATGCATGTGCTCCAAAATAATAATCAAACATATTTGTGCTTATGCATATAATGACAATAGCAAGAGTATATTCCATTTTAGTGGAAACTAGAACAACGAGTTTTCTTTTGCATATATAAATAGATACACAAACAAAAATACTACACCCCACACAATTAGTGTTTAACGCCACCTCGTGCTCACGAGCAAGCTCTGACACGATCAGTTCATCCACGTCATCTGATTCAAACCCCGATTTCCCATCCTGTCGTGGTTACCACCACCCACTCATCATTAGTACAGTCGAGATGGCCAAGAGGGCCACCACACAATGGAGGGACTCATGGGCCCGTGAACCATGGTTATGTAGCCCCTGGGTACTCATCTTTGATGACAACGGGTCAATGCCACGTCTGGGCCGAGCGTCCATCCCCAGTGTGCAGCTCCGCCCATATCTCATTACCGATAGGATAACAAGTACTAGCTCGCCATCGTGGGATCTAGGTTGTTCATCGGGCCATCTGATGAAAGGCACCAAATGAAGAAGAGAGGGACATCAACAATGGAGGTATGTCTTGGTTCTCCCTCATCAAAGACTTTACCGACATAACTTCTCAAGGGGGCATGCTACCATTGTGTTTTACTTAGAATGGCTAGAGCAGAACTGGTCATGGGTAAAATTAGTGTGCGAGACGTCAAGTGAAGGGAATTAAATTAAGTTAGTCACCATGGGTTGAATTAGCACTAGGATACGAAGGCGGTTGCCCCCTTTGTCCCTTGATGCTGGCCTCCCACGGTGGCATTAATCGCTGGCTCATTTAAAACACGAGTTCGTGGATTTTGTGATAAAAGTGAGGGTTGAGAGTGAGCGGGATGGGGGTAAAGTTGGTATGTTCAGTCATGGATATCTAAGTGGAATAATTTCCCTACATTAAAAATGTGGGGAATTTCCTTTCACTAGGGATGGATTTGCAGAAAATTGTATGAGAGGGCGGTTCATTTATTTTCATCAAGTCATACAATTTTTTCGCAAGGATAGGAGGGTAAATGCCTCGGTTGGTTGATTCAAGAGTTAATAATGGACACGGTGGCGTATCAGTTGCATGCCCAACAAAAGAAATTATATTTTTGTTTCGCGGTCATGCACGAGATTCAACTATATGTTACAATGTGGCAATTGCTCAGGAGATATGGGGTCTGCCTTCTTGGATCGAAGGGCGTCCTGAGTGACACATGCCTCGTCCCCCTTGATGGCATTGGCGAATCAACACAGACACGGGGGTAGGATGAGGGCGAGCGGGGTGATTGGCGGGGGACTTCTCCTAGGTCGTCTGTGTGGATGTACAGTGTGAAGGAGAAAATGTGCCATGACGAAAGCGAGGTGGGCTTCATCCGATTTTAAAAGAGAGGGCTCCAGCAAGAAATATCCCGCTACAATGGGAAAACAAGCGGGAAGGGGAGGGTCTGGGAGGAGAAGGGAATGGTGTGTCCTAGGGTGGATTTGTTGTGTTGGGACCGCGTGTTGGAGATAACATGACGGATAGTTCGGACAACCACATTTCTCCTCCACATATGGACTTGATTTGGGAGCCCGGACTGTTCAGACGGTTGGATTTCGGGGAGCGGGGCACTCGTTTATGTCTGAATATGTTTGCACTTATGACTTATGAGAGAGAAATGATCTTCGATCTTGGAGACGACTGTAAACATTTGTATGATTCATTTGTATGCACTGTAGTCCATAGTAATGCAAGGCGTTCTACTAGTATCTATTGGAGGAGTTGATCTTACGGCTAGCATCGAACAGGGAGTATATGAACTAATTGTTGCCGCCGAGACCAATGCCTCCAAGAGCTAGCTATTTTGCGTACACAGATGGCCGGCAAGCTGCCGCGACATGAGCTTCCAAGGCTCTCTTCCTGTTACACAATTGCAGAACTCCAGATCGACGCTGTTTACCCTGTGGATGAGACGGTGAAGATCTAGGCCCTGCAAGCTTTTTCACACGTTGCGCAGAAATTTGTTCCTCATATAGTTACTATTTGATGAATTTTTTTATCATTATTAATAATTTTATGTTACTATTATTCATTCATTTTTTTCTAAAGCTGACATAATCTATTTTTAATATTTGAGGAGCTTTAAGTCCAGGTTATACACGTCTACACTACATTTGACAAGTCGAAGTTTGTTCTTGCAGCAATTAAGTGCCTCGGAGCTCTTCAAGATTGGTGCAAACAAATATTAAAAGAGCATAAAAGCGCTGATCTGGGCTAATGTAAAAAAAAACATACTTCTCTTACATTATCCGGTTAACATTGTAATATGAATTCTTGAATATATCCCAACGAAATGCGAAAAGAATGTAATGCCTCTCTCACTACCTTTGTAGTTAAGCATTTTTCATACAAAGGGCCGGTGACTGTATACGGAACAATAAAGGAAGCGTGCGCATATTATATCCTACTCTCCGATCCCTTCGCGGATGCAGTCAGCACACTTGAATTCTTTGAGATGTTTCGCTTCAGAGGCAGTTATGTTCACATATTTGCCATGGAACCACTGGTCACATATGTCACAGCATATCCAAAAGGCGTTGGCATGGCACTACAGGTTTCACAAAAGTATGTAACTTCATGATCATTTCCTTTGTCTTCAGCATGCTTCCTAGAGTCCTTGTTTGGAGCAGATAAATCTTGCATCGACTCTTGAGATGGTGGCACGTTCTCTTCAGCAGGTGTGATAGAGTCAAGCAAGTCTATAGTAAAAAAAAATGCCCGAGATTGTATTATTAGTTTGCGTGTTTGTTTTAGATTTGGGTGGTACAAATTTGTCACTTGAGTTAACAGTTTTTTGCATGAAGCACCCATTGCCATGCATATGGCTGGTGTTCGCGTGGTTCATACCATTGGCTGTAGGCTTGGAATTTCCCGGTACTTCAATCCTATCCCGACGCGTGATAAATATACAGATCTCTATATTTTCCAAAATTATTCAAATCTCACTACTTTTGGTAAATTTAAAAAATTAAGCCGGCCCTCTCTATATCTTCCGTGAAAAAGATCGCATGTGCGCACACAAGTATATATGTTTATATACACTGTGCATTGCCAGTGGAAAATAGCTAGAATCCATATTCCAGACAATTTTTTTTAAATTTGATCATTACTAAAATAAATAGAAAAACTAAGTCATTTATCTGATGTAGTTTAGTGAAAAAATATGTATGTAATATATGCGGCTTAAAAATTACAAATATTTCGAAATAGAATACAGTGCATGGATACTCTTCATTGCCAGGAGAAAATGAATGCCCCTCATGTACTCTTGTAATATTAATGCATGATCGAATCCTAGAAAATATATGGTCTAAAAAAGTTGAAGATTGTGTGGGCGACAAGTGTCCAATGTCTGTATTAAACATAAGACCAAACCCCATCATATTTCTTTAGGATATAAAAGGACACAAAATTATACATGCACCAAAGAATTTCACATTTGCAATAGTATAGCCCACCAGTACACATGCAAACTTCATAAAATTGCTATAATGTTACATCTTCTATCAATCTGGTATTATTGGGGCATGGCACACCAAGAATATATATATCACGCGCATTGGTTTCACACACTCGTCAATTGGCAAAGTCTATGCATGCAAAAAAATACAACCACTAATGCACGGTGTTGTTTATAACTCGATACTCTTTTTCCTTTGTCTAATACAAAAATAAACACAGTCGTATATCTGAAAATAACCTTTTTCCCAAAGAAATAAGTTTGAAAATAACTGCTCAAACTATTGGCCTAAATTCCCCTTTGTTTCAATACAGAACTACTCTACCCCGTGCAACAGCACTGGATTTTGATGACTAATTTTTCTTCATGAAAAACGAATCTGAGATTTCATGTCCGCCGGATTTACAATTTATTTTATTAAAAATGGATCAAAAAAGTCTGGGACAGCAGGATCTAAAAACTACGGCCACAAATGCCCTTAGTTGTTTAACTCAATACATTTTTTCCTATGCCTAATAAGAAATAAACACAGGTATGAGGACAGTTGTAGTATTTGAAGAAGCCCAAGCAGTACTTCACACAAGAGCTATGAGTCCTTGTGTGTGACAGAAACGCATCCATAAATACTCTTCTCCGCTCTTTGTTGGGACTATTAGTCGTTGGCATACTTCTGCGGAAGTGCTACACTATCATGTTTGGTCTGCAGTTACCAGCGGTGCGGGGGTCGGGAAAAATCTTTGCCGGTTCATGCCGGCACCAACACGGAGACGCTTGTGGGCGCCACCTCCCTTCTTGAAGGGCGTCAGGTTTACCCTGTCGGCACTCCTCTCTGTATACCGGCAGAAATCCGAGGATCTGTCTGGGCAGCAGCGTCATTGTCCTCGTAGTCCTTCTTGAAGGTGTTGTTTGGTACGCGGGAATTCAGAGGCATAGGAGTGTGGTGGAATTCAGAGGCATAGGAGCGTGGCGGCGGTTGCTGGAAATCATCGCTTTGGCATTTGTTTCTCTTTTTGGGTTTGATTGTCCTGTTTGCCCATCAGTGATATCACAGTTCTGTCAGGTGGTTTTTATATTAATATAGCAAGGCAAAAGCCTGTTTCGAGTCATTGTAAACTGAATTCTTAAATATATCCCAACGGAATGGGAAAAGAATGTAATGCCTCTCTCACTACCTTTCTAGTTAATCATTTTTCATACAAAGGGTGACTGCATACCCCAAAATAAAGGAATGGGGCACATATTATATCCTACTCTCCGATCACCTCGCGGATGCAGTCAGGACACTTGTATTCTTCGATATGTTTTGCTTCAGAGGCAGTTATGTTCACACATTTGCCATGGAACCACTGGTCACATCCGTCACAACCAATCCAAAAGGCATTGGCATGATACGGAGCATTACAAGATCCGCAAAAGTCAGTAACTTCATTATCCTTTTGTTTGTCTTTAGCAGGCTTCCTAGAGTCCCTGTTTGGAGCAGACAAAACTTGCATCGAGTCTTGAGCAGGTGGCACGTTCTCTTCAGCATGTGTGATGGAGACTACGTCTGGATTGGACACATTCTCTTGAGTTAGTGCACTCGACTCCCTGTTTGCATTGTATCGCGCAAATGTTGATAGCCAAGAAAGACCGTAAGAGAGATAGAATTCGTCATGGACTGTTCGCATCTCGTTTACCATATCAAATAAACGTATCCTGAAAGAGAAAGTAACCCAACATCATCAAATCAGCAATTGGCTTCGCAAGCAATATGTAACACATGACATTCTTGATGCATGGAGGAGCTATATAAGCACTAAAACATAATGATTTAAATAGAAGATGAAGATCGCCCCTAATAAGAATAGCCCATTATTTAATGCTGAGGCTCTAACAATTAGTTCCGCAGGACTACGGCTCTATTGAAGCTGTATTCTCTCTCGTGTTTGTTAAGTGCACAAAAAAACTGTTTGTCCATATAAATGTCCTAAATGTTAGATTGCACATATAAATGTCCTAAATGTTAAGTGCACAAAAAAAACTGTTTGTGAAACGAAGTTGTAGTAGTAGTAGTGGTGGTGGTGGTGGTGGTGGTAGGAGCAGCAGCAACAGTAGTAGTAACGTACCTTTGGTTGGCGTCGAGATGAGTGGACAAGAAAAAGGTGACGCCCATGAGCCACGAGTCGGAGTGGTGGGCGACGAGTGTCAGGTAGTCAGAACGGTTCACATAATCTCGCCGGCGGTTGATGCCTCGTGTCGGCACCGGCAGGCCTGGCGGCACCATCTCCTCCGGCAGTGTCAACTCCCAACTACCGTCCGGGTACCCGTACAAGCACATTGGCTCTTTACCTGAAGCGAGAAAATGAATCACACCACTCCATCAGCCAGTGATTTGCACACCTCGCCATCTTATATTTACTAATTGTAATTGGGGGCACCATATGAGATTTACTTTAATTTAAGAAAAACTACCTCTCCAAATCATCGATTTGACAAAAAGTCATGATATTATTCAAACAGGTTTGATGTAGCTACATGTCAAACAACTCTATTGTAAAAAAAGCAGGAGATTAGATTGTTAGTTTGCATGCTTTCGACACTTTAATTAATTAAATATATTTTTATGAAGCACCCATGCCATGCATATGGCTTGGTGATGGCGAGGTTCATATCACTGGCTGCAGGCTTAGAATTTGCAGGTACTTTAATCCTATTACGAGGCGTGATAAATATTCAGATCTCTATTTTTGCCAAATTTATATAAATCTCTACTTTTGGCTAATTTAAAGTTAAGCCGGCCTTCTCTATGTCATCGTAAGAAAGATCGCTTGTGCGCATACAAGTATATATGTTTATATACACTGTGCGTTGTCCGTGCAGAATAGCAAGGGTCCGTATTTCCCATTACTAAAATAAATAGAAAACTGTATCATTTATCTGACGTAGTTTAGTGAATATACATGTATATAATATGTGACTTAAAATTAAAGATAATTCAAAATAGAACCATGGATCCTCTTCATGACCAGGAGAAAATAAATGTCCTCATGTACTCTTGTAAAACACTTTTGCATGAATATTCTATGTAAATAGTAATGCATAATCGAGTCCTAGAAAAGATATGGTCTAGAAACAGTTGAAGGTTTTGAGGGCGACAAGTGTTGAGTGTCTATAATAAACTTAAGACCAAACCCCATCGTATTTCTTTAGGAGAAAAGGACAAAAAAAGTATACATCCACCAAAGAATTTCGCGTTTACAATACAATAGCCCACCAGTACACATGCAGCCTTCATAAAATTGCTACCATGTTACATCTTGTATCTATTTGGGGTTATTGGGGGCATAGCACACCAAGAATATATATCACGCACATTGATTTCACACACTTGTCAATTGGAAAAGTCTATGCACGCAAAAAATACTACCACTAATGCAGAGAGTTATTTATAACTCTATACTCTTTTTCCTATGTCTAATACAAAAATAAACATGGTTGTATATCTGAAAATAACCTTTTTCTTCCGGAGAAATATGACTGAAAGTAACTGATCAGACTACCAGCCTGAATTCCCCTGTGTTTCAATACAGAACTTCACTAGGCCGTGCAAGAGCAGTGGATTGATGGCTAGTTTTCTTCATGAAAAAACGGATCTGAGATTTCATATCAGCCGGATTTACAATTTTCTAATTAAAAATGGATCTAAAATTTCAGGGACAGCAGGATCTAAAAAATACAGCCACAAATGCCCGTAGTTGTCTAACTCAATACTTTTTCCAATGTCTAATAAGAAATAAAGACCATTATGTGTTTCAAAGGAACTGATCAAACTATCAGTCTAAGTTTAATTAAATAAAGAACTTCACTAGCCCGTGCAATCACGGGATTGATGACTTGTTTTTCTTAATAAAAAATGGATCTGAGATTTCATGTCAGAAGAAACTATCAGCCTATCCCTAATACTAAAATAAACACTGGAGCTGAAGTTTTTTTTCCTATGTCTAATACAAAAAAAAAACAAGGTCATATGTTTAAAAGTAACTGACAAAACTATCAGCCTAAGTTTCCCCATGTTTCAGTGCAGAATTTCACTAGACCGTGCAAACACGGGATTGATGACTAGTTTTTCTTAATAAAAAATGGATCTGAACTTTCATGTCAGATGAAACTATCAGCCTCTGCTTAATACAAAAATAAACACGGGATCTAAAGTTTTCTTTCCTATGTCTTACAAAAATAAACACGCTTATATGTTTAAAAGTAACTGACCAAACTATCAGCCAAAGTTTCCCCATGTTTCAATACCGAACTCCACTATCCCGTGCAACAGCAAACTGATGACTAGTTTTTCTTAATAAAAAATGGATCTGAGATTTCTTGTCAGCCAGATCTACAATTTTGTAACAAGAAATGGATATAAAATTTCTGGGACAGTTGGATCTGTATATTACATACCTTCCTCGCGCAATAAATCATATAATGTATCCTGATCTGCGCGTATGGCAACAAGGAGGAGAAGAGACTGGCGTTAGATCCATCAGCACGTAGGCGTCACATATATAGAGAAAAACGTGTCACTAAGGAGCGCCCCATGGCTTACCTGCGGTGAGGGCTCGGACGAGCGCGCTGCGGCGGCCAGAGAAGTCCTCGTAGATGTTCTCCACGGTCCATGAGACGGCGGGGCGGGAGCGCCATTCACCGGGGTGTGCCGGCAGCGGGGTTGGTGAAGGCCGCCCATGAAAGGGAACGGTGAGACGACGCCTGGTGGGGGTGGGGTTGGAGGAGGAGCCGGCGCGAGATGTGTCCATGGCACGAGATTCGTGCTAGGTTCGCCGACGGCGGGCTGGCAGAGATAGGCGGAGCTCTTGAAGGAGGAAGGTGGAATTGGATCTATGGGGGCACTCTGTTGCTTTGTTGCTTTATATAGAACCGGCGTCAAGAGGGTGGAAGAAACTGGGGAACGGAGGACGCGGGCGGGTTACTACTTTCCTTTCGAGTCTCTGGGCGGGATGTATTTGTTTTCTTTCGTTTCCTATCACGTTTTTGGCCACGCCGGTGAGGTGCCAGCACTGGTGAAATAACTACAAAATAGCTGGCATGCAAATCCTAGGGCTACTGGCGTGTGGTCCCCGGATCAGAAGTCCAGAATACATGGTACTCCTTTATTTCCCTCATTAATTTCATTTGTTTTTTAAAGGCATTTATTTCCTTCGTAGTGTAAAAAGTACACGGCACAATGTGCTCCCACGGTTCTGAAATGCATGATATTTTAGTCATGCAGTTTCTAAGATGAAACTTTGACAATTATTTTGTATGCACTTAAATGTTGCTATAAAAGGTTAAGGGATATGTTTAGATTCTTACCAAATAGTAGTACCTTACCATATGTAAACATGCTTGCGCCAGCCGCGTTCCACGATTGCCACGTGTTCCGATCGAGCCCGCGCACCACAACCCCCTCGAAAACCTTATTCCAGCCGATGAAGGGCTTGCCACACTTTTTTCTCCTACACCGTGCGTTGACCACAACTCCACAGTACCATCTCCTGTCTCTCTCTTTTTCCTCATTCGATGGAATGCTCCTTCTCTCTCCCTGCCCGTCTACTTCACCGCTGAATTGAGTTGGCTTGAGACAGCCGTGGTGTGGAGGCGCCGCTGCAGGGCCCTTTGAAGGAGAAGTTCCAAGGCCGGCGGGTTTGAGGCACCGCAGCAACCGCAGAGCTTGCTGATGCCGTATCCACAGCCGGTGCTGCAACCACACAGCTCGCCGGTGCAACAGCCGCGGTCGATGCTCCAAGCCTGCAATGGGGTGGTCGCAGCAGCCACCGTTGATGCAACCCGATGGGGGCGGCCGCTCCGATGCTTCGATGGCCACGGCGATGGTTCAATGGACACGACAACAAGGCATGCTATGACGACATCGACAGCCGTGGCGGTGCTGCAAGACATGCTTGATTGGCCGCGGCAACGAGGCATACTTTGATGGTGACGACAGTGACAATGCTTCAACGACCACGGCGATGGTTTTATGGACACGGGGATGAGGCATGCAATGGCGGCATCGACGGTCGTGGTGTTGCTGCAAGGCATGCTTGAATGGCCGCAGTGATGAGGCGTACTTCGATGGTGTCGACGGCCCTGGCGATGCTGTGACGCGTGTTTCAATGGCTGCGGCGATGAGGCGTACTTCAATGGTGTTGACGGCCGTGATGATGCTGCGAGGCGTGTTACAATGGTCGTGGCGATGCTTCGACAACCACAACGATGCTTCGATGGACATGGCGATGAGGCACGCTACAACGACATCGACGGCCGAGGCGATGTTGCAAGGCATGCTTCAATGGCCATGGCGACGAGGCGTACTTCGATGGTGTCGACACCCGTGGTGATGCTTCGACGACCACGGCGATGGGTTCGATGGACACGGCGATGAGGCATGCTACGACGACATCGACGACCGTGGCGATGCTGCAAGGCATGCTTCAATGTTAGTGGTGGCGAGGCATACTCACTGGTGGAAAAAGGGCCTTTGGTCGCGGTTCGCAACTGCCATTGGTCGCGGTTGCGCAACCGTGACCGAACGGGCGCGACTAAAGGCCCCACCCTTTAGTCGCGGTTGCTTAAGAACCGCGACTAAAGGCCCGTCCACGTGGGCGCCAGGTGGCCGTCGGGGCGGAGGACCTTTAGTCGCGGTTCTTCTGGCCAACCGCGACTAAAGGCCGCCGCAGGTTTAGGGTTTTAGCCCCCCCCCCTTAAACCTGTTTTCTGTTTAATATGTATTGTTTTATTTCTTTTGTGCTTTATTTTAATTTTGAAGGAGTTTCACATATTCTACAGTACTACATACATGCATATGAATGTACAATTTCAAACAAATTTGAAATTAGAACCAAAAAGAATTCAAGAGGAATATACAATATATATTCAATATCATCGGATGACCATATACAATTTTGAACAAGTTTCCATACATAATTTAATGCATATAAAGTTCTACGTCCTCGTAATGGTGTTCTCCTTTAGGATGGAGGACTTCCCTCCTGAACCATCCAGCTTCTGGACTAAGCATCATCCGGAGGTTATTCCTCTGAGCATTGGTATCACTCGGAACCCGCTCAGAGGTGTATCTCCGGATCATCTCACAGACATAGTATGCACATAGATTGGTCCCCGCTGGCTGAATATCCTCACCATTCTTAGCCTTTGCCCTTTTGAATTCTAGCTCTTTTTTGAATTCACCGACCTTTGTATCTACGAACCGTCTTAAAACCCTACGAGGCAAAGAAAATTAAATGAACAAGAGAGTTATTAGTTACTTGATATTAGGAAATGAACGAAATAGGCCGATCGATATAGAGCGCAAATGAATGAAAATAATTACTTCTGCAGCATTCTTCTCATGTCGACCCAAAGCTTTGGATCCTTATTCAGAGAGTCGTGGACGAGACATTCTGAGGTGTCAACTTTAATTACTAGCAGAATCCAGTGGAACCTGCGGACACGATACATGCACAGTACGTCATGCATAACTCATCGATTAGCCGGCCACATACCATGCATGGAGTAAACAAAAGAGAATGTGCTCAAGACAGAAACACTCACCCAAAATGGTAAGGAAATAGAATATCACTTTTGAGTTCCTGCTTTGTAAGAAACTGCCACAGGTCTGCCTCCATGTCGGCGGGGTGATGCTCCAACACATATCCATTAACGATGTGTGGGTCAATGAACCCAACATTATGGATGTTCCTTACTCTGCATTCCTTAATCTTCATTCTGCATGTATAATAGCGGACACAACAATATAGTTAGGACATATATATAGTGCAGGCAATATGAACGAGATGGGGTAGAAATAAATCACTTACAGAACGTAGCAAGTGATGATAGATTTGTCGAGCTCGCGCAGATTGAAAAGCTGGAACAATTCACTCAGATGAATTTGTACATAGTAATGTTTGAAGTGATGCTCATATCTAACTTCCGCATAAATATATTCTTTGGCGTTTTTATTTTTTATGTAACCCTTGTACCATTTCAGCAGACCTTTCATTTGTGGAGGTAGATCCTGTTCCTGCGCAGGCTCGACGAGAGGCCCATTCTTCACATATGTAATTACTACCTCCTTCACTGGCGCCTCATCAAGGCCTAACAGTTCACGAAGAGTAATACCTAAGTTGGCCGCTTGTTCTCTGGCACTCGTTACAGTCAATCCATGTGCTGCCGCAGCTGCTATGATATCGGGGTCATCCGGACCGGCGGCTTTCACTATAAGCGGGGCAATCGATTGTTTACTTTGTTCCCCGAGCTGGGCAACTCGTTTCCCGCTTTTTTTACTTTCTAATTCCGTTTTCTCGGCCTCCTCCAAGGCTTTGTTCTCCTGGTTCTCCGCCCGCTCTTTCTTCTCCTTCAACATGAGTGCCTGCCTACGAAGTTCACGTGCATAGTCGTCAGGCAGATTCTTCGCGGCTTGGGACGGTGTGCTCAAAAATGACTGAGCCCACTTCTTTTGCTCATCAGAAAATACTGGCTTGGGCTCGGACTCTCTTTTCTTCTTGCAGTCCGCCTTCCATTTCTCATGATCAGCAGCCGCGGCCGCGGCAGTTTCCTCGGCACTACGTTCCCAAGGCCTTGTGGGGAGAGGCTTCAATGATGGCTCCGGTACCTTTGTGGTCTTAGGTACATAAGGTTCCGGGTTAATAATCCAGGACTGCTTCTGCTTCTTTGCCGGAGGTGGATTGGGGGGCGGCGTCTGATCACCCGCCGGACGAGGACTGGGGGGCGGCGTCTGATCACCCGCCGGACGTTGTGGACTGGGGGGCGTCGGCTGACGTGACGGAGGTGTAGGTGAACCGCCACCACCGTAGGGGGGTGGACTTGTTGTCCTTGGCGCCTCGCCTGGAAACTTGATAAACTTCTTTTGCCATAGAATGAAATGGCGCTTGACATCTCCAAGTCTTTTCTCCCCTTCAGGTGTAGCAATGTCAATCTCCAGGTCCTCAAACCCTTGGACTATGTCCTCCACCGTGACACGAGCATAGCCATCTTGAATGGGGGTGTTGTGGTGGAGTGCTCCAGGTAAACATGGTAAAGCACTGCCGATGGCTACCTTCACGGACATGTTCCCGATAGGATAATACAGATGACATTCTTTCATCTCCTTTATATCGTCCACGGGGTAGCGAGGAGGCTCCGGTGCAGTAATTTCGACCACCAGAGGCTCCGGTGCAGTAATTTCGACCACCAGAGGCTCAGGTGCAGTAATTTCGATCGTCGGTGCATCTGCACCAGCCGGTGGGGCCTCCGTGGAAGCCACACTGCTTCTCCGCTGCTGGCTTCTGAGATTCGCTGGATGATCTTCATGCTGCGCCCGAGCTGCATCTCGTTCGGCTACTAGTACACTCACGGTTTTCTTCATCACATCCATTTCCGATGCCAACCGCGCCACAACATCTGCTTCCCGATCCATCTTTCTCTTGCGGCTTCTGTAACCGTACGGGTCATCGTTCTGGGGGAACCCTATTTTCCACGGAATGTGCCCCATGCCTCGTACACGTCCTCCGTGTTCAGGATTCCCGAGGGCTTTTGTCAGCGCGTCGTTCTCTCTGTTGAACTTGATCTTCCCCTCTTGAGCATCCCTCATTGCGTCAATAAGGGCTTGGGTGGGTTTAATTATTTTTCCCCGGTAAACACAGTCCCCTGTCTCCGGGTTCAGCGTTCCCCCATGCCCGTACCACCAGCTTTTGGCCCTTGGGTCCCATCCCTCCGTACCTGGACGGATTCCTCGCGCCCTCAGCTCGTTCTCCATCTTCTCCCACCTAGGCTCCCAAAGGCGATACCCTCCTGGCCCCATAATATGATTGTACTCCTTCTTAGCCGCATTTTCCTTATTTTTTTCGATATTTGAATGAACTGCTCCGATTTCTTTTGCTTCACAAATTCTGGCCAATCATGTTTCAGTTTCTCATATTGTCCTTTGAAATCCGGAGTCTTGTTCTGCTTGACAAAGTCATGGGCTAGATTTTGCTTGAATTTCCGGAATGCGTCGGCCATCTTATGAAGAGCGAACTGTTTGACTAGCCTCCTCCTCTCCTTGTTTTCCTCAATCTTGTTACCCTCCTCATCGAATTTGTTGTATTCCGGAGGTAGAACGAAATGTTCCATAAGCTTTTTGAAGCAATCTTTTTTTGTTCTCTTATCGACGAAAGTGAAACCAGCAATTCGTGCCTTCTTTGGCTTATTCCACTCCTGGACGGTGATCGAGACGTTGTCTCTAACAATGGCTCCGCATTGGTTGACAAACTTGGTGGCGTTCTTGCGGGGCTCCAGCGGCCTGCCGGTTGCACTATCGACAACCTCGATGGTGCATGTTTCTCCTTGTTTCATCGTCTTGGTTGCGCGACGCTTTGACGACGTACTCGATTGTTTCGACGATCCGGCCGAGGGCTAAAATAAGAAAGAGAGTCGCGCGCGTTAGTCCACACATATTTATTCAAATCAGTTAGTTTGTATCACCAGAGGCTCAATGTATATATATATACCTCGGCGCCGGAGGTGGTTGCTACTTCCATTTGAAGATCGTCGTTTATCGACGTTTGTTCGGCATCATCTTGCTGACGGCGCCCTTCATCTTCACCGTCAAGGTTCAGATAAGAAGAGATATCATCTTCTTCTTGTCCGGTCGGCACATATAGAATATCGCCGTTTATGATGCCGAACATATGTGCTTCACCGTCCGGATCATAGTTGTCCATAATCGGGTCAGCTCTATCGTCCGCCATTATGTCAGTCCTGAAAACATGTAGTAAAAACAAATTAATTAAGTGAAGAAGGGGGGCGATGGCGGTGGCGGTGGCGAAAGGGCGGTGGCAAAAGGAGGGGGCGAGGAAGGGGTGGGAGAGGGTGTCGCGGTAGAGCGCGAGACGGGGCGGCAGACGACGGCGTCACGGAGAGGGAGGCGAGGACAACACATTTATAACACCGCGCGCATCGCCGCCCCCTCGCCGCCCCCTCTCCGTATATACGTTTTTTTGTTAATTATCAAATTTTACGGTTTTTTTGTTAATTATCAAGTTTTAAGTTATTTACCGTTTTTGTTAAACTAATTAACTAGTTAAAATTAAAAAGAACAAAAAAAAATTCTCTCTCTCTCTCTCTCTCTCTCTCTCTCTCTCTCTGCTCTCTGCTCTCTCTCTCTCTGCGATCTCTCTCTCTCTCTCGATCATCGCTCTCTGAGCAGTTGAGGGCGGCGAGGCCGGCGGCCCGAGGATGGATTGGGGGGCGGCGCAGCATTGAGGGCGGCGAGGCCGGCCGGCGGCGTTGAGGGCAGCGAGGCCGGCCGGCGGTGTTGAGGGCGGGGGCGAGAGGCGGCGCGGTGGGCGAGGGAGGCCGGCGGGCGGCGTACGAGGGCGAGAGGGGGCGGCGGGCGCCGTACGTGGGCGAGAGGGGGCGGCGGGCGACGGCGGGCGGCGTCGAGGGCGCGGGCGACGGCGGGCGGCGTCGAGGGCGAGGGCGACGGCGGGCGGCGTCGAGGGCGAGGGCGGCAGGCCTTCGGCGCGGCAGAGAAGACGAGCAGAGATGGAGGCGACGGGTCGGGCGTGGTATTTATAGCCCCCCCCCTTTAGTCGCGGTTGTGGAGGCGACCCGCGACTAAAGGCCCTTTAGTCGCGGTTGGGGAGGCGACCCGCGACTAAAGGGTTACCTTTAGTCGCGGTTGGGGAGGCGACCCGTGACTAAAGGGCTTTTTTTGGCGGGTTTTTCGTTCCCGCGCGCAACGACCTTTAGTCGCGGTTGGGCAGGCCAACCGCGACTAAAGGTATTTTCCAAATACTTTTTCTTTTTCAAAATCTTAAAGATACAAATAATATATCAAAAAATTCAGAAAAAAAAAACTAATTCAATTCAATATGTTAAAAACACAAATATTATATCAAAAAATTCAGAAAAAAAAACTAATTCAATTCAAAATTCTAAAAATACAAATAATATATCAGAAAATTAAGAAAAATAAAACTAATTCAATTCAATATGTTAAAAATACAAATAATATATCAAAAAATTCAGAAAAATAAAACTAATTCAATTCAAAATTCTAAAAATACAAATAATATATCAAAAAATTAAGAAAAATAAAACTAATCAATTCAAAATAATATACCAGAGGCCGGTCGTCGGCTATGGTGGTACGGCCGGACTCTGGAGAGCGTCATGGACTACATCACTCCAAATTTCATGTATCATTCGAAAATGGACACCAAACACATCACGGGTAATATAATTCACATGATCCATTCAACAAAGTTTGGTACAATAAATTATTACACATCATTTCTTCCCTTGTGTCCCTGCTTGCTTACGATTGTGCCGTATCCATGGAGCATCCTCATCATTTAACTTAATGCTTGGGTCGGTGTTCACTTTGAAGGGCGGAATTTCAGCAAACATATTATAATCTTCTGACATGTCTGTCTTGTCCTCCACTCCCATGATGTTTCTTTTCCCTGAAAGAACAATGTGGCGCTTTGGATCATCGCATGATGTACTGATCGTTTTCTTATCTTTCCGTTTCCTCGGTTTGCTACTCATGTCCTTCACATAGAAAACCTGAGCGACATCTTTCGCTAGGACGAATGGTTCGTCAAGGTAACCAAGATTGTTGAAATCCACCATTGTCATTCCGTATTGCTGGTCCACCTTTACCCCACCTCCTGTTAGCTTGAACCATTTGCACCGGAACAAAGGGACCTTAAAGGAGGGTCCATAGTAAAGTTCCCATATCTCCTCTATGTAACCATAATATGTGACCTTTTGCCCATTCTCGGTTGCTGCATCAAAGCGGACACCACTGTTTTGGTTGGTGCTCTTTTTATCTTGGGCGATCGTGTAAAATGTATTCCCATTTATCTCGTACCCTTGGAAAGTCGTTATAGTCAAAGATGGTGTCTTGGCCAACATGTACAGCTGATCTACAACATCATTGTCATTCATTAAATGTTTTCTCAACCAACTGCCGTAAGTCTCCATGTGGGCCTTCCTAATCCAGGATTCAGGCTTCCCCGGGTTGTCCGAGCGTAAAATATTCTTGTGTTTCTCAAAGTACGGAGCCACCAAGCTGGAATTGGTCAGTACAGTGTGGTGTGCTTCAGTCAGAGAATGGCCGTCCATACATGTCGTTGATTTCCTTCCGATCGTGCCTTTTCCACTTAGTCTCCCCTCGTGCCGCGATCGAGGAAGACCAATCGGCTTAAGGTCAGGAACAAAGTCAACACAAAACTCAATTACCTCCTCATTTCCATAGCCCTTGGCGATGCTTCCTTCTGGCCTAGCACGGTTACGAACATATTTCTTTAATACTCCCATGAACCTCTCGAAGGGGAACATATTGTGTAGAAATACAGGACCGAGAATGAAAATCTCTTCGACTAGGTGAACCAAGAGGTGCGTCATAATATTGAAGAAGGATGGCGGGAACACCAACTCGAAACTGACAAGACATTGGATCACATCGTTCTGTAACCGTGGTAGATCTTCTGGATTGATTACCTTCTGAGAGATTGCATTGAGGAATGCACATAGCTTCACAATGGCTACTCGAACATTTTCCGGCAGGAGCCCCCTCAAAGCAACCGGAAGCAATTGCGTCATAATCACGTGGCAGTCGTGAGACTTCAGGTTTTGGAACTTTTTCTCCGCCATGTTTATTATTCCCTTTATATTGGACGAGAATCCAGACGGGACCTTCATACTGCTCAGGCATTCAAAAAAGATGACCTTCTCTTCTTTGGTCAGAGCGTAGCTGGCACGACCTTGAAACCATTCCGGATGCCGGTCATCAGGGTCTTTCAAACGTTGTTGGTCCTGCCGTGCTTCCTTTGTATCATTTGTCTTCCCATACACGCCCAAGAAGCTTAGGAGGTTCACGCAAATATTCTTCGTAACGTGCATCACGTCGATTGCAGAGCGGACTTCTAGGACTTTCCAATATTCTAGCTCCCAGAATATAGATTTCTTCTTCCACATGGCTGCGTGCCCGTCAGCTCCCTTCGGAACTGATTGTCCGCCAGGACCCTTTCCAAAGATGACTTTCAAATCCTTGACCATATCAAATACCTCAGCACCAGTGCGTTCCGCAGGCTTCGGCCGGTGATCTGCCTTGCCGTTGTAATGCTTGCCTTTCTTTCTTACTGGATGAATTTTCGGAAGAAATCGACGATGCCCAAGGTACACGTTCTTCTTACAATTTGGCAAATGTACACTTTCAGTCTCATGTAAGCAGTGCGTGCATGCATTGTATCCCTTATTTGACAGTCCCGAAAGGTTACTAAGAGCAGGCCAATCGTTGATGGTTACGAAAAGCAACGCTCGTAGGTTAAATTCCTCTTTTTTGTGCTCATCCCACACACGGACACCAGGTCTGCCCCACAGCTGTAAAAGTTCATCAACTAATGGCCTTAGGTACACATCGATGTCGTTGCCGGGTTGCTTCGGACCTTGGATGAGCACTGGCATCATAATGAACTTCCGCTTCATGCACAACCAAGGAGGAAGGTTGTAGATGCATAGAGTCACGGGCCAGGTGCTATGGCTGGAGCTCTGCTCGCCAAAAGGATTCATGCCATCTGTACTTAGACCAAATCTTATGTTCCTTGCGTCAGCTGCAAAATCTTTGAACTCTCTGTCGATCTTTCTCCATTGCGTTCCATCTGTGGTGTGTCTCAACTCCCCGTCCGACTTACGGTCCTCTTTGTGCCATCGCAACAACTTGGCATGCTCTTTGTTCCTGAACAGACGTTTCAATCGTGGTATTATAGGAGCATACCACATCACCTTGGCGGGAACCCTCTTCCTGGGTTTCCCGCCCTCAACATCGTCACCAGGGTCATCGCCTCTGACCTTATAATGCAATGCAGTGCATACCGGGCATTCATTCAAATTCTCGTATTCACCGCGGTAGAGGATGCAGTCGTTGATGCATGCATGTATCTTCAGAACCTCTAAACCTAGAGGGCAGACAACCTTCTTTGCTTCGTACGTACTGGCGGGCAACTCGTTATTCTTTGGAAACATATTCTTCAACATTTTCAGCAAGTTTTCAAATGCCGAGTCAGCTACACCTGCCTGTGCCTTCCATTTCAGCAAATCCAGTGTGCAGCCCAGCTTTTTCAGACCATCATCGCATCCAGGGTACAACGACTTTCTGTGATCATCTAACATGCGATCCAAATTCTCCCTCTCCTTTTCAGTTTCGCAGCGTCTCCGTGCATCAGCAATGGTCCGACCAAGATCATCAACGGTCTCATCACGTGCCTCTTCTTCACCTTCACCTTCACCTTCACCTTCCCCTTCACCTGCCCCTTCCCCTTCACCTTCCCCTTCACCTGCCCCTTCACCTTCCCCTTCACCTTCAGCATCCTCCATGAAAGTATCACCGAAATGAGCAAGATAGCTTTCATCGATGAAATCATCCCCTTCTTCATCTTCTTCCATTATAACCCCTCTTTCTCCATGCTTGGTCCAACAATTATAGCTTGGCATGAAACCATGCCGAAGCAGGTGCAGGTGAACTTCTCTTGAGGAAGAGTAACCCTTCTGATTCTTACAGTCAACACATGGACAGATAACAAAACCCTTCTGCTTGTTCGCATTAGCCACTACGAGGAAATCTTTCAAACCCGTAGTGAACTCGCGGGAGAGTCGGTTACCGTACATCCATTGCCGATTCATCTGCATTATTATAATATAAAATATATAATTAACCATCATGCATTTGTTAAAGTAACTAGCTATAAACGATAGAAATTATACAATGAACAACACACATGCAGATTTTATCAATGACACACATGCATGAAAGGTTCAAGTTGCTAACCGCGATCGAGGAGGAAAAAATAAATGAGGAACCTCAAGTGTGGCTCCAACACTTCATATCATGTTTGTTTCACCCTCTTGGGGCATTTCATCAAACACCTTGTGTGCATAAGAGGAACCAAAAGCAAACCTACACCCCCTTGTGAAGCTTGTGAAGAGAAGTGGCACCAAATGGCTAAGTGAGCGTGCTGAACTGGTATATATAGGGGAGGAGCTTTAGTCGCGGTTGGCCTGGCCAACCGCGACTAAAGGCCTTTGGGCACCTTTAGTCGCGGTTGGCCTGGCCAACCGCGACTAAATCCCCTCACGTGCACCAGCTGGCCACCCAGCGCCCTGGGCCCAGGCCTTTGGTCGCGGTTCGTCTGCCGAACCGCGACTAAAGACTTCATTAGTCACGGTTCCTACAGTTTCGTGACTAATGAGGCTGGACGGAAGCCTCTTTTTCTACCAGTGACTTCAATGGCGCCGACGGCCACACCAATGCTTTGACAACGTCGATGGCCATGGCGATGTTGCGAGGCATGCCGCGGGGACAGGGCGTGCTTCAATGGCGTCGACGGCCACAACTGCGAGGCGTTCTAGGACGTTACCGCTGATGCTACTCTAAGCCTGCAATGACGTGCACTGTGGACGAGCGGTGCGTGCTAAGGAGATTAGCGGCCCTGATAAGACGCATCGGACCGCACAACCGGTGGTTGTTCTTTGAATCGCTGCAGGCGGATGGCGCCTAGCATCCATCATATTTTGCCCTGGTCTTCGTCCGGATGAGTGGCAACTCCAATGCTCCTTTTCCAACTCTAGTTCATTTTTTGGATCGCGCGCACATCCACTTTCCCAAAATAAAAAGAAACTGACACTCTAGTCACGTCCCTGTGAGCGGTATGGCAGAATCCTAGCACCGCCGCCCTCTGGGAATAACACCTTCCTCCCTTGCCGTAGCCGGTGGGCGCGACCGGGCGAAGCCCATGCGGCAGGGGGTGCGGGAGTGGATTTTCCTCCCCTCTTGTCTGGACTCATGGGTAGCCCGGCTCGGCCCTCTATGGCGGGGCCGAGCAGTGGCTGGGGAAGTGAAGGATTCACAGGGAGGTGGTAGCGCGACCCTCAAGTGGGGCGACTCAGTCGACATTGCTATGTTAGTGGTGCGGACGGCATGCAGCAGCGGGTAAGGACGGTGGCCCGACATAGTCGGCGAATGCACGCAAAGCGACACCCGCTCCTTCGTCCCCCTTCCTGTGCGCTGGTCTGGGTCGTGTTCTTGCCGTCGTTGGCATCTAGATTGGGTCTCAGCTCTAAACTGATGGCTTGGTGGTTGCGGGTGGCTTGGGAGGGTTTTCTACCATATGTGTGGTGCTCGGCTAGGTGGGTCATGTTAAGGCAGCCGGTGACAAGTGGGATTCGGCGACAGTGGTTGGGTACTCCCTTTGCATGTAGGTCGGCATCGTTGATGTCTAGCCCCAACTGAGGTAGTGCTATGGCACGGTGACTCCTCTCCTACTGGTATGTGCCAAGGTGCAAGCATTACGGTAGTGCGTTACTCTAACATCGGTGGCGTGTCTCTCTTGGACGCCTAGGCGGTGACCCCAAGCAATCATAGCAATGCCAGCAAAAACCAAATTTTATATTATGACTCTATTATTTTTATACAAATGTACTAGAGGTGTGATCCTATTCTTTATGAGGAATAATCATCATGAATTTAAAGCAAATAAAATGTTCGGATTAAAACAACTAAGGATATCTCCAACACGGACCCTCATACCGCCCGAATGCATCCAGACCGTCCGGTCTGGACATGTTGTGCCATCCAACACAGACCTACATCAGTCTGCCGGGCTGTCCAGACCGCTGCCACGCCCGCGTATGACTGTCCTGGCCCACAAAAAACCATTCATCACGCGAGCGCGCTTCCCGCCTGATACAGTCAGCGCTGCTCCAGAGTGTCAGTGCCGCGTTAATGCCGGGCCAGAGCGGATGGGACCTCTCACTGCTGCCGGCATTGAAGTGGTGCGCCGGCCGAGAGAGCATAGCCCATGCCGCTTCCCGGTGCAGGCGACTGCTCCACATTCAAATGATAGCCCATCGGTTCGTCGCCCCTACATTAACGACATGCGGTTGTCGAGGAAACTATTCCGACACCACACGTCTGTCCATCTGCCACCCAACATTGACCTTGCTGTCGTGGCCCATCGCCATCCGCCCTCTATATAAACACCAGCCCAGACCGTAGCCACAGTCATCTACCTACTTCACTTTCTCCTCTCCGCACCACGCCCTCCATGGCCTCCTCATGCTCCAAAGCCCTCTAGGACACCCTATCCTCGACCAGAAGAAGGAGAGGACCTCCATTGCTACTGGTTGGCTGGTCGGCTAGTAGATGGAGGCAGACGAGGCCCCAATACAGGACGAGGCGGCGCTACCATCCTCGTCGGTGCGTGTGGGATTCACCATTGGCGAGGCATGTGTGCACTACACGAACATGATGTGGGAGGACGAGGAGGAGGCCAGGTTCTGACATGTGCAGGCCGATCAGTCCTACAACCTCGGCCACCTCAAGGAGCACTGGCGCATGAAGGAACTACTCGCCATCGGCGCGACTATCATGTCGGACGTGGATGTAGTGGAGCAGTAGGCACTGGTCGACTGCTACCTCTCCCCCCGCGACATCCGCCGCGACTGCTGGTGGTTATGCCTCCATTAGGCGGAATTGGCCGCCACCTAAAAGGAGATCGACGAGGTGGTGAATGAGGTGTGTGGCAAGAGCGACAACAAGGAGGACATCACCCGCTCTGCCCTAGTCGTGCCTAGCCCGCTACCACGACCACGAAGCTGATATGTCCACGGACGCCACCGATAGCAAGGAAGAGTATTGTATGGTAGATCACTGCTGCTCGGGTCCCAAGAAGGCCACAACTCTTCCCCTCCCGTCAAAGCCATGCTTTATGTGCCAAACATCGATGGCCGATTAGCCACCTGACGGCAACGTGGGGGCGGACAGCTGTAGTTCCCGGGGTTCCAGAGGCGGAGCTGGAGAGCGTCGAGGAAGAACTGGAGAAGGCGAAGGCATTCGTCGGACCAGCACTTCTTAGCGCTCATGGTAGGACATGGGAAACGTGCGCCGATGATCATTTAGATTAGGTTTAGTGTAGGGTTTGTCCAGTTTATATGAAAAATGTAATGAATTTTGTCTGGTTTTATGAAAACTGATCCAAATATAATAAATTTCATTCGGTTTATATGAAAATCCATTGTATTTACATAAATTTCAGTCGGTTAGTTCAAATGGCGGCTGAAATATTTGCAGGCAGCATTGGATAGCCGGCTCCCGCATCTGTGTACTAGTGCCACTATGCGCGGACGGATGACGGAATAAATTTATGGGTCAACGTTTGGAGATGCCCTAACCTCACCAATCTGTTCTCACAAACATATAATTTGCGCATGGTCAAGATTCAAATGGACCGGTCCGGTCTGGACTTGTAACTGGACATATGAACATGTTCTAGAATCCCAGGGGCCAGAGTTCGGTCTGCACCTCGTCTAACAGGGCAACAGGTATACCTAAGTTCGACCATTCTTCTGTATACTGAGTGTAGAAAGGCGCATGCCGATGAGAGGCCCGGCACTGGACGTGCACTTCGTGTTCCCGCAAGTGTAAGCAATGGTGTGGGACAAAGCTGGATGGGTGTCTTCAGTCCATGACAGCAACACGACCACCACTTTCGGCTTCGTTAGAGCATCCACAATGACAGATACCTAATTGGGAGTACCTAGAACTCATCTAGATGAGATATAATTTGGTCTCATTCACTTTGAAAACAAGAACAGATACAACCCACGTCAGCGCACACATATCTTATAGCATTACATCCAATGGCTATAAAAGGTGAATGAGACCAAATTATATCTCATCTAGATGAGTTCTAGCAAAACTATACCTAATTTGAGTTGCCGAACGCCCCCAAACATGTCCGGCCACGTCCGTGGATAGTGACCGGCCAGACCCCACATTGCAACTCAACAACCATAGTAGGCATTTTCCAATTAGCATTTTCATACAAAACCATGCAAAAAGCAAGATCTATGTACTACCAACTACCATCTACACTACTCATACTTCTCGTCACATATGTGGATGAAATTGATGTCGGAGTTGCCGTCGTCATGGTCATTGGTAGTCGGGCGAACCTCTGGTTCCTCCTCGGCAGTCAAGAATGGCATGCTGCTCCATTGCCTCCTCTGCCTGGGCCACCTTGAACTCTGTGCATCGACCATGGCGAAGCCGGTAGGTGCCGGATCTGCCTGATGCGCCTCCTCTGACTCCTTCTCCACCTCCTCCTCTATGACCGCCTCCTCCTCCTTTGGCTCCACCTCCACCTCCTCCTCCTCGGGCTGCACTGAATCCAGAGGCAGGCTGGCTGCGATCCGATCTTAGCACCTGCTCTGGATCTCCTGTAGCTGCTACAGCCGCCGCCCGGGATTGAGCACTTTGTAACTAGTGGTTAGCGGCTGATTGATGGATTGAATGTGACGGCGGTGGAGGGGAGGGAGGGGGAAGAAATGGAGGCGGTCTATGGTTGGGATTTTGCCGTCCGACTTAAATAGCCGGCCATGTATCCTCAGATGGCATGCTAGAGAGGCACCACACGACACCAATGCGTCCTCATCGATGAACTGAGGAGGCGCATGTCAGATCACTAGTTTATGCTTTTGTCTGCATGGACCCTTGCGGTCTGTCCAAAGCGACGTGCACGTCCGGAAATCTTCATATCCGCCCAAATATGTGCCGGATATGGGAAGTATCGGTCAGTCCTGATATTTGGGCTAGATTTGACAAGTTTAGTTGGGTGGCAATTTTGTGTTTAGGCAGTAGCAGGCAAGCTGCCCGGGTGTTGGGGCGGATCTGAGGACTCCAGTTATAGATTCTCTCATGCCTCAACTAGCCGCATGTAGCGGCATGGCAGTAGCTATGGTGTCGCAGACAATGACAAGACAGACGTGCAGCCGTCTCGCTACATGAGTTGCAGGGCAAGCACCGGCTTGCTGAGCGGTGACTCTAGCAGTAAAAAATGGCCAGCTTGGTTGTGGCTGCGGTGCCACGGACAATGGAGATGTGCTCCCAGATCGGCGGTATGATTTGCCTAGAGGGCGGTGCGACATGGTGCCAGGAATGAAGCCGAGAGGAACACGTCGCCGGTGCGGCGACGTAAGCTGAAGCATGTGCGCTGGCCCGGTGAAATTTGCAGGTGCTTTGCTGGCGGCGGCTACGATGACATGACTAATAGTGAGTGGTTCGACCCTATGGTCGAAAGGGAGACCTCCTCGTTGGCGCCTTCAACGCCCAATCACTTTCCTGACGCTCACGCGCGCCCCCTAGTGGGTCGTGGCCCATTCGCTTGAATGTTGCTCGACCGACCGCTGCTGCTCGCTCGCTCGCTCCTTGGTTGCCTTTTTTTTCTTGCGAGCACTTGTCAAAAAAGCCTTGTTGTTTAAAAAATAAAAAAGTAAAAAATCGAAAAAGAGTCGTGAATTAAAAATGTACATGAATTTTCATAAAAGTTCACAAAATTTGAAAAAGAAGATTTGAAAAAGTTCATTGAATTTGAAAAAAGTTAATTGAATTTGAAAACAAGTTCATCGACTTTGAAAAAAGTTCATCCAGTTTAAAAAAGTTCATCGAATTCGAAAAAGTTCATTGAATTTGAAAAAAGTTCATTAGTTTTGAAAAAATTCCATCAAATTCAGAAAAGTGCATCTACTTTCTAGAAAAAAGTTCACAAATTTTGAAAAAAAGTTCATCGATTTTGAAAAAAGTTCATCGACTATCAAGAAAAAAGTTTCATGAATTTCTTTCACAAAAAAAGTTCTTGACTTTGAAAAAGTGTAATACTTGAGGTCAGTTGGTCGGGTGGTTATGGGGTTGAAGTCCTAAGACCCGCGTCGCGGGTTCAAATCCTGGGTAGCATGCACTTTTATTCTTTTTATAAAAACAGAGAAGGAGCATATGGGCCGGCCCGCTCTTGAAACCTAGCGTACAGGGAGGGTGTGCGCCCAGAACCAAAATGCCTATATTCGGCGCTTAAGGCGCCGAATAGGATTTTGCGCCCAAAGGTTACATCCCCAATGGACCCTAATGTTTATCTGGGCCATCTAGATAATCCACAGGTGCCAACAGCTAGGTCCAGTCCATCGGGTGGAAGGGTTAAGCCAGACTACGTGTATCTTGAGTTCATAGTCCTTAACCCAAAGCGCTCTCAATATCTCTACTCTTACAAGGGGAGTTCGTAGGACAGTATCTACTGTTTTTGTTTTGGCGTCACCGCCCACCACACCCTTCATGTTGGTTTTTCTCACTCCCTCTTAATACCAAATCAATTTTCCCGATCCTCCTCTCGTTTTTTCGTGCCTTCTTTGGCAGGTGCCAATTTAATTCAACCATGTAAATATTAGCTAATTAAGAATTCGGAAATCGCACCATATATGTAAGATAACCTTCCTAAAAGACAAAGAGAAGTTTTTTCTCAATAACCTTCCAAATCAAAATAAGATATTCCTCAATAAGAAATAGCTAATACCACATCCTATCACATTTATTATCTATCACTAGAAGAACGCCCGTGCGTTGCAACGGGGCCACATTAACTTTAAGAGTTCAATATTACGACATTGGCGACCTTTTTTACCATCAAATCCTCACACACACACTCCGCATTGGTTGACAAACTTGGTGGCGTTCTTGCGGGGCTCCAGCGGCCTGCCGGTTGCACTGTCGACAACATCGATGGTGCATGTTTCTCCTTGTTTCATCGTCTTGGTTGCGCCACGCTTTGACGACGTACTCGATTGTTTCGACGATCCGGCCGAGGGCTAAAATAAGAAAGAGAGTCGCGCGCGTTAGTCCACACATATTTATTCAAATCAGTTAGTTTGTATCACCAGAGGCTCAATGTATATATATATACCTCGGCGCCGGAGGTGGTTGCTACTTCCATTTGAAGATCGTCGTTTATCGATGTTTGTTCGGCATCATCTTGCTGACGGCGCCCTTCATCTTCACCGTCAAGGTTCAGATAAGAAGAGATATCATCTTCTTCTTGTCCGGTCGGCACATATAGAATATCGCCGTTTATGATGCCGAACATATGTGCTTCACCGTCCGGATCATAGTTGTCCATAATCGGGTCAGCTCTATCGTCCGCCATTATTTCAGTCCTGAAAACATGTAGTAAAAACAAATTAATTAAGTGAAGAAGGGGGGCGATGGCGGTGGCGGTGGCGAAAGGGCGGTGGCAAAAGGAGGGGGCGAGGAAGGGGTGGGAGAGGGTGTCGCGGTTAGAGCGCGAGACGGGGGCGGCAGACGACGGCGTCACGGAGAGGGAGGCGAGGACAACACATTTATAACACCGCGCGCATCGCCGCCCCCCTCGCCGCCCCCTCTCCGTATATACGTTTTTTTGTTAATTATCAAACTTTACGGTTTTTTTTGTTAATTATCAAGTTTTAAGTTATTTACCGTTTTTGTTAAACTAATTAACTAGTTAAAATTAAAAAGAACAAAAAAAATTCTCTCTCTCTCTCTCTCTCTCTCTCTCTCTCTCTGCTCTCTGGTCTCTCTCTCTCTGCGATCTCTCTCTCTCTCTCGATCATCGCTCTCTGAGCAGTTGAGGGCGGCGAGGCCGGCGGCCCGAGGATGGATTGGGGGGCGGCGCGGCGTTGAGGGCGGCGAGGCCGGCCGGCGGCGTTGAGGGCAGCGAGGCCGGCCGGCGGCGTTGAGGGCGGGGGCGAGAGGCGGCGCGGTGGGCGAGGGAGTCCGGCGGGCGGCGTACGAGGGCGAGAGGGGGCGGCGGGCGCCGCACGTGGGCGAGAGGGGGCGGCGGGCGACGGCGGGCGGCGTCGAGGGCGAGGGCGACGGCGGGCGGCGTCGAGGGCGAGGGCGGCAGGCCTTCGGCGCGGCAGAGAAGACGAGCAGAGATGGAGGCGACGGGTCGGGCGGTGGTATTTATAGCCCCCCCCCTTTAGTCGCGGTTGTGGAGGCGACCCGCGACTAAAGGCCCTTTAGTCGCGTTTGGGGAGGCGACCCGCGACTAAAGGGTTACCTTTAGTCGCGGTTGGGGAGGCGACCCGCGACTAAAGGGCTTTTTTGGCGGGTTTTTCGTTCCCACGCGCAACGACCTTTAGTCGCGGTTGGGCAGGCCAACCGCGACTAAAGGTATTTTCCAAATACTTTTTCTTTTTCAAAATCTTAAAAATACAAATAATATATCAAAAAATTCAGAAAAAAAAAACTAATTCAATTCAATATGTTAAAAACACAAATATTATATCAAAAAATTCAGAAAAAAAAAACTAATTCAATTCAAAATTCTAAAAATACAAATAATATATCAAAAAATTAAGAAAAATAAAACTAATTCAATTCAATATGTTAAAAATACAAATAATATATCAAAAAATTCAGAAAAATAAAACTAATTCAATTCAAAATTCTAAAAATACAAATAATATATCAAAAAATTAAGAAAAATAAAACTAACTCAATTCAAAATAATATACCAGAGGCCGGTCGTCGGCTATGGTGGTACGGCCGGACTCTGCAGAGCGTCATGGACTACATCACTCCAAATTTCATGTATCATTCGAAAATGGACACCAAACATATCACGGGTAATATAATTCACATGATCCATTCAACAAAGTTTGGTACAATAAATTATTACACATCATTTCTTCCCTTGTGTCCCTGCTTGCTTACGATTGTGCCGTATCCATGGAGCATCCTCATCATTTAACTTAATGCTTGGGTCGGTGTTCACTTTGAAGGGCGGAATTTCAGCAAACATATTATAATCTTCTGACATGTCTGTCTTGTCCTCCACTCCCACGATGTTTCTTTTCCCTGAAAGAACAATGTGGCGCTTTGGATCATCGCATGATGTACTGATCGTTTTCTTATCTTTCCGTTTCCTCGGTTTGCTACTCATGTCCTTCACATAGAAAACCTGAGCGACATCTTTCGCTAGGACGAATGGTTCGTCAAGGTAACCAAGATTGTTGAAATCCACCATTGTCATTCCGTATTGCTGGTCCACCTTTACCCCACCTCCTGTTAGCTTGAACCATTTGCACCGGAACAAAGGGACCTTAAAGGAGGGTCCATAGTCAAGTTCCCATATCTCCTCTATGTAACCATAATATGTGACCTTTTGCCCATTCTCGGTTGCTGCATCAAAGCGGAAACCACTGTTTTGGTTGGTGCTCTTTTTATCTTGGGCGATCGTGTAAAATGTATTCCCATTTATCTCGTACCCTTGGAAAGTCGTTATAGTCGAAGATGGTGTCTTGGCCAACATGTACAGCTGATCTACAACATCATTGTCATTCATTAAATGTTTTCTCAACCAACTGCCGAAAGTCTCCGTGTGGGCCTTCCTAATCCAGGATTCAGGCTTCCCCGGGTTGTCCGAGCGTAAAATATTCTTGTATTTCTCAAAGTACGGAGCCACCAAGCTGGAATTGGTCAGTACAGTGTGGTGTGCTTCAGTCAGAGAATGGCCGTCCATACATGTCGTTGATTTCCTTCTGATCGTGCCTTTTCCACTTAGTCTCCCCTCGTGCCGCGATCGAGGAAGACCAATCGGCTTAAGGTCAGGAACAAAGTCAACACAAAACTCAATTACCTCCTCATTTCCATAGCCCTTGGCGATGCGTCCTTCTGGCCTAGCACGGTTACGAACATATTTCTTTAATACTCCCATGAACCTCTCGAAGGGGAACATATTGTGTAGAAATACAGGACCGAGAATGAAAATCTCTTCGGCTAGGTGAACCAAGAGGTGCGTCATAATATTGAAGAAGGATGGCGGGAACACCAACTCGAAACTGACAAGACATTGGATCACATCGTTCTGTAACCGTGGTAGATCTTCTGGATTGATTACCTTCTGAGAGATTGCATTGAGGAATGCACATAGCTTCACAATGGCTACTCGAACATTTTCCGGCAGGGCCCCCTCAAAGCAATCGGAAGCAATTGCGTCATAATCACGTGGCAGTCGTGAGACTTCAGGTTTTGGAACTTTTTCTCCGCCATGTTTATTATTCCCTTTATATTGGACGAGAATCCAGACGGGACCTTCATACTGCTCAGGCATTCAAAAAAGATGACCTTCTCTTCTTTGGTCAGAGTGTAGCTGGCACGACCTTGAAACCATTCCGGATGCCGGTCATCAGGGTCTTTCAAACGTTGTTGGTCCTGCCGTGCTTCCTTTGTATCATTTGTCTTCCCATACACGCCCAAGAAGCTTAGGAGGTTCACGCAAATATTCTTCGTAACGTGCATCACGTCGATTGCAGAGCGGACTTCTAGGACTTTCCAATATTCTAGCTCCCAGAATATAGATTTCTTCTTCCACATGGCTGCGTGCCCGTCAGCTCCCTTCGGAACTGATTGTCCGCCAGGACCCTTTCCAAAGATGACTTTCAAATCCTTGACCATATCAAATACCTCAGCACCAGTGCGTTCCGCAGGCTTCGGCCGGTGATCTGCCTTGCCGTTGTAATGCTTGCCTTTCTTTCTTACTGGATGAATTTTCGGAAGAAATCGATGATGCCCAAGGTACACGTTCTTCTTACAATTTGGCAAATGTACACTTTCAGTCTCATGTAAGCAGTGCGTGCATGCATTGTATCCCTTATTTGACAGTCCCGAAAGGTTACTAAGAGCAGGCCAATCGTTGATGGTTACGAAAAGCAACGCTCGTAGGTTAAATTCCTCTTTTTTGTGCTCATCCCACACACGGACACCAGGTCTGCCCCACAGCTGTAAAAGTTCATCAACTAATGGCCTTAGGTACACATCGATGTCGTTGCCGGGTTGCTTCGGACCTTGGATGAGCACTGGCATCATAATGAACTTCCGCTTCATGCACAACCAAGGAGGAAGGTTGTAGATGCATAGAGTCACGGGCCAGGTGCTATGGCTGGAGCTCTGCTCGCCAAAAGGATTCATGCCATCTGTACTTAGACCAAATCTTATGTTCCTTGCGTCAGCTGCAAAATCTTTGAACTCTCTGTCGATCTTTCTCCATTGCGTTCCATCTGCGGTGTGTCTCAACTCCCCGTCCGACTTACGGTCCTCTTTGTGCCATCGCAACAACTTGGCATGCTCTTTGTTCCTGAACAGACGTTTCAACCGTGGTATTATAGGAGCATACCACATCACCTTGGCGGGAACCCTCTTCCTGGGTTTCCCGCCCTCAACATCGTCACCAGGGTCATCGCCTCTGATCTTATAACGCAATGCAGTGCATATCGGGCATTCATTCAAATTCTCGTATTCACCGCGGTAGAGGATGCAGTCGTTGATGCATGCATGTATCTTCAGAACCTCTAAACCTAGAGGGCAGACAACCTTCTTTGCTTCGTACGTACTGGCGGGCAACTCGTTATTCTTTGGAAACATATTCTTCAACATTTTCAGCAAGTTTTCAAATGCCGAGTCAGCTACACCTGCATGTGCCTTCCATTTCAGCAAATCCAGTGTGCAGCCCAGCTTTTTCAGACCATCATCGCATCCAGGGTACAACGACTTTCTGTGATCCTCTAACATGCGATCCAAATTCTCCCTCTCCTTTTCAGTTTCGCAGCGTCTCCGTGCATCAGCAATGGTCCGACCAAGATCATTAACGGTCTCATCACGTGCCTCTTCTTCACCTTCACCTTCACCTTCCCCTTCACCTGCCCCTTCCCCTTCACCTTCCCCTTCACCTGCCCCTTCACCTTCCCCTTCACCTTCAGCATCCTCCATGAAAGTATCACCGAAATGAGCAAGATAGCTTTCATCGATGAAATCATCCCCTTCTTCATCTTCTTCCATTATAACCCCTCTTTCTCCATGCTTGGTCCAACAATTATAGCTTGGCATGAAACCGTGCCGAAGCAGGTGCAGGTGAACTTCTCTTGAGGAAGAGTAACCCTTCTGATTCTTACAGTCAACACATGGACAGATAACAAAACACTTCTGCTTGTTCGCATTAGCCACTACGAGGAAATCTTTCAAACCCGTAGTGAACTCGCGGGAGAGTCGGTTACCGTACATCCATTGCCGATTCATCTGCATTATTATAATATAAAATATATAATTAACCATCATGCATTTGTTAAAGTAACTAGCTATAAACAATAGAAATTATACAATGAACAACACACATGCATATTTTATCAATGACACACATGCATGAAAGGTTCAAGTTGCTAACCGCGATCGAGGAGGAAAAAATAAATGAGGAACCTCAAGTGTGGCTCCAACACTTCATATCACGTTTGTTTCACCCTCTTGGGGCATTTCATCAAACACCTTGTGTGCATAAGAGGAACCAAAAGCAAACCTACACCCCCTTGTGAAGCTTGTGAAGAGAAGTGGCACCAAATGGCTAAGTGAGCGTGCTGAACTGGTATATATAGGGGAGGAGCTTTAGTCGCGGTTGGCCTGGCCAACCGCGACTAAAGGCCTTTGGGCACCTTTAGTCGCGGTTGGCCTGGCCAACCGCGACTAAATCCCCTCACGTGCACCAGCTGGCCACCGAGCGCCCTGGGCCCAGGCCTTTGGTCGCGGTTCGTCTGCCGAACCGCGACTAAAGACTTCATTAGTCGCGGTTCCTACAGTTTCGCGACTAATGGGGCTGGACGGAAGCCTCTTTTTCTACCAGTGACTTCAATGGCGCCGACGGCCACACCGATGCTTTGACAACGTCGATGGCCATGGCGATGTTGCGAGGCATGCCGCGGGGACAGGGCGTGCTTCAATGGCGTCGACGGCCACAACTGCGAGGCGTTCTAGGACGTTACCGCTGATGCTACTCTAAGCCTGCAATGACGTGCACTATGGACGAGCGGTGCGTGCTAAGGAGATTAGCGGCCCTGATAAGACGCATCGGACCGCACAACCGGTGGTTGTTCTTTGAATCGCTGCAGGCGGATGGCGCCTAGCGTCCATCATATTTTGCCCTGGTCTTCGTCCGGATGAGTGGCAACTCCAATGCTCCTTTTCCAACTCTAGTTCATTTTTTGGATCGCGCGCACATCCACTTTCCCAAAAGAAAAAGAAACTGACACTCTAGCCACGTCCCTGTGAGCGGTATGGCGGAATCCTAGCACCGCCGCCCTCTGGGAATAACACCTTCCTCCCTTGCCGTAGCCGGCGCGGACGGCATGCAGCAGTGGGTAAGGACGATGGCCCGACATAGTCGGCGAATGCACGCAATGCGACACCCGCTCCTTCGTCCCCCTTCCTGTGCGCTGGTCTGGGTCGTGTTCTTGCCGTCGTTGGCATCTAGATTGGGTCTCAGCTCTAAACTGATGGCTTGGTGGTTGCGGGTGGCTTGGGAGGGTTTTCTACCATATGTGTGGTGCTCGGCTAGGTGGGTCATGTTAAGGCAGCCGGTGACAAGTGGGATTCGGCGACAGTGGTTGGGTACTCCCTTTGCATGTAGGTCAGCATCGTTGATGTCTAGCCCCAACTGAGGTAGTGCTATGGCACGGTGACTCCTCTCCTACTGGTATGTGCCAAGGTGCAAGCATTACGGTAGTGCGTTACTCTAACATCGGTCGCGTGTCTCTCTTGGACGCCTAGGCGGTGACCCCAAGCAATCATAGCTATGCCAGCAAAAACCAAATTTTATATTATGACTCTATTATTTTTATACAAATGTACAAGAGGTGTGATCCTATTCTTTATGAGGAATAATCATCATGAATTTAAAGCAAATAAAATGTTCGGATTAAAACAACTAAGGATATCTCCAACACGGACCCTCATACCGCCCGAATGCATCCAGACCGTCCGGTCTGGACATGTTGTGCCATCCAACACAGACCTACATCAGTCTGCCGGGCAGTCCAGACCGCTGCCACGCCCGCGTATGACTGTCCTGGCCCACAAAAAAACCCTTCATCACGCGAGCGCGCTTCCCGCCTGATACAGTCAGCGCTGCTCCAGAGTGTCAGTGTCGCGTTAATGCCGGGCCAGAGCGGATGGGACCTCTCACTGCTGCCGACATTGAAGTGGTGCGCCGGCCGAGAGAGCATAGCCCATGCCGCTTCCCGGTGCAGGCGACTGCTCCACATTCAAATGATAGCCCATCGGTTCGTCGCCCCTACATTAACGACATGCGGTTGTCGAGGAAACTATTCCGACACCACACGTCTGTCCATCTGCCACCCAACATTGACCTTGCTGTCGTGGCCCATCGCCATCCGCCCTCTATATAAACACCAGCCCAGACCGTAGCCACAGTCATCTACCTACTTCACTTTCTCCTCTCCGCACCACGCCCTCCATGGCCTTCTCATGCTCCAAAGCCCTCTAGGACACCCTATCCTCGACCAGAAGAAGGAGAGGACCTCCATTGCTACTGGTTGGCTGGTCGGCTAGTAGATGGAGGCAGACGAGGCCCCAATACAGGACGAGGCGGCGCTACCATCCTCGTCGGTGCGTGTGGGATTCACCATTGGCGAGGCATGTGCGCACTACACGAACATGATGTGGGAGGACGAGGAGGAGGCCAGGTTCTGACATGTGCAGGCCGATCAGTCCTACAACCTCGGCCACCTCAAGGAGCACTGGCGCATGAAGGAACTACTCGCCATCGGCGCGACTATCATGTCGGACGTGGATGTAGTGGAGCAGTAGGCACTGGTCGACTGCTACCTCTCCCCCCCGCGACATCCGCCGCGACTGCTGGTGGTTATGCCTCCATTAGGCGGAATTGGCCGCCAGCTAAAAGGAGATCAACGAGGTGGTGAATGAGGTGTGTGGCAAGAACGACAACAAGGAGGACATCACCCGCTCTGCCCTAGTCGTGCCTAGCCCGCTACCACGACCACGAAGCTGATATGTCCACGGACGCCACCGATAGCAAGGAAGAGTATTGTATGGTAGATCACTGCTGCTCGGGTCCCAAGAAGGCCACAACTCTTCCCCTCCCGTCGAAGCCATGCTTTATGTGCCAAACATCAATGGCCGATTAGCCACCTGACGGCGACGTGGGGGCGGACAGCTGTAGTTCCCGGGGTTCCAGAGGCGGTGCTGGAGAGCGTCGAGGATGAACTGGAGAAGGCGAAGGCATTCGTCGGACCAGCACTTCTTAGCGCTCATGGTAGGACATGGGAAACGTGCGCCGATGATCATTTAGATTAGCTTTAGTGTAGGGTTTGTCCAGTTTATATGAAAAATGTAATGAATTTTGTCTGGTTTATATGAAAACTGATCCAAATATAATAAATTTCATTCGGTTTATATGAAAATCCATTGTATTTACATAAATTTCAGCCGGTTAGTTCAAATGGCGGCTGAAATATTTGCAGGCAGCATTGGATAGCCGGCTCCCGCATCTGTGTACTAGTGCCACTATGCGCGGACGGATGACGGAATAAATTTATGGGTCAACGTTTGGAGATGCCCTAACCTCACCAATCTGTTCTCACAAACATATAATTTGCGCATGGTCAAGATTCAAATGGACCGGTCCGGTCTGGACTTGTAACTGGACATATGAACATGTTCTAGAATCCCAGGGGCCAGAGTTCGGTCTGCACCTCGTCTAACAGGGCAACAGGTATACCTAAGTTCGACCATTCTTCTGTATACTGAGTGTAGAAAGGCGCATGCCGATGAGAGGCCCGGCACTGGACGTGCACTTCGTGTTCCCGCAAGTGTAAGCAATGGTGTGGGACAAAGCTGGATGGGTGTCTTCAGTCCATGACATCAACACGACCACCACTTCTGGCTTCGTTAGAGCATCCACAATGACAGATACCTAATTGGGAGTACCTAGAACTCATCTAGATGAGATATAATTTGGTCTCATTCACTTTGAAAACAAGAACAGATACAACCCACGTCAGCGCACACATATCTTATAGCATTACATCCAATGGCTATAAAAGGTGAATGAGACCAAATTATATCTCATCTAGATGAGTTCTAGCAAAACTGTACCTAATTTGAGTTGCCGAACGCCCCCAAACATGTCCGGCCACGTCCGTGGATAGTGACCGGCCAGACCCCACATTGCAACTCAACAACCATAGTAGGCATTTTCCAATTAGCATTTTCATACAAAACCATGCAAAAAGCAAGATCTATGTACTACCAACTACCATCTACACTACTCATACTTCTCGTCACATATGTGGATGAAATTGATGTCGGAGTTGCCGTCGTCATGGTCATTGGTAGTCGGGCGAACCTCTGGTTCCTCCTCGGGAGTCAAGAATGGCATGCTGCTCCATTGCCTCCTCTGCCTGGGCCACCTCGAACTCTGTGCATCGACCATGGCGAAGCCGGTAGGTGCCGGATCTGCCTGATGCGCCTCCTCTGACTCCTTCTCCACCTCCTCCTCTATGACCGCCTCCTCCTCCTTTGGCTCCACCTCCACCTCCTCCTCCTCGGGCTGCACTGAATCCAGAGGCAGGCTGGCTGCGATCCGATCTAAGCACCTGCTCTGGATCTCCTGTAGCTGCTACAGCCGCCGCCCGGGATTGAGCACTTTGTAACTAGTGGTTAGCGGCTGATTGATGGATTGAATGTGACGGCGGTGGAGGGGAGGGAGGGGGAAGAAATGGAGGCGGTCTATGGTTGGGATTTTGCCGTCCGGCTTAAATAGCCGGCCATGTATCCTCAGATGGCATGCTAGAGAGGCACCACACGACACCAATGCGTCCTCATCGATGAACTGAGGAGGCGCATGTCAGATCACTAGTTTATGCTTTTGTCTGCATGGACCCTTGCGGTCTGTCCAAAGCGACGTGCACGTCCAGAAATCTTCATATCCGCCCAAATATGTGCCGGATATGGGAAGTGTCGGTCAGTCCTGATATTTGGGCTAGATTTGACAAGTTTAGTTGGGTGGCAATTTTGTGTTTAGGCAGTAGCAGGCAAGCTGCCCGGGTGTTGGGGCGGATCTGAGGACTCCAGTTATAGATGCTCTCATGCCTCAACTAGCCGCATGTAGCGGCATGGCAGTAGCTATGGTGTCGCAGACAATGACAAGACAGACGTGCAGCCGTCTCGCTACATGAGTTGCAGGGCAAGCACCAGCTTGCTGAGCGGTGACTCTAGCAGTAAAAAATGGCCAGCTTGGTTGTGGCTGCGGTGCCACGGAAAATGGAGATGTGCTCCCAGATCGGCGGTATGATTTGCCTAGAGGGCGGTGCGACATGGTGCCAGGAATGAAGCCGAGAGGAACACGTCGCCGGTGCGGCGACGTAAGCTGAAGCATGTGCGCTGGCCCGGTGAAATTGGCAGGTGCTTTGCTGGCGGCGGCTACGATGACATGACTAATAGTGAGTGGTTCGACCCTATGGTCGAAAGGGAGACCTCCTCGTTGGCGCCTTCAACGCCCAATCACTTTCCTGACGCTCACGCGCGCCCCCTAGTGGGTCGTGGCCCATTCGCTTGAATGTTGCTCGACCGACCGCTGTTGCTCGCTCGCTCGCTCCTTGGTTGCCTTTTTTTTCTTGCGAGCACTTGTCAAAAAAGCCTTGTTGTTTAAAAAAATAAAAAAGTAAAAAATCGAAAAAGAGTCGTGAATTAAAAATGTACATGAATTTTCATAAAAGTTCACAAAATTTGAAAAAAAAGATTTGAAAAAGTTCATTGAATTTGAAAAAAGTTAATTGAATTTGAAAACAAGTTCATCGACTTTGAAAAAAGTTCATCCAGTTTAAAAAAGTTCATCGAATTCGAAAAAGTTCATTGAATTTGAAAAAAGTTCATTAGTTTTGAAAAAATTCCATCAAATTCAGAAAAGTGCATCTACTTTCTAGAAAAAAGTTCACAAATTTTGAAAAAAAGTTCATCGATTTTGAAAAAAGTTCATCGACTATCAAGAAAAAAGTTTCATGAATTTCTTTCACAAAAAAAGTTCTTGACTTTGAAAAAAGTGTAATACTTGAGGTCAGTTGGTCGGGTGGTTATGGGGTTGAAGTCCTAAGACCCGCATCGCGGGTTCAAATCCTGGGTAGCATGCACTTTTATTCTTTTTATAAAAACAGAGAAGGAGCATATGGGCCGGCCCGCTCTTGAAACCTAGCGTACAGGGAGGGTGTGCGCCCAGAACCAAAATGCCTATATTCGGCGCTAAAGGCGCCGAATAGGATTTTGCGCCCAAAGGTTACATCCCCAATGGACCCTAATGTTTATCTGGGCCATCTAGATAATCCACAGGTGCCAACAGCTAGGTCCAGTCCATCGGGTGGAAGGGTTAAGCCAGACTACGTGTATCTTGAGTTCATAGTCCTTAACCCAAAGCGCTCTCAATATCTCTACTCTTACAAGGGGAGTTCGTAGGACAGTATCTACTGTTTTTGTTTTGGCGTCACCGCCCACCACACCCTTCATGTTGGTTTTTCTCACTCCCTCTTAATACCAAATCAATTTTCCCGATCCTCCTCTCGTTTTTTCGTGCCTTCTTTGGCAGGTGCCAATTTAATTCAACCATGTAAATATTAGCTAATTAAGAATTCGGAAATCGCACCATATATGTAAGATAACCTTCCTAAAAGACAAAGAGAAGTTTTTTCTCAATAACCTTCCAAATCAAAATAAGATATTCCTCAATAAGAAATAGCTAATACCACATCCTATCACATTTATTATCTATCACTAGAAGAACGCCCGTGCGTTGCAACGGGGCCACATTAACTTTAAGAGTTCAATATTACGACATTGGCGACCTTTTTTACCATCAAATCCTCACACACACACTCTCTCCATCCCTCCTCCTCACTCTCTCTCCCCCTCTCCCTCTCCCTAACACACACACATATCCATCTTATTGGGTACGGGACCATAAATCATCTATTTCACACATACATGCTAGTGCATAACAATATGGCTTATGTGTATTATATTTGCCTCCAGAACTGAGGGAATTAACTTTAAGAGTTCAATATTCTGACCATGGGATATTTAGGCTGGCGTATATGGGAAATCAAAGCCAAAAATGACTCGATGAGTTAGGGATACATCAATAAATATTGTAAAAAGTGATAAAAACAAATCTGCAGCAATTCGCGACCCCACAAACTCGTATTCGCAATGAGTAAGTTAGTCAGGCCGCCACAGTAGGCTAGCACCAAGGGACAAGGGCAACAACCGCCTTCCCATCCAACCTACTGATTCTGCTGGCGCTACTTTCATACTAAGCCCATGAGTACCGCTAGTGTGTTGCCACGTACGGAGAAACTACGAACTGAAATTTTCATCCAAATCATGAAAAATGTTAATATTCCTCTCCTCTCCCATCCCTCGTGTGAACATACCCAATTCGTGGTTGGCTCGCTACATTCAGCGTAGCTCTGATGTGCACTGCCTTCACTCTTGATTAGTTTCCACAGTGCCACACATCTACGCCAACAAGCTGGGGAAACAAATGCAAATGTTACACCGAGTCAAAATCAACCATCCCACAATCATAACAATAGAAAAGATAATAACCAAAATTTAACAGAAGAACTACTGCTTGGCTCCCAGATCCATCTTGATAGCCCTTGATCTGGCTGCTGAGCTTCTCCTAGCCGCCTCAACATCACGTCATTACCAAACATGTAGTGGATGCCTAGTGGGACAAGGATTAAGAAATAACATGAGGTGAAAAATACGATGGCTGTCAATTCCATAAGACGATCCAAGTAATTTGCCAAAACAGATCGGGAGCATCTTGTATAATCTCAAAAAAGCAACTAAAAATCTGAGAAATGAATTGATGAAAATCAGCCCCTGCTCTCATTCATGCTTGCTTTTGTAATGGGAGGCAAGGAATGGGGATACCGGGAGAAGAAAGGAGCACATGGAAGACAAGCCTCCACCACCGGCAAGTGGGGTTGCTTCACATCCAATCTCCACGGCCGCCGCCTCCATGGGGACGAACTCCCATGTTCACAACCGGTCTCCCAATCGGTCGCTGCCTCGCCGACCTTGACGACGAAGTAGTCCCTCCCTTCGATCCCATTCACAACGGGGGCAACACCCATCCCAGCGGACGGGTCCGCGGTGAGATCCCTACTGGATTGTGGTCGCGCCTCCCCAAACCTCACCGCAGGACACATGAGAGGGTGCCGTTGCCATGGTCAAGCTTGGATGGGGAAAGGGGGCGACATAGCAGCAACGGCGACTTCGCAGGGATTGGTGGAGACGACGGCGGCGAGCGAGCGGGAGGACGGCAACGGAGAGAGAGTAGGAGGGTGGTGGCGGCAGTCCATCGGCCGCCGTGACGTGAGAGGAGGATGGGGATGGGGCTGCGGTCTGGACGTATGGAGCGGTCGAGAGGAGGGGAAGCAGACGGCTGGGTTTTTCCATCGTGCAGGGTTTGGGGGAGGTCAAACGAGAGGGTTTTTTTCGTGCGGGAGGCAGAGCAACGAGGGCGGACGTAGGGAGACGGGACGCGGTCAGTTGGCAGGAAAAGGAAAGCTACTCATTTTTTTAGGCAGTAGAGATGATTGATGATAAGAAAGGGAAAATCATATCAATATAAGGAAATATCCCATCAATACTTGATTGATTGTAATTTATTTTTTATATGGTAACTAATCTGATGGATTTATGTGGGTGGTCCATCAATACTTGATTGATTGTGATTTATTTTTTATATTGTAACTAATCTGATGGGTTTATGTGGGTGGTGACGCGAAAAGGCAGGTGGGAGAGAGACGAAATAAAACCAGCGAAAAAAACCAAGGAAAGTGGGAGACGAAAAAAAACCAGCGAAAAATAACTGGCAAACTATTCACCAACTGCTCCATTAGGAGTAGAGATTATCTCTATTATTAAATCTCTACTCCTGAAAGGAGAGTTGGTGAACCAGTACCCATGGTTTATTTTTGCCTCCACATCCCACCACCCCCTCCATGCTGATTTTTTCTCACTGCCACTAAAAAAACATATTGATCCACCCGATCTTCCGATCCATTTTTTTCATGCTTGCTTTGGCCGGTGCCGATTCAATTCAATCATGTTAATATTATGTAATTAATAAGAATTTAGAAACACTATATATGTATGGTCACCTTCCTAAAAGATAGACTAAAGAGTTCTTCTCCATAACCTTCCAAATCTGCACTCCTAAAAGGGGAGTTGGTAGGTTGGTATGCATGGTTTATTTCACCTCAACATTTCACCACCCTCCATGTTGGTTTTTTCTCCCTCCCACTAAGAACCCGAATCTATTCACCCAACCTTCCTTTTCATTTTTTCCTTCTTGATTTGGCAGGCGGCGATTCAAATCAATCATGTAAGTATAAGGTAATTAAAAATTTGGACATCGCAACATATATGTGATATAACATTCCTAAAGGCGGACAGAAGATTTTTCTGGATAACATTTCAAAATAAAACTAGACATTTTTGAATAATAAATAGCTAAACCCGCGCACTACGCTATTTATTATCCATCATCATCTCTAGTATTGAATCATAATCACAACTTTCCCTAGACTTTTTTTCATCGATCCCACCCACATGTCTCTGTTTTCACCGAAAATGTTTTTTTTTCTTATTTCTGATTTTCAACCCACAGAATTTCAACCCCTCCCGCGTATATTGCACCCTCCAAGTTGATTTTCAACCCACAGAATTTTTCCAAATAAAACCCATCTACCCTCAACCCCCTCCAGCCCTCCTCGTTCGACCTCCCCTCTCATGTAATCCCCACCTACGCGCCTCCTACCGACTTTTCCAATTCTCTATTCGCTACTTCATCCATCCCACAAAAATAAGCAATCTCCCCGATTCTGACTTGACCACGTGAGGAGAGCGCCACCTAGGGTTCCCTCGCACACGGTTCTTTTCATCCTGAATGTTCACTCCCTGACTGACGTTGGCCCCGCACATTCCTCTCCCCCACACCCGAGCCGGCAAGGGTTCCAACTGATACGTCTCCAACGTCTCTACTTTTCCAAACACTTTTGCCCTTGTTTTGGACTCTAACTTACATGATTTGAATGAAACTAACCCGAACTGACGCTGTTTTCAGCAGAACTGCCATGATGTTGTTTATTGTGCAGAAATCAAAAGTTCTCGGAATGACCTGAAAATCCACGGAGATAAGTTTTGGAAAATATATAAAATATTGGCGAAAGAATCAAGGCCAGGGGCCCACACCCTGTCCACGAGGATGGGGGCGTGCCCCCTGTCTCGTGGGCCCCCTGATGCTCCACTGACCTCAACTCCAACTCCATATATTCCGTTTCGCGGAGAAAAAAATCAGAGAGAAAGTTTCATTGCGTTTTACGATACGGAGCCTCCGCCAAGCCCTAATCTCTCTTGGGAGGGCTGATCTGGAGTCCGTTCGGGGCTCCAGAGAGGGGGATTCATCGATGTCGTCATCATCAACCATCCTCCATCACCAATTTCATGATGCTCACCGTCGTGCGTGAGTAATTCCATCGTAGGCTTGCTGGACGGTGATGGGTTGGATGAGATTTACCATTTAATAAAGTTAGTTTTGTTAGGGTTTGATCCCTAGTATCCACTATGTTCTGAGATTGATGTTGCTATGACTTTTCTATGCTTAATGCTTGTCACTAGGGCCCAATTGCCATGATTTAAGATCTAAACCTATTATGCTTTCATGAATATATGTGAGTTCTTGATCCTATCTTGCAAGTCTATAGTCACCTATTATGTGTTATGATCCGACAACCCCGAAGTGACAATAATCGGGATACTTCTCGGTGATGATCGTAGTTTGAGGAGTTCATGTATTCACTATGTGCTAATGCTTTGTTCCGGTTCTCTATTAAAAGGAGGCCTTAATATCCCTTAGGTTCCACTAGGACCCCGCTGCCACGGGAGGGTAGGACAAAAGATGTCACGCAAGTTCTTTTCCATAAGCACGTATGACTATATTCGGAACACATGCCTACATTACATTGATGAACTGGAGCTAGTTCTGTGTCACCCTATGTTATACTCCCTCCGTTCCACAATGTAGTGCCTATAGATTTTTACAAAAGTCAAACATTACAAACTTTGACCATATTTATAGAGAAAAGTAGGTACATCTAGAATACGAAATGCACATAATTGGATACATCGTGAGTTATATTTTCAGAATATACTTGTTTCGTATTGTAGATGTAGACAATTTTCTTTATACGCTTGGTCAAAGTTGGCAAAGTTTGACTTTCATAAAAATCTATAGGCACTACATTGTGGAATGGAGGGAGTAGCTATTACATGAGGAATCGCATCCGACATAATTATCCATCACTGATCCAATTCCTACGAGCTTTTCACACCTTGTGCTTCGCTTATTTACTTTTCCGTTGCTACTGTTACAATTCCTACAAAACTATTATCTTTACTTTTGCCACTGTTACCATTACTATCATACTACTTTGCTACTAAATACGTTGCTACAGATACTAAGTTATCTAGGTTTGGTTGAATTGACAACTCAACTGCTAATACTTAAGAATATTCTTTGGCTCCCCTTGTCTCGAATCAATAAATTTGGGTTGAATACTCTACCCTCGAAAGCTGTTGCGATCCCCTACACTTGTGGGTTATCAAGACTAATTTCTGGCACCGTTGCTGGGGAGCATAGCTCTATTCTTTGAGTCACTTGGGATTTATATCTGTTGATCACTATGAGGAACTTGAAAGATGAAAGAACCATGATTTTGCCCTCAACTACGAGGGGAGGTAAGGAACTGCCATCTAGCTCTGCACTAGATTCTCCTTCCATTATTAGTAAGCTCGCGACACCTAAACCTGCTACTGCTATGAATTCTGATATGTCGCATGTTATTGATGATGCCACTTCTGCTATGCATGATACTTATGATGAAACTACCTCTGTGTGTGATCCTACTGTGCCATTAGGTGAATTTCTTGATGAACAACTTGCTAGGGTTAGAGAGAATGAAATTATTGAAGATGCTATTATTGATGATAGTGATGATGAAAGTTCTCCCCCTGATTATGAATTACCTGTTGTTCCTGAGGGTTATGTTATGAATGAGGAAGCTGCTAGAGCTATCTTTGCTTGCAAAGATATATATGATCTTAAAAAGTTATTAGCCAAATGGAAGCAGCAATCTCTTAATGCTAGAATGAAACCCGACCCTATTTTTGCTACTTCACCTATCTGTGTTACTGATAAGGATTATGAATTCCGTTGATCCTGAAATAATTACTTTGGTTGAATCTGATCCTTTTTATGGCCTTGAATCTAAAACTGTTGTTGCACATCTTACCAAGTTGAATGATATAGCCACCCTGTTTACGAATGATGAGAATTCTCGCTATTATTACATCCTTAAGATATTTCCGTTCTCATTAAATGGTGATGCTAAGACTTGGTTTAATTCTCTTGATCCTGGTTGTGTGCATAATCCCCAGGATATGATTTATTACTTATGTGCTAAATATTTCCCTGCTCATAAGAAACAAGCTGCCTTATGGGAAATATATAATTTTGTGCAAATCATAGAAGAGAGTCTCCCACAAGCTTGGGGGAGGCTTCTCCGATTACTTAATGCTTTGCCTGATCATCCTCTTAAGAAAAATGAAATACTTGATATCTTTTATAATGGACTAACCGATGCTTCCAAGGACTACTTGGATAGTTGTGTTGGTTGTGTTTTCAGGGAAAGAACAGTCGACCAAGGTGAATTACTATTGAATAATATGTTGACTAACGAAAATAATTGGACTCTTCCTGAGCCAGTTCCTGCGGAAATTCCTGAGCCAACTGAGCCAACTCCTGAGCCTATTCCTAAACCCACTCCAAAGAAGAGGGGTGTCCTATTTCTCAGTCCTGAAGATATGCAAGAGGCAAAGAAATCAATGAAAGAAAAAGGTATAAAAGTTGAAGATGTTAAGAATTTACCACCTATTAAAGAAATACATGGTCGTAATATACCTCCTATCGAAGAAACACATTGTCTTGATAATCCGACACATGTAGTAAAGGTAAATTCTCTCTATAGATATGATAAAGTTGAAATCTCGTCTACTAGATTTCATAGCCCGTGCTTAGATGAATTTGATGACTTTATGGCTAGACAAGAAAGTTTTACTGCTTATGTTGGTAGAGAATTAAAGAATAATGCTTTCGAGATAGGACGCTTGAGTGATTATATGACTAGAGTTAAAGGTGAACTTAAACTCATTAGCAAATATGCTTCTATGGTTACCACTCAAGCTGAGAAGTACTTAAAGCTCAAAGTGATTTTCTTGATGAATTAAATAATAAACATGACTTTGTTGTTAGAGTGGCTACTAGAATTGGTAGAATGACTCAGGAACCTTTGTATCCTGAAGGCCACCCTAAGAGAATCGAGCAAGATTCCCAGAAAAATAATTTAGAGGCACCTAGTTCTTCCAAAAAAAGAAAAAGAAAAATGATAGGACTTTGCATGCTTCTAGTGAACCTATTATAGACACACCTGAGAATCCCAATGATATTTCTATCTCTGATGCTGAAACACAATCAGGTGATGAACATGAACCTAGTGATAATGTTAATGATAATGTTCATGTTGATGCTCAACCTAGCAAAAACAATGAGGTAGAAATTGAACCTGCTGTTGATCTTGATAACCCACAATCAAAGAATCAACGCTATGATAAGAGAGATTTTGTTGCTAGGAAGCACGGTAGAGAAAGAGAACCATGGGTTCAGAAACCCATGCCCTTTCCTCCTAAACCATCGAAGACAAAGGATGATGAGGATTTTGAGCGCTTTGCTGAAATGATTAGACCTATCTTCTTACGTATGCGCTTGACTGATATGCTTAAAGTAAATCCTTATGCTAAGTACATGAAGGATATCATTACAAATAAAACAAAGATACCGGAAGTTGAAATTTCCACCATGCTTGCTAATTACACTTTTAAGGCTGGAATACCAAAGAAACTTGGAGATCCGGGGGTACCAACTATACCATGGTCCACTAAAAGAAGCTATGTTAAAACTGCTTTATGTGATCTTGGAGCCGGTGTTAGTGTTATGCCTCTCTCTTTATATCGTATACTTGAATTGAGTAAGTTGACACCTACTGAAATATCTTTGCAAATGGCTGATAAATCAACTGCTATACCTGTCGGTATTTGTGAGGATGTGCCTGTTGTGGTTGCAAATGTAACTATCTTAACGGACTTTGTTATTCTTGATATTCCCGAGGATAATAGTATGTCGATTATCCTTGGTAGACCATTTTTGAATACTGCAGGGGCTGTTATTATATTGATTGCAACAAAGGAAATGTCACTTTTCATGTTAATGGCAATGAGCATACGGTACACTTTCCGAGGAAACAACCTCAAGTTTATAGCATCAATTCTATTGGAAAAATTCCAACTATCGTTATTGGAGGTTTTGAATTTCCTCTTCCTACTGTCAAGAAAAAGTATGATATTCTTATTATTGGGGATGCTCATATCCCCGTTGAGGTAACTTAGTGTTATTCGAAATTTCTCTGGTTCCGTATTATTCGGAATGAGTTTGTTAACAAGACTTGATCAACCTTGTTAGTGGATTCATTTTGATGATCATGAGATGGATGAAACTAGAAGGCACAACCTTCTGTACCCTCTTTTTACTTTCTGTTATTTAGAATAAATAAAGCAAAAATAGTATTATCTGTCTATTTTCTGAATTATCCGTCCAACAAAAAATATCCCAAAAATAAAAGTGCTCCACATGCCCTGCAAATTTAGTATGATTTTTATGGAATATTTGAGGATTTTAGGCACTGAAAACACTGCAGGGGGGCAAGCACCAGGCCACAAGGTGGAGGGCACGCCCACACACCCTGGGCGCGCCCCCTGTCTCGTGGGCCCACGGTGGCCCCCCTCCACTTATTCCTGCACCCACACATTCCATCTTCTTCCCAAAAAAATCCCCATCCAGCTCAAGCACGAGTTCTAGCTCATTTTGCTGCAATTTTTGATCTCCTTGCTCAAAGCTCCATTCACAAAACTGCTTTGTGAGATTGTTGCTTGGTATGTAACTCCTCCATTGGTCCAATTAGTTTTGTTCTAGTGCTTTATTCATTGCAAATTTTTGCTGCATAGGTGACCCTGTTCTTGAGTTTGCATGTCAAATGTATGAGGTCCCAAGTAATTCTAATGCATGATATAGGCTCTAGGCACTTGTAGGTGTAGTTTCTACCAATCTTGTTTAGTTTTATTCACTTTTATTTTGAAGTTACAAAAATTTCAGAAATTTTTCAGAAAAAATATGTCTAGGAGAATGTATCAAGGTGGTTCCTCAATAAAGAAAGGACCCAAGCTTCCTATGCATGAGCAAGACGATGAACTACCGAGGGACGCAGAAGTGCGAGCTTGTGAGTGGCCATCAGATAATTTTATGGTCAATGCAGGCTTTAAGAATGAATTCGACGCATATGTGCGCAATGCCGATCTTGAGGACTTCTTACAAGATAAGTGTCCTCAGTACTATCAATTGACCGATTCATTTGTTGGAAGGTTTAAATATAAATGTTCACGTAATTCTCAGAGTGTCCTATTTGATATTTATGATACATCTTATACCATGGACTTAGAGGATTTTACAACTGCAGTGGGGCAATGTTAATGATCCCCACAAATCTGAATTTAGAGACTTTCTTGCTAGTATTACTGTGGGAGAATCTAGGGATATAGCACAAGCTACCATAGGGAGCATTCATTTTCCCGCTATACATTATTATGCAACCCCAGATAGTTTTGTTAAAATATTGTGGGACTTTACCTGTAGTACCATGAGTTCTACCCATCCACCCCAGTACGATTTGCTCAAATCGAGGATCACCCCATCCACCTCGAAATATTTGGCAGTGGTGCACATCCCTCCCGCAAACCCAAACCAAGACCCAACGGAAGTCTCCTTCGTGGGGAAATCTATGCCGACTCCGCAAATGGCCATAGAAGCTGCTGCGTACGAAGCGCTTGCTCGCCTTTGATTCGCGGTACCCTATGCCAGCGAACGAGGGTATTATTACTTCCCGAGTCGTGCACCACCCAGATAAGAAGCATCTTTTCCCGGTGGACGAATCAAGGGAGACCCAGTACTGGCCAACCTTGCCCAGTATGTCATCGCTCAAGAGCGTTTGACCCAACGAGTAATGGGTTATCTCCAGAGCCTCGCTGATTTAAATCCTCAGATCGCCATCGCCAAACCACTGAGGCCTGACCAAGAAAGACGCGTTCATCGACTAGTCAATCCGCTTCCCCCGATAGAAGAAGAGTGTGCCCCAGTACCAGAGACGTTTCCTCAGGACCCTGTCCATTTACCGTTGTCATTGTAGACGTCACTGCTATGTTTATTGTCCTAGCATTTATTTCTGTGTTGCAACTTATGGGTGGTATCCTAAATTTGTGCGATGAATTAAATTTTTTAGTTTCAATTAATGAGAGTGGTTTTTACTGCTGTTAATTTTTATTAACTGTTTTCACCCTTGGTAAATTTCGAAGTGAGATTTTCCCATGAGTTGTTGCGGCATATATCTCTTCACGACATAGATTTTTATTCACGCAGCACCACGTCAGCAGACTCACAACCACAACCACTCGACCACGTGCACTAATTGCAAATGCACGTGCACATGTTGCACCTAACTGATCACCTCCCTAGCACACACAGCCTCTGAAGGAGAGATTAGTGGGCGTTTATTCGGGTGCAAGTTGCCTCCAGCACACCGACAATAGTTAGGACCCGACACCGCACTTAATCCTCATGATCACTGCCACCGCGGAGAGCTAACACTTGAGGGCAGCATCATGAAGATCATCGAGGATCATCACGCACAAGAGCACGGAGAACCCCAGCAATGCCGCCAACCCTCCGCACATCAGGATCACGTACCAGTCCGGCATCACCTCCGCCTTTAGAGCCTCGTTTCGAGCTCCTGCAAACAGAAACGGAGGAGAAGGAAGGAGAAGGAGAAGCAAGGCCAGGTGTGAGGAAGAAGAAAGTAGCACCTCGGTCATTTTATAGCTCGAGATCGATGTACGGTGAGTGAAGTCCACCAGCGCCGCTCGTCGCTCGATCGCCGGTGTTTGGAGGCGAATCCGCGAGCAGTGCCGACATCGCACTGGCCCGCGAGGTGAGTGCACGCTGCACCAGCAGCTAGCACGCCGCGCACTACCGCAGTGCGGCCTAGATGCTCTACACGCTAGACATCGCCGGTGGAGAAAGCGCGGGAAAGTGCGTGAGAGAGAGGGAGAAGAGAGAGCCAGAGGTAGAAGAAGAGACTGACAGTGGGCCCCGGGTCCACCTGTCAGCCAGAGAGAGCACTGTGCTCTCGGGTACGACCAGCGTATTTTAGAAATTTGGAATTTCATTCTAAATTTACTGTAACCAAAAGTAGAAATTCCTCGTTTCCCCCAACCATAGATTTTTCCACGCAGCGCCAGTATTCCACACTGTAGCTTTTCACCACATAATTGCCCACTCATTGTAGCCACGTTTTAATCGCATGAGTACGATGGTTATTTTTTTGTGATATTACTTTGAGATAGTAGGAGTAATTCTTTACAAAGCAGCCCTTAGCAAATCTCGAGGACGAGATTTTTCTTAAGGGGGGTAGTGTTGTAACACCCCAAAATTTTGACCTTGATTTATTATTAAAATTTTGCCAGGAAATCAAATTTTTATTTTCTGGTTTTATCATTTAATTTTAGATTACTCTGTCCCTCTGAATTTTTTTTAGTTTTTCCTTCTAGGTGGAAACCTTTCAAAAATATTATTGGACTTGTAAATCTCCCCAAGACCATTTCTTCTTATCAGTGGAATTATTTCTACAATTATTTTTCCTAAGCTTTATTTTTTTAAATGATTTTTCATTAGTTTTAGAGTTTCATTTGCATTACAACCCTTGCAAATAATTCTTTAAAAGTTCCACCAAAATTTGGGGATGTCATGTGATGTTCCCACATCACTTTTATGCAAAAATCTCTTTTAGTCATTTGGAGATTTTGAGCCCTACCTAAAGTTTTCAAATCTGGTCCAGTTTGTAATTTGCACTACAACCTATTTAAATATTTCTTTAAAACTTCCACCAAAATTGGGGGATGTTAGTAGTAGTGTATAATTCAACTTTATGCAAAAACCCATTGGTGTTCTTTGAAACATTTGAGCAAATCATCCTCTTTTGCTCTCTGGTGATTTACACTGCAACCATATTTTATCTTGCCCTATTACCCATGGTTTTCCCTCCTGCTTATAGACCACCCTACAAAACACTTAAGTCCAGGAGATTGGACCCATTGGAGTATTTTTGGTCCATGCAATAATGCCCTTCATTTTCTGTCCAGATTTGGTTTTCTCAAAAACTTGCTCTAACAAGTTTCATGTCTTGCCAAACTAACCTTGCCACCATTACCTACATCTAAAGAGACTCTCATCTGGAGTTTTTGGCCACCCAAAGAAATGCCTAGATGCCCATGGCATTCTATCGAGCACCTTGTGTGCATGGCCAGTTTTGGCATAGTTTTTAGTTTACAGTGTGAACTTGATTCCCTGACCCAGCAATCATGTCCACTAACCTCCTAGCTACCTCTAACCTTGTACTGTTATTTTGCATCATCACCCAAGCCCTCTAGGCCACCCTGGCATTCCGTCGAGCACATGGCGTGCGTGCTCTGGGCGCGACCAGAGCACGCGTTTTGCACGTGTGTGCGCCCGAGCCGCCGCGTCTTGCCCCTAGCCCTTGCTCGCCTGCAGGACCACGCCCCGTTCTCGTTCGCTCGCCAGAACCCTCCAAGCCGCCCCTGGAGCCCCGCAGCGCCACCATCAGGTCGGCCATGGCAGCTAGCGGACAGCCGCAGCAGGCCCCTGCCATGGACGGTGCCGCCCGAGCCACAGCCGCGTGCTAGCTCGCCCCTGAATAGTCCGAGCTCATCCATTAGCCCCTCCAAGCCACCCCTGCATCGCCATGTCACCTATGGCAACAGAAGCAGCTCACCGCTGATCTTATCCCCGGCCACCGCGGAACCGACCTAGTTACGCTATAAATAGGGACCCCGAGCTCGTCTAGACTGGCAGGCGACCTCAGGCCATCCCTCTAGTGCTCCCACAACCAGCAATCGACGGAGGGAGGCCATCTTCTCCGTCTTCGGTCAGTTTGGCCGCCGCCACGCTCTGGTCCCGTTCGTCGCAAGCAAGGCCTCCCCAGTCCATCCAGTGCCACCGTTCGACTCCCCTTGACCTTGCTGAGCCACTCCACCTCTCAAACCCGATCGGGAGCCACCATAGCTTGAAACCCCGATCCACCAGAAGCCACCGTCCGCCGCGGAGCTCGCCGCCGGCGACCCCCTTTGTCCCCACGACCCTCTCGACCACTGGGAGGACCGCCCTGGACTGGCGGATCCATCCCTGCCCTCGAAATCCCGCGGGGAGCCGCCGTTCGTCGACGGTCATCGCCGGAACCCCGCCACCGCTCGGCCAGAGGAGAAGGAGGCGCGGGCGACTGGTCAAACCTGACCAGTGGGCCCAAGGGACCCACTATCAGCGACTGATAGTTCTCCAACGTATCTATAATTTTTGATTGCTCCATGCTACTTTATCTACTGTTTTGGACTATATGGGCTTTATTTTCCACTTTTATATTATTTTTTGGGACCAACCTATTAACCGGAGGCCCAACCAAGAATTGCTATTTTTTTGTGCCTATTTCAGTATTTCGAAGAAACGGAATATCAAACGGAGTCCAAACGGAATGAAACCTTTAGGAACGTGATTTTCTCACCGAACGTGATCCAAGAGACTTGCACCCTACTCCAAGAAGTGCCAGAGGCGGTCACGAGGGTGGAGGGCGCCCCCCAGGGCGCGCCCCCTACCTCGTGGGCCCCCTGCTGCTCCACCGACATACTCCTTCCTCCTATATATACCTACATATCCCCAAACGATCAGAACAGGAGCCAAAAACCTAATTCCACTGCCGCAACCTTCTGTATCCACGAGATCCCATCGCGGGGCCTGTTCCGGAGCTCCGCCGACGGGGGCATCCACCACGGAGGGCTTCTACATCAACACCATAGCCCCTCCGATGAAGTGTGAGTAGTTTACTTCAGACCTTCGGGTCCATAGCTAGTAGCTAGATGGTTTCTTCTCTCTTTTTGGGTCTCAATACAATGTTCTCCCCCTCTCTCGTGGAGATCTATTCGATGTAATCTTCTTTTTGCGGTGTGTTTGTTGAGACCGATGAATTGTGGGTTTATGATCCAACTTATCTATGGAAAATATTTGAATCTTCTCTAAATTCTTTTATGTATGATTGAGTTATCTTTGCAAGTCTCTTCGAATTATCCTTTTTTGTTTTGGCCAACTAGATTGGTAGTTCTTGCAATGGGAGAAGTGCTTAGCTTTGGGTTCAATCTTGCGGTGTCCTTTCCCAGTGACAGCAGGGGCAGCAAGGCACGTATTGTATTGTTTCCATCGAGGATAACAACATGGGGTTTTTATCATACTGCATGAATTTATCCCTCTACATCATGTCATCTTGCTTAAGGCGTTACTCTATTTTTAACTTAATACTCTAGATGCATGCTGGATAGTGGTCGATGAGTGGAGTAATAGTAGTAGATGCAGAATCGTTTCGATCTACTTGTCTCGGATGTGATGCCTATATACATGATCATTACCTAGATATGCTCATAACTATGCTCAATTCTGTCAATTGCTCAACAGTAATTTGTTCACCCACCGTAGAATATCTATGCTCTTGAGAGAAGCCACTAGTGAAACCTATGGCCCCCGGGTCTATTCTCATCATAACAATCTCTATCGTTTTATTTACTTGCTTTGTTTTTACTTTGCCTTTTACTTTTTACTTTGCATCTATCTATCAAAAATACCAAAAATATTATTTATCATCTCTATCAGATCTCACTCTTGTAAGTGACCGTGAAGGGATTGACAATCCCTAATCGACTTGGTTGCGAGTAGCTATCATTTTGTGTAGGTACGAGGGACTTGTGCGTGGTCTCCTACTGATTGATACCTTGGTTCTCAAAAACTGAGGGAAATACTTACGCTACTTTGCTGCATCATCCTCTCCTCTTCGGGGAAATCCAACGCAGTGCTCAAGAGGTAGCAAGAAGAATTTCTTACGCCGTTGCCGGGGAGGCTCACGCAAGCAAGTCAACCATACCAAGTACCCATCACAATCCCTATCTCTCACATTCATTATTTGCCATTTGCCTCTCGTTTTCCGCTCCCCCACTTCACCCTTTCTGTTTTATTCGCCCTCTATTTCCCATTCTCCTCCTCTCTTTCCCGTTTGCCTTTTCTTGTTGCCTTTTTGTTCGCTCGTGTGTTAGTTTGCTTTCTTGTCGTTATGACTAGTCTCATATCTTCTCCGTTATCTCCCGAGAATGAAGTTTTAATTTTAAGCAAAGGGAGGGAGAATATCTGAAAGACGCTTGGTATAGAATTTGCAATGCTCAAAATAGATCTACCAGGAAGCAATCTACTTCAGTTCTTCTTCGTAATTTTTACGTAGGTGCTAATCCTTGGTATAGATATATCCTTCATACCATTACCGGAGGGAATTTCTTGGGTAGCCATACTTTTGATTCTTATAATGCTTTAATAGATTTATTTGGCTCACCACCTCTTTTGGTTAATGGAACTACGTTAACTTTGGAGCATGTTATGCAAAGACTTGAAATTATTGAGAATAAAGTTTCTACCATTGAATCAATTGAAAATCTTGATGAAAAGATCCACAATCAAATTACCCAATATGGATCTAAGGTGGGAATGACATTGAAAAATATTAAAGAAAAAGAACCCATAGTTAATGAGAAAATAAATCTTGATTCCACAAGAATCGATAAACTTGAGAGTATCATCACCAACGTGGGAACCACTTTTTCTTCTGTACAAAACACTCCAAGTTCGTCTACTAAAAATACTAAGCATATTTATGTTCCTAAGAATAAGGATGAATCATCTAGTAAGGAAACTACGGATCTTAAATCTATAAGTGTTCATCCCAATCTTTTTACCCTCATTAAGGAACCTTTTGCTATGAATGAATTTTTCGATCTTTTTCCTGAAAATTTGACAATTACTAGAAAGAAAGAAAATTCTAAAGGAGGTAGATGCCTCATTGAATAATTGCCTACCAAAGATGGCAATACCTAGATCTATCCTTGCTTTTATGCCTGGCTAGGGGCATTAAACGATAGCGCTTGTTGGGAGGCAACCCAATTTTATTTCGTGTTTTTTGTTTTGGCTTCTGTTTAGGAATAAATAATCCATCTAGCTTCTGTTTGGATGTGGTTTTATCTTTTAATTAGTGTTTGTGCCAAGTAGAACCTATAGGATAACCTACGATGATAGTTGATTTGATTCTGCTGAAAAATAGAAACTTTGTGCGCACGAATATAATTTTGTTAAATCACACAAACGTGATTTTGCGTTGATTCTTTTTGCTTCTGTTCAATAAACAAATTTCCCAGGACTTCCTATTTTGGTAGAATTTTTAGAGTTACAAAAGTTTGCGTTAGTTACATATTGCTACAGATTGTTCTGTTTTTCACAGATTCTGTTTTACGTGTGTTGTTTGCTTATTTTGATGAATCTATGGCTAGTAAAATAGTTTATAATCCATAGAGAAGTTGGAATACAGTAGGTTTAACACCAATATAAATAAAGAATGAGTTCATTACAGTACCTTAAGTAGTTCTTTGTTTTCTTTCTCTAACGGAGCTCACGAGATTTCTGTTGAGTTTTGTGTTGTGAAGTTTTCAAGTTTTGGGTGAATTCTTTTGATGGATTATGGAACAAGGAGTGGCAAGAGCCTAAGCTTGGGGATTCCCATGGCACCCCCAAGATAATCCAAGGACACCAAAAAGTTAAAGCTTGGGGATGCCCCGGAAGTCATCCCCTCTTTTGTCCACTTCCATTGGTAATTTACTTGGAGCTATATTTTTATTCACCACATGATATGTGTTTTGCTTGGAGCGTCTTGTATTATTTGCGTCTTTGCTTGTTAGTTTACCACAATCATCCTTGCTGTACACACCTTTTGAGAGAGCCATACATGAATTGGAATTTTTTAGAATACTCTATGTGCTTCACTTATATCTTTTGAGCTTGATAGTTTTGCTCATAGTACTTCACTTATATCTTTTGAGCGTGATAATTTTTGCTCTAGTGCTTCAGTTATATCTTTTAGAGCACGGTGGTGGATTTGTTTTAAAGAAACTATTGATCTCTCATGCTTCACTTAGATTATTTTGAGAGTCATTAATAGCATGGTAATTTGCTTAATGTTAAATATACTTGGTATTCAAGATATGTGAAACTTTCTTTTGAGTGAATTGAATACTAAGATAAGTTTGATGCTTGATAATTGTTTTGAGATATGGAGGTGATAATATCAAAGTCGTGCTAGTTAGGTGATTATGAATTCAAAGAATGCTTGTGTTGAAGTTTGCAAGTCCCGTAGCATGCACGTATGGTTAAAGTTGTGTAACAAATTTGAAACATGAAGTGTACCTGGCTTGTGCATCCTTATGAGTGGCGGTCGGGGACGAGCGATGGTCTTTTCCTACCAATCTATCCCCCTAGGAGCATGTGCCTAGTACTTGATTTTTGATGACTTCTAATTTTTTGCAATAAGTATATGAGTTCTTTTGACTAATGTTGAGTCCATGGATTATACGCACTCTCACCTTTCCGCCTTTGCTAGCCTCTTTGGTACCGTGCATTACCCTTTCTCACCTTGAGAGTTGGTGCAAACTTCGCCGGTGCATCCAAACCCCATGATACGATATGATCTATCACACATAAACCTCATCATATCTTCCTCAAAACAGCCACCATACCTGCCTATCATGGCATTTCCATAGCTATTCTGAGATATATTGCCATGCAACTTCCATCATCTTCATCATGACATACATTACTTTTGTCATATTGCCATTGCATGATCATGTAGTTGACATCGTATTTGTGGCAAAGCCACCATGCATTAATTTTTATACATGTCACTCTTGATTCATTGCACCATCCTGGTACACCGCCGGAGGCATTCATATAGAGTCATATCTTGTTCTAAGTATCGAGTTGTAATCCTTATGTTGTAATCAATTGAAGTGTGATGATCATCATTATTAGAGCATTGCCCAAAAAGAAGAAAAAAGAAAAAAAAAGGCCAAAAGAAAAGAAAAAGAAAGGCCCAAAAAAGAGAAAAAAGGGGCAATGCTACTATCTCTTTTTCCACACTTGTGCTTCAAAGTAGCACCTTGTTCCTCATGTAGTGAGTCTCATATATTGTGCTTCAAAGTAGCACCTTGTTCTTCATGTAGTGAGTCTCATAAAGTTGTCCTTTTCATACTAGTGGGAATTTTTCATTATAGAACTTGGCTAGTATATTCCTATGATGGGCTTCCTCAAATGCCCTAGGTCTTCATGAGCAAGCGAGTTGGATGCACACCCACTAGTTTTATTTTGTTGAGCATTCATAGCTCTAGTGCATCCGTTGCATGGCAATCCCTACTCCTCATGTTGACATCAATTGATGGGCATCTCCATAGCCCGTTGATTATCCTCGTCAATATGAGACTTTCTCCTTTTTTTTGTCTTATCCACACAATCCCCATCATCATATTCTATTCCACCCATAGTGCTATATCCATGGCTCGCGCTCATGTATTGCGTCAAGATTGAAAAAGTTTGAGATTATTTGAGTATGAAACAATTGCTTGGCTTGTCATCGGGGGTATAGAAGTTGGGAACATCTTTGCATGACGAAAATGAAGCATAGCCTAACTATATGATTTTGTAGGGATGAACTTTCTTTTGCCATGTTATTTTGAGAAGACATGATTGCTTTGGTTAGTATGCTTGAAGTACTATTATTTCTTATGTCAATATGAACTTTTGTCTTGAATCTTTCGGATCTGAATATTCATATCACAATTAAGAAGATTTACATTGAAATTATGCCAAAGTATCACTCTGCATCAAAAATTCTCTTTTTATCATTTACCTACTTGAGGACGAGCAGGAATTAAGCTTGGGGATGCCTGATACGTCTCCAACGTATCTATAATTTTTGATTGCTCCATGCTACTTTATCTACTGTTTTGGACTATATTGGGCTTTATTTTCCACTTTTATATTATTTTTTGAGACTAACCTATTAACCGGAGGCCCAACCCAGAATTGTTGTTTTTTTTGCCTATTTCAGTATTTTGAAGAAATGGAATATCAAACGGAGTCCAAACAGAATGAAACCTTCAAGAACGTGATTTTCTCACCGAACGTGATCCAGAAGACTTGGACCCTACTCCAAGAAGTGCCAGAGGCGGTCACGAGGGTGGAGGGCGCGCCCCCCTGGGAGCGCCCCCCTACCTCGTGGCCCCCCTGCTGCTCCACCGACGTACTCCTTCCTCCTATATATACCTACGTATCCCCGAATGATCAGAACAGGAGCCAAAAACCTAATTCCACCACCGCAACCTTATGTATCAACGAGATCCCATCTTGGGGCCTGTTTCGGAGCTCCGCCGGAGGGGGCATCCACCACGCAGGGCTTCTACATCAACACCATAGCCCCTCCGATGAAGTGTGAGTAGTTTACTTCAGACCTTCGGGTCCATAGCTAGTAGCTAGATGGCTTCTTCTCTCTTTTTGGATCTCAATACAATGTTCTCCCCCTCTCTCGTGGAGATCTATTCGATGTAATCTTATTTTTGCGGTGTGTTTGTTGAGATCGATGAATTGTGGGTTTATGATCCAACTTATCTATGGAAAATATTTGAATCTTCTCTGAATTCTTTTATGTATAATTGAGTTATCTTTGCAAGTCTCTTCGAATTATCCTTTTTTTGTTTTGGTCAACTAGATTGGTAGTTCTTGCAATGGGAGAAGTGCTTAGCTTTGGGTTCAATCTTGCGGTGTCCTTTCTCAGTGACAGCAGGGGCAGCAAGGCACGTATTGTATTGTTGCCATCGAAGATAACAAGATGGGGTTTTTTATCATATTGCATGAATTTATCCCTCTACATCATGTCATCTTGCTTAAGGCGTTACTCTGTTTTTAACTTAATACTCTAGATGCATGCTGGATAGCGGTCGATGAGTGGAGTAATAGTAGTAGATGCAGAATCGTTTAGATCTACTTGTCTCGGACGTGATGCCTATATACATGATCATTACCTAGATATGCTCATAACTATGCTCAATTCTGTCAATTGCTCAACAGTAATTTGTTCACCCACCGTAGAATATCTATGCTCTTGACAGAAGCCACTAGTGAAATATATGGCCCTCGGGTCTATTCTCATCATATCAATCTCTAGCGCTTTATTTACTTGCTTTGTTTTTACTTTGCCTTTTACTTTTTACTTTGCATCTATCTATCAAAAATACCAAAAATATTATTTATCATCTCTATCAGATCTCACTCTCATAAGTGACCGTGAAGGGATTGACAACCCCTAATCGCGTTGGTTGCGAGTAGCTATCGTTTTGTGTAGGTACGAGGGACTTGTGCGTGGTCTCCTACTGGATTGATACCTTGGTTCTCAAAAACTGAGGGAAATACATATGCTACTTTGCTGCATCATCCTCTCATGTTCGAGGAAATCCAACGCAGTGCTTAAGAGGTAGCAGTGACCCACGAATCGATCCACGCTGGCTTAAGTGGAAACGTGTTCCACCGAATACGCCTTCGAAATCTTAAGCCCCCGAACTGTTTTCTTTTTCTGATTTTTTTAAAACAGAATTGTGACTAAATTTTGACTGGCTATAACTTTTTAAATATAAGCCCAATTGATTTGATTCTTTTTCCGTTGTTTCTCAAATTTTGTCTAGTTTATTTTCATATTTATTTGAAAATTTTACAGACAACTTTTTGTACTGTTTTGAAACTATGTGTTAATTCAAATTTTCGTAAAATAGGATTTTGAAGAAGAAGCCAACTTTCAAAAAGCGCACCCCCACTTACATACTCTTGAACGCAAGCATTCTGAACCCTGGCATAACATTTTTTGTGCGTCATTTGATGGAAATACGACATCACCTTGACACAAAGTATTCAATATTTTATGTGGTGTTATGATCACATTCATGAGTGCATAAGGATGATTCCTTACTGTTGGAATTTGATATGCTTCTGATAGTAATCACCCTCGTATGCCTTTCATGCCTATCGTGAGGAATCCGGGAAAGTCTCTGTCTTGGGTAGACACGAGCTTGTCTCTAGTTCTTCGTCGAGACGGTTATGTCCGGTAAGGCATGGTGAGGTATGATGAGTGGTGATTCTGTCTGATTGGTGTGAAATATATTTCTTATGCTTATCATGCAAGAAAGATCTTAACCTCCTGAGTCAACCGTAGATCGAGTCTTATTCCAATAATCCCCCATACTTGTTTCGTACTACCACTTGTCCCTCCCTTAGGTAGGGTACGGTTCAGTAAGTTGTCAACCCCTTCCTAGCACACACCATACATAGAGGCCATGGTGGAAGATACGGGCTGCATCCGGTAGACATGCCACCTAGTCCGAGGGCATGGGTGTTTCCGGTTGGAGCCGAGGGGGTAGCTCCCCCAGTTTGCGCGCGTTATAAATTTTGTGATCCCATGCTAGTCGAGGTTGTACCCTCCCCACTTAGAGTTTTGCTTAACGGGTGTCGTGGTGATTCCAGACACCAGTAAGTTAGGCTGGTGTGTGCGGTCAGGTGTGTTTTCAATTAACAGACCGTAAACGGAATTAGTCCCGATGGACTAAAGGAATCCATTACTCGTGGGTAAAGAGTACACCCTCTGCAGAGATTATATCTATTCGAATAGCCATGTCCATGGTTAAGGACTACAGTCTGGGATGGGTCAAGTGTCGGTCCTAGTGTCGGTCTTCGGAGGAAAGATTGCTAAAACAGAACATGGATCATGACTTGTGACTCATGATGATTATGATTACTATTATTATGGACTGGCCATTTACATTATTTGAACTATTGAGTATCCCTGGGGTGGTTCTACCTCCAGGATATTCACTGTGATTATTTATTTATAAGCCCTTTATGTGGTGTCACTCAGACGCCCGACTGAGGCATGCTTTATACTATTATACTTTCGAGGCGTCGCTTCAGACACCTGATAGGTGCATTCTATTTCTACTCCCTCATTGCATATTCATGATGTATATGAATAACCTGCTTGCGTGCATCATGGATTTTTATTTTGTGATTGACGTTGTGATCATAGAATATTTCAGAGCATGATTATCATTTGTTATATTATACATGTGTTCATAATGTTTGCAAGTACATTCAAAAGTACTCACTGGCTTATCCATGGCTATTGTCTTGGCCAGATTTCTTGCATGGAGAGGAGTGCTGTGATGACAGCCCCGGAACCTACGCAATGACGATAGCAGCCTCGCGAAGATAGGAGTTATCCAGGTCAGTTGTTCCTGTGGGAAGTGGAGTCCCATAGACACTGATGAACCACAAACCGATTCCACCATCAGCCATTAGAAACCTTGTGTTGTACTCATAGGCCAGAATGGTCTTGTACTACATATTATGTATTTTGCTTGGAGTTTCTGTATCAAGTTGGTGTCTCATCAGCTAACAGTAATCCTGGGGCTGGTGAGCAGAAGGGCCATTTTCTGGGAAGTTAATATCCTGGAAAACCGGTCGCGACAGTGCTCATACTCTTTCATTGTGTTATCCATGCTAGTTTAATTTTGTTTTTATAGCTTTCTTCTTGTGTGTTTGATAAACCTTAAGAAAAACAAAAAAATTAGTTAGTTTAATTTCCATGCTAGTAGTAGAAATTAAAATGAAAACCCAAAAATATTTCTCGTTCTTCTTCTTGTTTGTTGGGAGCTTTCCCGTGTAAATAGTTTTCTTTTCTTTTCTTTCCTTTGGGGGTCGAGAGTAGAAGACCATATTGAAAATGTTTAGTGGCTCTCATATGCATGATTGTTGATTTAACTTAGAGCCCATATTATTTTGTCTTCTCTCTTGAGTTGAATGCTTGCAGATTCCAGCTTAGTCCAATGCACGTGCACTATTATTATTATACTCAGCGTTCGGTCGTGCAAGTGAAAGGCAATAATGACGATATATGATGGACTGATTGAGATGAAAAAAGCTGGTATGAACTCGACTTCTCTTGTTTTTGTAAATATGATGTGTTCATCGTTCCTGATTCAGCTTATTATGAAGTAAACATATTTGCAATGACATTTAGAGATCATAGTTGCTTGTGCCATGCTTGATTAGCTATGAGTTATAATGGTTTACCTTGCATGCCAACATGCTATTAAAATGATTGTGATGTGGTATGATGGGATGGTATCCTCCTTTGAATGAACTGAGTGACTCGACTTGGCACATGTTCACGCATGTAGTTGAAACAAATCAACATAGCCTTCATGATATTTATGTTAATGGTAGATTATATCCTACTCATGCTTGTACTTGTGTAAATTAATTTTAATGCTTGTTCATGACTGTTGTCGCTCTCTCAGTTGGTCGCTTCCCAGTCTTTTGCTAGCCTTCACCTGTACTAAGCGGGAATACTGCTTGTGCATCCAAACTCCTTAAACCCAAAAGTTGTTCCATATGAGTCCACCATACCTTCCTATATGCGGTATCTACCTGCCATTCCAAGTAAATTTGTATGTGCCAAACACCAAACCTTCAAAGGAAATTCTGTTTTGTATGCTCGAGCAGCTCATGTTTCAACTAGGGTTGCCTGTATCTTCCATGCTAGGTGTGTTATTCTCAAGAGGAGCGGACTCTGCTCCTCATTCACGAGAAAGGGCCGGTAAATGGGATGCCCAGTCCCATGATCCAAAAAGATCTAAGCAAATCAATATAATTAAACAAAACTCCCCCAGGGCTGTTGCTAGTTGGAGGCACTCGTTGTTTCGAGCAAGCCATGGATTGATGCTTGCTCGTGGTAGGGGAGTATAAACTTTTACCATTCTGTTTGGGAACTGCCTATAATGCATGTAGTATGGAAGATATCACCATCTCATAGTTTTTGCGTTGACAGTGAAAGTATGCCGCTCAAAATGTTATTCATCTCTATTTTAACATCGAGCTCTGGCACCTCTACAAATCCCTGCTTCCCTCTGCGAAGGGCCTATCTATTTACTTTTATGTTGAGTCATCATCCTCTTATTAAAAAGCACCCGCTGGAGAGCACACTGTCATTTGCATTCATTACTATTGGTTTATATTGGGTATGACTTGACTGGATCTCTTTTACCATGAATTACAATGTTTAGTCAGTCCTTGATCTTTAAAGGTGCTCTGCATTTATGTTTTGCAGTCTCAGAAAGGGCTAGTGAGATACCATCTTGTTATGTCATATTATGATTGTTTTGATAAAGTGTTGTCATCCGGGTTTTATTATTATTGCTCGCTAGCTGATTATGCCATTAATATGAGTAATTGTGAGACCTAAGTGTTATGGTGAGTATGGTTAGTTCATAATACTTGCTGAAAACTTGAATGTTGGCTTTACATATTTACAACAACAAGAGCAAACCGAGTTTGTAAAAGTTTTTCTTTATCACTTTCAGTTTATTAACTGAATTGATTGAGGACAAGCAAAGGTTTAAGATTGGGGGAGTTGATACGTCTCCAATGTATATACTTTTCCAAACACTTTTGCCCTTGTTTCGGACTCTAACTTGCATGATTTGAATGAAACTAACCCGGACTGACGCTGTTTTCAGCAGAAGTTCCATGATGTTGTTTATTGTGCAGAAAACAAAAGTTCTCGGAATGACCTGAAAATCCACGGAGATAAGTTTTGGAAAATATAAAAAATATTTGCGAAAGAATCAAGGCCAGAGGGCCCACACCCTGTCCACGAGGATGGGGGCGCGCCCTCCCCCCTGTCTCGTGGGCCCCCTGATGCTCCACCGACCTCAACTCCAACTCCATATATTCCGTTTTACGAAGAAAAAAATCAGAGACAAAGTTTCATCGCGTTTTATGATACGGAGCCGCCGCCAAGCCCTGATCTCTCTCGGGAGGGCTGATCTGGAGTCCGTTCGGGGCTCCAGAGAGGGGTATTTGTCGATGTCGTCATCATCAACCATCCTCCATCACCAATTTCATGATGCTCACCGCCGTGCGTGAGTAATTCCATCGTAGGCTTGCTGGACGGTGATGGGTTGGATGAGATTTACCATGTAATAAAGTTAGTTTTGTTAGGTTTTGATCCCTAGTATCCACTATGTTCTGAGATTGATGTTGCTATGACTTTGCTATGCTTAATGCTTGTCACTAGGGCCCGACTGCCATGATTTAAGATCTAAACCTATTATGCTTTCATGAATATATGTGAGTTCTTGATCCTATCTTGCAAGTCTATAGTCACCTATTATGTGTTATGATCCGACAACCCCGAAGTGACAATAATCGGGATTCTTCTCGGTGATGACTATAGTTTGAGGAGTTCATGTATTCACTATGTGCTAATGCTTTGTTCCGGTTCTCTATTAAAAGGAGGCCTTAATATCCCTTAGGTTCCACTAGGACCCCGCTGCCACGGGAGGGTAGGACAAAAGATGTCACGCAAGTTCTTTTCCATAAGCATGTATGACTATATTCGGAATACATGCCTACATTACATTGCTGAACTAGCGCTATACGTCACCCTATGTTATAGCTATTACATGAGGAATCGCATCCGACATAATTATCCATCACTGATCCAATGCCTACGAGCTTTTCATATCTTGTGCTTCGCTTATTTACTTTTTCGTTGCTACTGTTACAATTCCTACAAAATTATTATCTTTACTTTTGCCACTGTTACCATTACTATCATACTACTTTGCTACTAAATACTTTGCTGCAGATACTAAGTTATCTAGGTGTGGTTGAATTGACAACTCAACTGCTAATACTTAAGAATATTCTTTGGCTCCCCTTGTGTCGAATCAATAAATATGGGTTGAGTACTCTACCCTCGAAAGTTGTTGCGATCCCCTACACTTGTGGGTTATCAACAACCACCGCTGCTCCCCTGCTATCCTCTCACCGCGACGCTTTCGACGCCTGTCGTGGAATTGTCATGGCAGATGTCCTAGTGAAAGGACTTAGTCGTGGAGCCATCGCAACTAGTAAGCTAAAAGGGGTTAATCGGTACAAAGGACACGGGGTTTATGTTGGTTCGGCCCCTTACGGTGAAGGTAAATGCCTACGATCCAGTTTTTAGTGGGATTGTTGATGTCTCGATAACCAGGGAGCGAATCGCTTGACCTAGCTCTCGAGTTGATGTAACTTGCTCTGAGCCGCCGCCGGGTCGTCCCTTTATATAGAGAGGACGACAACCAGCAGCTCTACAGAGTCTCGGCCGGCTCATAAACAGTGTCCGGCTCGGTCTCTTAACTATTCTTGCCTTACAATACAAGTCACATATACATGGCAGTTTATCTCTACGGGCCTTAAGTCACCTCCTGGCTTTGGGCCCTCCTCGTTTTTCGCGCTCTTTTAGTGGCCCTTCCTTATAAATAGACCCGACTAGGTTTTCCTCATTCTTCCCGTTCCGCATCTTCTTCCTCTCGCCCCCGTCTATTACTGGAGCTCCGCCGCCGCTGCCACAGCGCATCTCGTCTCCGTCGAGCTTGGCCATTGCATCAACCTGATCTTGACCAGAAAAACTGCGGCGCCCTTCCGCAGCGAATCTCTTACAGTAAGTTTTCCCCTTCCTGTGTCATAGATCCATGCTAGGGCTAGCATATTCTTCTGTACTGCGCGAAGTTCATCTTAGTTCTTGTGTTCCTTCTGTTATGGCTTCTTTTGATCCAAAAAATACCATAGATCTCATGCGCTACGTGTTTCGCATCCATTTTGGGTACCAGTAGATCTCCTTTCCATGTAAGAAAATCCCAATTATAGCGCATGAACTCCTCTGCGCCCTGTTTTAGGTCTAGAAAATCTTCTTTTCTGAACATCTGTTTGATCCAAAATAACAGTTGCAAATTGTGAAACCTGTTTGTACAACACTTAGGCAAAAATCTGTACTTGTTAGATTTATCTAGCCATGACGACTCTGATCGCCGGCTTTAAGGAGGCAATGCTTAATTAATAACTTGAACCACTCTTGGCGGTTTAAATAGTCTTGACGGCTTATAGATCCTATGGCGGCTTAAATAACCATGACATAATTATCCTTATACCATTAGGCCCCTTCGTAAGCCGCCATCTTGAATACGCACAACAATATTTTGTCTTGCCCGGCTTAAATTTGAACCGGCACTTTTACTTTGTCTTAGGCTTTCAATCAGAATGGCACCAAAGGCATCTACTTCCTACAACTGGGTTAAATTCATTGTCACTGACAGCACCTTAGATGACTTTGTGAAGACCGGCTATCTGCCGAAAAAAGTAGTCATGCCTTATCGTGCTCCTAACCCGGAGGAGGAATTTCCTCAACCCAAAGATGGAGAGGTTGTTGTTTTCACAGACCATATGAACCGGGGTATCACTCCTCCTGGCTCAAAATTCTTCAGAGACGTGCTGAATTTCTTCGATCTTCACCCACAAGACATCGGACCCAATTCTGTGTCTAATATCTGCAACTTCCAAGTATTCAGTGAAGTATACCTTGGAGAAGAACCCAATCTGCTGCTTTTCGGAGAACTATTTTATTTGAACCGCCAGAATGAATGTGCTAGCGGGTAGAGCTTAGAGCTTGGCGGTGTCTCAATCCAGTGCCGTAGGGATGTGATCTTTCCTTACGCCAACCCGCCGAGCCACCCCAAAGATTGGAATATGATGTGGTTTTCCTACAAAGATACCTCTCCGGCTGGTGAAAACCCTCTGCCCGGCTTTCGTGCTCTTCATCTTGGACCCAACCATCATCTCCTTGACAAGATTACACCCGCCGAACGTAAATCACTTGCTCCCACTTTGGCCAAGATCAAGGCTCTTCTGGGGACGGGTTAACAGGCATCGACCTGGTCCAGGTTTGGCTCGCCTGGCGGGTCATTCCGTTGAGCCACCGCCCCGGCTTGATGTGCAATTACACAGGCACAAAGGATGACCCTTTGCGGCACAGCCCTGATGATTTGCCTGAAGATGTCATCGACGGTATGACCAAGTCTCTTCTGAACGAAAGCCTGGCGGACTGTGGCAAAGTGGGCTTAGCCCCCTTCTGCAAAGCTAACCCAGCTCCAAAGGTAAACCACCCATGTGAAATAACTACTTTAATTTTTCAATGTTTCACCCATACTCATGCATATGCTAATCTTTACCGGCGGGTGATAAATTCTGGAAGGTCAAATATGACCAAGAAGCTGCCAAGAAAGCTAGGAAAGAGAAGAAAGCCGCCAGGAAAGAAGCTACCAAAAAGAAGGGCAAGAAGACCACCACCTCTGACCTGCTTCGGCTAGCAGACTCTTCTGAGTCAGAGGTAGCCCTTGATTCCCTTGGCTCATTTTTTAACCATCTTATTGACACTGATTATCAGCAGGAGGACACAGGAGCAAGCCGTAACAAGGCTGATGAGGTAACTATCCTTTCCTCCGACTCCAAGCTTTTGCCAAGACAGAAAATCCGCAGAGTAACCCGAAAAGTAAGGTTTTCTCATCCTTTAGCTCATCACGATCCTTAATTTCTTTTGAAGCGGCAAATTCACGAGAGCCGGAGGCAGACCCGGACCAGCAAGGATGCAGAGCTCTCCTCCGGCTTACCAAACACCCCAAGGAAATGCCGGAATGAGGTCACTTTTGTTTTAAATATTTTTTATCCCTTGGCGGGTCTCATTCGTCAACCGCTCAATTCTTGTGACTCGGATTACTAGGACACTTCCCCTTCCTCCGGCGACTCACTGCTGTCCAACATGTCGGCTTTCAAAACTGCACCAGGGTATGATAATCTGCTTATCTTGTATTTACTTTAATCCCTTGCATCTGTACTAACCTTTATTTTGACACAGTGGGCAAGCCAATCCTAGCAAACGGGTTAGGAAAAACAAGCCAGCTGGAGATATAGTCGAGACTGAGCCGGTTCTTGAAATAGTTGTGCCGGACTCGACCACTCATGAGCCGCCATCTGAGCTAGCTCAAGACTTATCAACTCCCGCTACTGACCTGCCCACTGAACGAGCCGCTGATGAATCAGAAAATCGAAAAGCCCCTAGCCTGGTCAGGACTGATGACCCTCAAAATACTGATGTTGAAATCACTAGAACCGGCTTTGTTGAGCCGGGAAGACCGACTGTACTGGCCAAGTGCCCCGCCATGGAAGAACTTCTGGACCACCGTCGGGTCAAGCTGGATGTTGCAAACTATGCTCATATGAGTATTGGAGACATCTTTTCTGGCTACATGAGCCAAGTGTACAGCAGCCGGAACCTCGAGAATGATATGGTCAAGAAGATGCACCAAAAATTCGAGGTATAACCAGTTCTCTCTTATTCATTAATCTTTACTATGCTAGCCCCCAAGTCTACTGCTTATGATGTTTATGATGTAGACTTAGAAACAAACTTAATGATATTAGTAACATAGATGAATAAAACATATAAAAAGTCCGGCTTACTCGGTAGCCCCCAAGGGGCGGCTTAACCAACATGGTCGAGCCGGTCCTTAATATATAACAAATACTTACAGATCTTTGAACAACAATATGCATTAGCCCCCAAGTGCCAAGTATTATTGTTTGCAAAATGCTTGGGACTTACTCTTATGAATCGCCGTCTTATGAACCGCCACTGAAAATAAAATTCTTTGCTAAACATTAGCCCCCAAGTGCCAAGTGCTGTTGCTGGCAAAAGACTTGGAACTTTTAATATTACATAAAGATTGGCTTGATTTTGATTCTGTATTTGTATAGGGTACCACGAGCCAACTCGAATCCGAGGTGACTAATCTCAAGAACCGCCTTGAAGCCCATGAGACGGAAATCCAAAAGGCCAACACCAAGTTCAAATTCAGCGTTTCTGAACAAGAAAAACTGAAGAAAGAATTTGAAATTGAAAAGAAAGCCTGGGCTGATGAAAAGACTGCATTGATTAACCGAGCTGAAAAGGCATAGGCGACTCTGGAAGAAGCCACCGGTGAATTAACCGGTTTAAAGCGTCATGTCTCTCAGATGGTCTCAGCGATCTTTGGTAAGTCGCCCTGCAAGTGTTTAAATATTTAAGCCTTTCAGTTGATCATAAAACTGTAATTAACTCACCTGATCACGTTTATGCAGGCCCCGGAAGCTCAAATTTGAACCAAGACATGTTGATCAAACTGAAGGCAGTGTACACTTTGGTGGAGCAATTGTACACTGGGTCTTGATGTGCATTAGCCACGGTGGTTTTGTCAAATGAAGTGCCAACCCTCCTGGTAGAGGTCTTGAAGAATCTTTCCGTGCTCCCTCAACGGTTCAATGAACTGAGGCGGTCAGCTGCAAGAGCCAGAGCGGTAAATGCTTTAAGCCGGGCCAAGGCTTGGCTACCAGAGTTAGACCCGGCCGACATTGCCACTGGCTACCCAAGCTTGAAGGAGGACGGAACCCCATTTGAAGAAAACGACTTCACTGCTTGTGTAAAGGAGATACGCCCCGTGGCTACCATTATAGCGAATGAAGTAGATCTTACCAAATACCAGGCGGGTTATGATGAAAAAACCCGGAGAATTCCAATGCCTCATTATGAAGTGACCAGTCTGATCCCCCCACTCCGTAAGCACACCTTCGCCCCTGAAGTTGACCCGACCGGCCTAGTTGATGCTGAAGCTGAATTTGAAGCTTTGAACAACATTGACTGGTCATCGTAAACCTTCCAGAAAAGGGAGCGGGGCGAAGATGCGGAGAGGGCTAACCCAGACGCTTCAGGCCAATCATGAAGGCTAAGCTGCCGCGGCGGCTCATACCTGGGCTGTACTGAAAAAACAATGTGAATCATTTTGACTCAGGGAGTCATGTAATAGAATAGAATAACTTTATTTTGGCCTCGCCATCATGCATGTTTTAATGCTTAGCGTCATTAAGCTGCCATGTTATATCCACCCGTTTTCCATCTTCTTACCATATCCTTGACCAGACCTTTAACTGTTTTGCATATGACAGCAAACCACAAGACCTCTTGGCGGCTTACCTCCAGGTGAGTAAAAATAACTTAATATAAAAGAGTAATAGATAATTTGTTATAAAAAACACAATTATGATCTTACACCTGCGACCTTTTAAATTTGCATCGCTGGCTCATATGATCCGTTCGATAAGGATGACAACCCAGTCTTTGGGCACCTGAAATTTCAAAGGTATAATAATGCTCATATATCGATGACTCATCAGATAATATTAAGCCGGGTTAGAAATAACCACACTTATACTGGTAAACCTCAAAAAGGTCTCAAGTCAAATAAAGGGTGCTTCCAAAGAAAACTTAAACCAAAATAGAATATAAAAAATTTCAAGGCTGCTGATTCGAATACGATCAGTAAACCGTTCCAAAGGGGTTAAGCTAGGATTTGAATACGATCATGTAGCCCCCAGTGGCTTTGGTGTTGCGCCGCTCAAGAGGGTACCGACAACTATGTTCTCTTTGGTTCGAATACGACCTATGTTTGAACAGGAAGCCCCCTAATGACCTTGAGAGTTTTTTAATGACTCTGATTCGAATACGATCAAAGTCGGTTCCCAAAAGGGGTTAAGCTTATGATTCGAATACGATCAAGAAGCCCCCTAGTGAGCTCAGCAGTGTGCCAATCAAAAGGGTACCGACAGCTATGTTCTCTTTGGTTCGAATACGACCTATGTTTGAATAGGAAGCCCCCTAGTGATCATGAGTTTTAACGGCTAGATTCGAATACGATCATAAGCCGGATCAAGAGGGTGGAACTTGATCAAAGACGATCAGCCCCCAAGTGATCATGTGAAATGACAATGATAATAATAATGACACATTTACCTTTGAGGAAGGGAAAAAAGGACAGTGGTCCTGCTTTATTATTTATCATAATATATACATTGTCAAAATATGTACATCAGGAGAGCCGATGGCTCAGGTATAGTAAGGCCGAAGATGAGCGATGTTCCATGGTCGGCGGGTCTCCTCCTCCGACTTACGTGAGTCTTTGCGCTCTCAGACATCGATTAGGTAATATGACCCATTGTTCAAGTTCTTGCTGACCACAAAGGGCCCTTCCCAAGCTGGGGATAGCTTATGCGCATTAGTTTGATCTAGGATGAGCCGGAGCACCAAATCACCTTCCTGAAAGGTTCTGGACTTAACCCGACCGATGTGATATCGGCGCGAGTCCTGTTGGTAAATCGCCGAACGAGCTGCTGCCAAGTCCCGCTGTTCATCTAACAGGTCAAGAGCATCCTGACGCGCATGTTCATTGTCTGCCTCAACATAAGCCGCCACGCGAGGCGAGTCATGACGGATGTCGCTTGGGAGAACCGACTCAGCTCCGTAGACCATGAAGAAAGGCGTATAACCCGTAGATCTGTTGGGAGTAGTGTTGATGCTCCATAACACAGAGGATAACTCCTCAACCCAGCAACCCGGCGTCCGCTGCAGGGGGACCAAAAGCCGGGGCTTGATGCCTTTCAAGATCTCCTGATTGGCTCTCTCGGCTTGACCGTTGGATTGGGGGTGAGCCGCTGATGAAACATCAAGCCGAATATGCTCACGTTGACAAAATTCTTCTATGGCGCCTTTAGACAGATTAGTGCCATTGTCAGTTATAATGCTGTGTGGAAAGCCGAAGCAAAATATCACCTTCTTCATGAACTGAACCGCCGTAGCTACATCACACTTACTGACTAGCTCTGCCTCAACCCACTTTGTAAATTTATCAACTGCCACCAAGAGGTGGGTCTTTTTATCTTTGGACCTTTTAAAAGGCCCAACCATGTCAAGCCCCTAGACTGCTAATGGCCAAGTAATTGGAATCATCCTCAATTCTTGAGCCGGCACATGAGCCCGTCTTGAGAACTTCTGACAACCGTCACATTTACTGACCAAGTCCTCTGCATCAGCATGAGCCGTCAGCCAATAGAAACCATGATGGAAAGCGTTGGCCACGAGGGATTTTTATCCAGCGTGATGACCACAATCCCCTTCATGAATCTCACGAAGAATTTCTTGGCCTTCTTCAGGAGAGACGCAACACTGAAACGCCCCTGTAACACTGCGATGATGCAACTCACCACTGACAATCGTCATAGACTTAGACCGCCGGGTTATCTGCCTGGCCAAGGTTTCATCCTCAGGCAACTCTCCCCAGGTCATGTAAGCCAGATATGGCACCGTCCAATCTGGCATGACATGAAGAGCCGCCACCAATTGTGCTTCCGGGTCAGGAACAGCCAAGTCCTCCTCTGTGGGTAACCTGATAGAAGGGTTATGTAGAATATACAAGAAAGTATTAGGCGGCACTGGCTTACGTTGAGATCCCAGCCGGCTTAAAGCATCAGCCGCCTCGTTCTTTCTGCAGTCAATGTGCTCCACTTGATAACCCTTGAAGTGTCCAGCAATTGCATCGACTTCACGGCGATAAGCCGCCATGAGAGGATCCTTAGAATCCAACTTGCCTGATACCTGCTGAGCCACCAGATCTGAGTCACCGAAACACCTTACCCGGCTTAAGCTCATCTCCTTAGCCATCCGGAGACCATGGAGTAAGGCTTCATACTCAGCTGCATTGTTAGTACAGGGAAACATCAACCGTAGCACATAACAAAATTTGTCACCTCGAGGGGAAGCTAAAACAACTCCAGCCCCCGAGCCCTCCAATTGCCTGGACCCGTCAAAGTGAATAGTCCAATATGTGTTGTCCGACTTTTCTTCAGTCATCTGCAGCTCTGTCCTATCATTGATGAAATCCACTAGCGCTTGAGACTTGATAGCAGTGTGTGGCACATACCTTAACCCATGAGGCCCAAGTTCAATGGCCCACTTGGCGACTCGTCCTGTGGCTTCTTTGTTTTGAATGATATCCCCCAAAGGAGCAGAACTAACCACAGTGATGGGGTGGCCCAGGAAATATTTCTTAAGCTTCCGACTTGACATGAACATCCCATAAACGAGCTTCTGGCAATGCGGATACCGTTGCTTGGACTCAATAAGCACCTCGCTAATGTAGTAAATCGGCCGCTGAACCGGGTGTTCCTTGCCTGCCTCCTTGCGTTCTACCACAATGGCCACGCTGACGGCACACGTGTTAGCAGCCACATATAATAATAAGGGCTCCTTATCAATGGGAGCAGCAAGAACCGGCGGCTCAACCAGCTATCTCTTCAAATCTTCAAAAGCAGCATTGGCAGCGTCACTCCAGACGAAGCTATCCGTCTTCTTCATCATTTGATACAGTGGTACGGCCTTCTCGCCTAACCGGCTTATGAACCGGCTTAAAGCAGCGATACGACCCGCCAAACATTGAACATCATTGATACACGCCGGTTTAGCCAGAGAGGTGATGGCCTTGATCTTCTCCGGGTTAGCCTCGATGCCCTTCTTAGAAACCAGAAAACCCAAAAGCTTGCCTGCAGGAACACCAAAAACACATTTGGCCGGGTTAAGCATCATCTTATAAACCCGAAGATTGTCAAAGGTTTACTTTAGATCATCTATCAAGGTCTCCTTCTCTCTGGATTTCACCACTATATCGTCCACATAAGCATGAACATTGCGCCCAATTTGATTATGAAGACAATTCTGCACACACCGCTGGTAAGTCGCCTGGGCACTCTTGAGCCCAAAAGGCATTGATAAATAGCACAAGGCTCCAAACAGAATAATGAACGCCGTATTCTCCTGGTCCTTAACCGCCATCTTGATCTGATGATAACCAGAGTAAGCATCCAAAAAACTCAAACGCTCACAACCTGCCGTAGCATCAATGATTTGATCAATACGAGGGACAGCAAAAGGATCGGCTGGACAAGCCTTGTTTAAATCCGTGTAATCCACACACATACGCCAAGTGCACCAGGTTAGCCAATCACTCTGGATGAAAAACTTCAATGATGAACCCAGCTGCTAAGAGCCGGGCTACCTCCTCACCAATGGCCTTCCGCCTCTCCTCATTGAACCGCCGAAGAAACTGCTTGACCGGCTTAAACTTTGGACCAATATTAAGAGTGTGCTCAACGAGTTCTCTCGGCACACCTGGCATGTCAGAAGGTTTCCGTGCAAAGATGTCCCAGTTCTCATGGATGAACTCGATGAGCGTGCTTTCTTATTTGGGATCCAAATTAGCACTGATACTGAACTGCTTGGATGAGTCGCGTGGAACAAAGTCAACAAACTTAGTATCATCGGCCGACTTAAACTTCATGACCAGCTCATGCTCTGTGGTTGGCTTCTTCAAAGATGTCATATCCGCCGGGTCAACATTGTCCTTGTAGAATTTTAACTCTTCTGTTGCACAGACCGACTCAGCGTAAGCCGCGTCACCTTCTTCACATTCTAAGGCTACCTTCCGGCTCCCATGCATCGTAATGGTTCCCTTATGACCCGGCATCTTGAGCTGCAAATACACATAACATGGTCGTGCCATGAATTTGGCATAAGCCGGCCGCCCAAATAGAGCATGATATGGGCTCTTGATATTGACTACTTCAAACGTCAATTTCTCGGCCCTGGAGTCATATTCATCCCCAAAGGCTACCTCCAATTCGATCTTACCGACTGGATACGCCGATTTACCGGGGACGACTCCATGGAAGACAGTGTTGGAATGCTTAAGGCTTTTATCAGTTAGCCCCATGCGACGGAAGGTCTCATAATAGAGGATGTTGATGTTGCTGCCTCCATCCATGAGTACCTTGGTAAATTTATATCCACCCACCTGTGGGGCCACCACCAAGGCTAAGTGACCCGGATTATCAACCTGAGGAGGGTGATCTTCCCTACTCCATAGAATAGGTTGCTCAGACCATCTCAAATAACGAGGAATTGCCGGCTCAACAGCATTCACAACCCTCTTATGAAGCTTCTGGTCCCTTTTGCATAAAATGGTGGTAAACACATGATATTGGCCACTATTCAGCTTCTTTGGATGGCTCTGGTATCCACCTTGCTGCTGCTGCTGACCACCCTGGCCAGATTGTTGGTTATATCCACCTTGATTGCCTTAAGAATTTTGAAAATTGGGATTTGAACCGCCGCCTGGGCCATGAAAACCGCCGTCGCCTGAGCCGCTTCCCTGCCCATTGTTACCATCGAACATGTTGGAATTCTTGAAGGCATTCATGATCGTACAGTCCTTACATAGATGGGTAGCCGGCTTCTGCTGAGTGTCGTGCCTTGGACAGGGCTCATTCAATAACTGCTCAAATATGGGGCCTAACCCGCCAGACCGGGAAGATGGTGTCCCCTTACACCGTTGGTTGTTACCCTGCGCACTAGTGTTAGCCACAAAATCTAAACTACTGTCAGCCTTATATTTAGTACCTCCTTGATTTGCCGGGTTGTGCTGAAGGCCCTTGCCGTTGCCGTTCTTCTTTCCCTTCCGTGTCTTGTCATCATCAGACTCGGGATCCTTGGTATTATCAGAGTTGGTGTACTTGACCAGAGCCGCCATCAGCGTGCCCATATCATTACAATCGCGCTTGAGCCGCCCCAGGTTTTGTTTCAGAGGCAAAAAAGGCAATTTTTCTCCAACATTAAGACTGCAGAGCCGGCATCCATCTTATCAAATGAATGTATTATGGCTTTAACCCGACGCACCCAATGGGTTGTAGACTCGCCCTCCTCTTGCTTGCAATTCGTCAAATCCACAATTGACATGGGCTGCTTGCACGTATCCTTGAAATTCTAGATGAACCAGGCTTTTAGCTCCACCCATGAACTGATTGAATTAGGTGGCGGGCCTTTCAACCAAGTGCGGGCAGTCCCATCCAACATCATGGTAAAGTACTTGGCCATCACAGCATCACTGACCTCCAATAATTCCATAGCCATCTCATAACTTTCAATCCATGCCCCGGGCTGTAAGTTGGCCGTGTAGTTCGACACCTTCCTAGGTCCCTTAAAATCCTTGGGCAAATGCTAGTTACGTAGAGCCGACACTAGACAGGGGACTCCTCTGGTCCTGGTGGCCACATCTGCCTCGATAGAAGTCATCGGATAAGCCGGATACGGCTGGTAAGCCGTCAGCTGAGCCGCCTGCTCAGCCTCTTGACGTATTCTGTCTTGATCTACCAAGTTAAAGGCTCCATGGCGTGTCGGGTCATGCCCGCCTAGCTGGTTACGACGCCGGACGTTGCTTGAGACAGCCGCGGAGTCCATGTGCCTGCTATAACTCAGGCTTCGCTTGGACGAGGGGTTGAATGGATCCTGTCCCGGCTGTATGAGTACGCCTACAATTGTGCTAAGGCCGTTTGAAGAAGTTCTCTGACCCAGCGGGTTTCAACCGCCGCCGTAGAATCACCATCAATTTGGAGAGCCGCCAGCCGTGCCACCGCCACTATCATGTTTTCCAACGGGTTAGAATAGTGACCTGCTGGTGTTGGTACATACTGAGGTGGACTATTGTTCAGGAGGGGAGGCCCCATCACCTGTGGCTGAACCAGCGCCCCGACCCCGGGTGTTGCAACTCGGTCTGCCTCAGTATGCGGGGAGAGCCACGGCGGGTTACTGGGCCCTGCACCAGGTGTGTGAAAGAGGTTTCGGGGATCATAAACCGGAGGGAGTCGATACTGAGTCTTCTGATGTCTTCTCCTCATGACCTCATTAGACGCGTTCTGATCTTGCGTGAGACGGAAAGTCTGTGCCTGAATCCGTTGAGCCTAAACATCCAGCACCGCCCGCTCTGCGGTTATCCTGACGTCTTCCGCTGCTAGGTCTTCCTTAGCCTGCACCATATCCAATTTTAACTATGCCACTTCCGCATCATGTCGAGCTTGATCCGCCGGGTTGACCACTGCGGTTAACAGAGTGGTCAGCTTATCTGTGAGATCCATCAACACCTGAGCCGGCAAGCGCAGAGGGCCTCCTGCCAAGGCTGCTGCTGACCCGGAGGTCATGGCCGCCGCAGTTGTGGAGTCTTGGATAGGTTGTCTGCCGGCCATGAAGATTCCGACTCTGCTCGGTGGCTCGAGGCAATCCGGAATACTGCTGCCATCGGAACAGCCCCCGAGCCCGCCATCTTGCAATTGATACAATGAATCTGTCTCACCCATGGACGACTCACCATCGGAGTAGACGGCCGTCTCACCCCCAGAGGTAGATCCTTCAGAGAGCCCTCCATGGATGCATCCCACGAAGGCACGGTTCATAGCAGGCAGAGCCCGGGAGGGTCTCGCATGCTGAGCCGTCTCGACGAGGTCGGTGCAGATATCCAGCTCAGGGCCCGGGTCGCCGATCTTGCTGATGAAGACGTGAATTCCGCCGAAGGGGACCCGGTACCCATACACAATTGAGCCGGCCTCGGGGCCCCAGCCTGCGTCGTCGATGTAGAGCTTGCCGCGACGACTCTTGGTCATCTGGCCCACAGCGTATCCCTTGAGCCCTTCGAAGCTGCCCTTCAAGAACTCAAATCCACCGTGCGCTGGCCCCACGGTGGGCGCCAACTATCGTGGAATTGTCACGGCAGATGTCCTAGTGAAAGGACTTAGTCGTGGAGCCATCACAACTAGGAAGCTCAAAGGGGTTAATCGGGACAAAGGACACGGGGTTTATACTGGTTCGGCCCCTTACGATGAAGGTAAAAGCCTACGATCCAGCCTTGAGTGGGATTGCTGATGTCTCGATAACCAGGGAGCAAATCACTTGACCTAGCTCTCGAGTTGATGTTACTTGTTCTGAGCCGCCGCCGGGTCGTCCATTTATATACAAAGGTCGACACCCAACGGCTCTACAGAGACCCGTCCGGCTCATAAACAGTGTACGGCTCGGTCTCTTAACTATTCTTGCCTTACAAAAGTCACATATACATGGCGGTTTATCTCTACGGGCCTCAAGTCACCTCCGGGCTTTGGGCCCTCAACTGAACCGCCATCAAAATCCTGGGTCTTAGGCTTCAATAATATTTGTAAGTATAACCCGGCCCATCCTGGGCGGGTCATACCAATAGTTATATCCCCAACAACGCCACTGATTCTGCCTTCGAATTACCTCTCAAGACGTTCCTCTACGCCGCAGCCGCCAAGGATCAAGGGTGACGACGTTTCAATGTAGCGGTAATTTGATGCGCTTGTGGGGAGGAGCACGTTTTTCGCGACACTGCAGGTGAGGTCGTCTTTGTTCACGACTGCATGTGATGACAAGAAGGCTATGCTTGGCCAACAGCTTCATGTAGTTTTGTGATCCCAGGCGCCTACAGGATCATGTCAGAGGTATATATGCCGAAGAAGTTGGAGTAACGAGGAAGTGCAGCAGCCTATCGTGCGCCGTCTCGGCTTCGAGGTCAAACAAGTTTGGTTTCCCTCCCAGATGACACCCTCCCTTGTCTTCTTGCTACGACTCCATGGATGATTATATTACATGTGTGTGTGATAGGATCAGAAGACTGACAGGAAACAATATGTATTAAACGCTACCTTCCCTTATTATTTAATTATAGTAAGAAATCACCTTATGGCCTTTACTATGTCGATCCCACATTATGGCCTTCACTGTGTGATAGTATTAGAAGACTAAATTTACACTTAGCAAACACCTGATGGCATCTGCTGTGTATTTCAAGAAGTACGTCGTAGTGGCAGCAAATCTGGCAATTAAGACTGTAAGATTTGGTGGAAGCGTTCCTACTCCTCGTAAGGAGCCGCGTGATGTATATTTATGTGTGACAGGAAAAGCCCCTATTCGTGGCGTACAAGGCAAGGCTGGTCGCTAGGATGCAGCTCGTACAGAGAAGAGAGAACGAGATAGTTACGAGAGGGAATAGAGATAGGAGACAGTTGAGATTACAATAGGTTTAAACCGTATCATCTAACACCCTCCCTTAATCTCAACTATCCTACATTCAAATTTCTCTTGAATTCTTCAAATGGCTTGACTGGCAAAGCTTTAGTGAAACCATCTGCCACTTGATCCTTGGAAGGAATAAACTGTATGTCCAGCTTCTTCTCTGCAACTCTTTCTCTCACAAAGTAAAAATCAATTTCAATATGTTTGGTTCTACCATGAAAGACTGGATTATCAAAAATATAGGTTGCTCCCAAATTATCACACCATAAGCAAGATGCACGAAGTTGTTTAATTCCTAACTCATGAAGTAATGACTCCATCAGATAATTTCAACAGTAGCATTTGCTAAAGATTTGTACTCAACTTCTGTACTTGACCTTGATACTGTAGCCTGTTTTCTGGCTCTCCAGGAAATGAGATTAGATCCAAAAAATACTGCAAAACCTCTAGTTGATTTCCTATCATCACTACATCCTGCCCAATCAGCATCAGAAAAAGCACTAACAAGAGTAGGACTGGAGCGTCTAAACTAAAGACCCAAACTTACAGTATACTTTATGTATCTCACAATCCTTTTAACAGTTGTCCAGTGTGCAGTATTAGGTGCATGTAAATACTGACAAACCTTGTTGACAGCAAAGGATATATCTAGTCTTGTCAATGTCAAATATTGCAAAGCTCCCACAGTACTCTTGTATCTTGTGCTTTCTTCTTTCTTAAGGGGTCCACCTTCAAATGTTGAAAGTTTCTCTGAAGAAGATAATGGTGTGGGTGATGGCTTACAATCCTTCATCCCCATCCGAGTTAGAAGTTCAGTAGCATATTTTTCCTGATTAAGTACTATGCCATCTTGAATCTTCTTAACTTCAATACCTAGGAAGAAGTGTAGATCACCAAGATCCTTGAGAGCAAATTCTGAACTCAGATCATTTGGAAGAGCATTAGTGGCATTTTGTGAAGACCTTGAAACAATAATATCATCAACATATATCAATACAAATATAACTGTGGTTGCCTTGTTATAAATAAAAAGTGATGTATCAGCCTTGGATGCAACAAAACCAAGGTGACTCAATTGAGAGCTCAATCTTGAGTACCACGCCCTTGGTGCTTGTTTCAGACCATAAAGAGCTTTGTCAAGCTTGCAAACATAGTGGGGTGTTTTCTTATTCCCATACCCAAGTGGTTGTCTCGTGTAAACCTCCTCTTCCAGAATACCATGCAAAAACGCATTCTGAACATCTAGTTGCCTCAAACTCCAACCTCTGGACACATCAATAGCTAGCACAAGTCTGATAGTTGCAGCTCTAACAATAGGACTAAAAGTATCTTCATAATCTAGACCATAACGTTGTTTAAAACCTTTTGCACCCAAACTACCTGGTATGAACATCCGCAACATCTTATAATACTAACATGTAGTGCTTCATTTAACTCATTTTTGTACAACATACTATTGTACCGAAAACTTTAATGCAATTAACTGTTCAATTTTTCTTCATCAGGATTGAGCGATCTGGCATATAATTATGAGCTTCTGAAACTCAGTGGTTCAGATCATGGAAGATATGACAGGGAAGAGCCGACATAGTTAGTATTGGTTTTCCGGTCCTACCACCAGGTAGCTCAACCAATCTGAATTTTGTATAGATTATTTCATGATCTTCCCGCGCAGGTAATTCTGTCGTATGTAGTACTGAATTTCATTTAGATTGACCTTGAAGTATTTGGAGATATGATGCACTATCTTGACTGAACAAATTTGATAGGGCATGAAAGAACCAAGCTAATGTGTTCCCACTTGCCAGATGCACTCACATGTTCCTTACCGCTCATCTCTTCAATTCATTCTTGTAAACTTGTGATGAGTGCAGATTTTGGGTGGAGATGGAGATGGTGGCAAGCGGGAGATGCCAAGGATTGGGTTTACACAACACTTTTGCACGTCCACTATAATGTTTATTTTCCATCTTCTACATTCACAGATTTTTGGCCTTCCGGTGATGCAACTGTGAGTGTGTACGGTGTGAACACTACATATAACATCCTGTTGGTTTTCATTGCAGCTTAGCAATGTCGTCTGTCTATGGTTCATAGCACTTTTATCTTCATTTTACCACTAGCATCATGTAAAATGAAATGAGATAGAATGGTGTAGCCATTGATGATTGATGGAGAAATTAACAGTTTTGGATCATCAGAGGTGTCTCGCAAAATAGCTTTTTAAATTTTAATCTTAATTATGCATGTGCTCCAAAATAATAATCAAACATATTTGTGCTTATGCATATAATGACAGTAGCAAGAGTATATTCCATTTTAGTGGAAACTAGATCAACGAGTTTTCTTTTGCATATATAAATAGATACACAAACAAAAATACTACACCCCACACAATTAGTCTTTCACGCCACCTCGTGCTCACGAGCAAGCTCTGACACGATCAGTTTATCCACGTCATCTGATTCAAACCCCGATTTCCCATCCTGTCATGGTTAGCACCACCCACTCATCATTAGTACAGTCGAGATGACCAAGAGGGCCGCCACACAATGGAGGGACTCATGGGCCCGTGAACCATGGTTATGTATAGCCCCTGGGTACTCATCTCTGACGACAACGGGTCAATGCCACGTCTGGGCCGAGCGGCCATCACCAGTGTGCAGCTCCGCCCATATCTCATTACCGATAGGATAACAAGTACTAGCTCGCCATCGTGGGAGCTAGGTTGTTCATCGGGCCATCTGATGAAAGGCACCAAATGAAGAAGAGAGGGACATCAACAATGGAGGTATGTCTTGGTTCTCCCTCATCAAAGACTTTAGCGACATAACTTCTCAAGGGGGCATGTTATCATTGTGTTTTACTTAGAATGGCTAGAGCAGAACTGGTCATGGGTAGAATTAGTGTGCGAGACGTCAAGTGAAGGGAATTAAATTAAGTTAGTCACCATGGGTTGAATTAGCACTAAGATACGAAGGCGGTTGCCCCCTTTGTCCCTTGATGCTGGCCTCCCACGGTGGCATTGATCGCTGTCTCATTTAAAACACGAGTTCGTGGATTTTGTGATAAAAGTGAGGGTTGAGAGTGAGCGGGATGGGGGTAAAGTTGGTATGTTCAGTCATGGATGTCTAAGTGGAATAATTTCCCTACATTAAAAATGTGGGGAATTTCCTTTCACTAGAGATGGATTTGCAGAAAATTGTATGAGAGGGCGGTTCATTTATTTTCATCAAGTCATACAATTTTTTCGCAAGGATAGGAGGGTAAATGCCTTGGTTGGTTGATTCAAGAGTTAATAATGGACACGGTGGCGTATCAGTTGCATGCCCAACAAAAGAAATTATATTTTTGTTTCGCGGTCATGCACGAGATTCAACTATATGTTACAATGTGGCAATTGCTCAGGAGATATGGGGTCTGCCTTCTTGGATCGAAGGGCGTCCTGGGTGACACATGCCTCGTCCCCCTTGATGGCATTGGCGAATCAACACAGACACGGGGGGTAGGATGACGAAATCGAGGTGGCCTTCATCCGATTTTAAAAGAGAGGGCTCCAGCAAGAAATATCCCGCTACAATGGGAAAACAAGCGGGAATGGGAGGGTCTGTGAGGAAAAGGGAATGGTGTGTCCTAGGGTGGATTTGTTGTGTTGGGACCGCGTGTTGGAGATAACATGACGGATAGTTCGGACAACCACATTTCTCCTCCACATATGGACTTGATTTGGGAGCCCGGACTGTTTAGACGGTTGGATTTCGGGGAGCAGGGCACTCGTTTATGTCTGAATATATTTGCACTTATGACTTATGAGAAAGAAATGATCTTCGATCTTGGAGACGACTTTAAACATTTGTATGATTCATTTGTATGCACTGTAGTCCATAGTAATGCAAGGCGTTCTACTAGTATCTATTGGAGGAGTTGATCTTACGGCTAGCATCGAACAGGGAGTATATGAACTAATTGTTGCCGCCGAGATCATTGCCTCCAAGAGCTAGCTATTTTGCGTACACAGATGGCCGGCAAGCTGCCGCGACATGAGCTTCCAAGGCTCTCTTCCTGTTACACAATTGCAGAACTCCAGATCGATGATGTTTACCCTGTGGATGAGACGGTGAAGATCTAGGCCCTGCAAGCTTTTTCACACGTAGCGCAGAAATTTGTTCCTCATATAGTTACTATTTGATGAATTTTTTTATCATTATTAATAATTTTATGTTACTATTATTCATTCTTTTTTTCTAAAGCTGACATAATCTATTTTTAATATTTGAGGAGCTTTAAGTCCAGGTTATACACGTCTACACTACATTTGACAAGTCGAAGTTTGTTCTTGCAGCAATTAAGTGCCTCGGAGCTCTTCAAGATTGGTGCAAACAAATATTAAAAGAGCATAGAAGCGCTGATCTTGGCTAATGTAAAAAAAAACATACTTCTCTTACATTATCCGGTTAACATTGTAATATGAATTCTTGAATATATCCCAACGAAATGCGAAAAGAATGTAATGCCTCTCTCACTACCTTTGTAGTTAAGCATTTTTCATACAAAGGGCCGGTGACTGTACACGGAACAATAAAGGAAGCGTGCGCATATTATATCCTACTCTCCGATCTCTTCGCGGATGCAGTCAGCACACTTGAATTCTTTGAGATGTTTCGCTTCAGAGGCAGTTATGTTCACATATTTGCCATGGAACCACTGGTCACATATGTCACAGCATATCCAAGAGGCGTTGGCATGGCACTACAGGTTTCACAAAAGTATGTAACTTCATGATCATTTCCTTTGTCTTCAGCAGGCTTCCTAGAGTCCTTGTTTGGAGCAGATAAATCTTGCATCGACTCTTGAGATGGTGGCACGTTCTCTTCAGCAGGTGTGATAGAGTCAAGCAAGTCTATAGTAAAAAGAATGCCGGAGATTGTATTATTAGTTTGCGTGTTTGTTTTAGATTTGGGTGGTACAAATTTGTCACTTAAGTTTACAGTTTTTTGCATGAAGCACCCATTGCCATGCATATGGCTGGTGTTGGCGTGGTTCATACCATTGGCTGTAGGCTTGGAATTTCCCGGTACTTCAATCCTATTCCGACGCGTGATAAATATACAGATCTCTATATTTTCCAAAATTATTCAAATCTCTCTACTTTTGGTAAATTTAAAAAATTAAGCCGGCCCTCTCTATATCTTCCGTGAAAAAGATCGCATGTGCGCACACAAGTATATATGTTTATATACACTGTGCATTGCCAGTGGAAAATAGCTAGAATCCATATTCCAGACAAATTTTTTTTTAAATTTGATCATTACTAAAATAAATAGAAAAACTAAGTCATTTATCTGATGTAGTTTAGTGAAAAAATATGTATGTAATATATGCGGCTTAAAAATTACAAATATTTCGAAATAGAATACAGTGCATGGGTACTCTTCATTGCCAGGAGAAAATGAATGCCCCTCATGCACTCTTGTAATATTAATGCATGATCGAATCCTAGAAAATATATGGTCTAAAAAAGTTGAAGATTGTGTGGGCGACAAGTGTCCAATGTCTGTATTAAACATAAGACCAAACCCCATCATATTTCTTTAGATATAAAAGGACACAAAATTATACATGCACCAAAGAATTTCGCATTTGCAATAGTATAGCCCACCAGTACACATGCAAACTTCATAAAATTGCTATAATGTTACATCTTCTATCAATCTGGTATTATTGGGGCATGGCACACCAAGAATATATATATCACGCGCATTGGTTTCACACACTCGTCAATTGGAAAAGTCTATGCATGCAAAAAATACAACCACTAATGCACGGTGTTGTTTATAACTCGATACTCCTTTTCCTTTGTCTAATACAAAAATAAACACAGTCGTATATCTGAAAATAACCTTTTTCCCAAAGAAATAAGTTTGAAAATAACTGCTCAAACTATTGGCCTAAATTCCCCTGTGTTTCAATACAGAACTACTCTACCCCGTGCAATAGCACTGGATTTTGATGACTAATTTTTCTTCATGAAAAACGGATCTGAGATTTCATGTCCGCCGAATTTACAATTTATTTTATTAAAAATGGATCAAAAAAGTCTGGGACAGCAGGATCTAAAAACTACGGCCACAAATGCCCTTAGTTGTTTAACTCAATACATTTTTGCCTATGCCTAATAAGAAATAAACACAGGTATGAGGACGGTTGTAGTATTTGAAGAAGCCCAAGCAGTACTTCACACAAGAGCTATGAGTCCTTGTGTGTGACAGAAACACATCCATAAATACTCTTCTCCACTCTTTGTTGGGACGATTACTCGTTGGCATACTTCTGTGGAAGTGCTACACTACCATGTTTGGTCTGCAGTTACCAGCGGTGCGGGGGTCGGGAAAAATCTTTGCCGGTTCATGCCGGCACCAACACGGAGACGCTTGTGGGTGTACCCTCCCTTCTTGAAGGGCGTCAGGTTTACCCTGTCGACACTCCTCTTTGTATACCGGCAGAAATCCGAGGATCTGTCTGGGCAGCAGCGTCATTGTCGTTGTAGTCCTTCTTGAAGGTGTTGTTTGGTACGCGGGAATTCAGAGGCATAGGAGTTTGGTGGAATTCAGAAGCATAGGAGCGTGGCGGCGGTTGCCGGAAATCATCGCTTTGGCATTTGTTTCTCTTTTTGGGTTTGATTGTCCTGTTTACCCATCAGCGATATCACAGTTCTGTCAGGTGGTTGCTATATTAATATAGCAAGGCGGAAGCCTATTTCGAATCATTGTAAACTGAATTCTTACATATATCCCAACGGAATGGGAAAATAATGTAATGCCTCTCTCACTACCTTTCTAGTTAATCATTTTTCATACAAAGGGTGACTGCATACCTAAAATAAAGGAATGGGGCACATATTATATCCTACTCTCCGATCACCTCGCGGATGCAGTCAGGACACTGGTATTCTTCGATATGTTCTGCTTCAGAGGCAGTTATGTTCACACATTTTCCATGGAACCACTGGTCACATCCGTCACAACCAATCCAAAAGGCATTGGCATGATACGGAGCATTACAAGATCCGCAAAAGTCAGTAACTTCATTATCCTTTTGTTTGTCTTTAGCAGGCTTCCTAGAGTCCCTGTTTGGAGCAGACAAAACTTGCATCGAGTCTTGAGCAGGTGGCACGTTCTCTTCAGCATGTGTGATAGAGACTACGTCTGGATTGGACACATTCTCTTGAGTTGGTGCACTCGACTCCCTATTTGCATTGTATCACGCAAATGTTGATAGCCAAGAAAGACCGTAAGAGAGATAGAATTCGTCATGGACTGTTCGCATCTCGTTTACCATATCAAATAAACGTATCCTGAAAGAGAAAGTAAACCAACATCATCAAATCAGCAATTGGCTTCGCAAGCAATATGTAACACATCACATTCTTGATGCATGGAGGAACTATATAAGCACTAAAACATAATGATTTAAATAGAAGATGAAGATCGCCCCTAATAAGAATAGCCCATTATTTAATGCTGAGGCTCTAACAATTAGTTCTGCAGGACTACGGCTCTATTGAAGCTGTATTCTCTCTCATGTTTGTTAAGTGCACAAAAAACTGTTTATCCATATAAATGTCCTAACTGTTAGATTGCACATATAAATGTCCTAAATGTTAAGTGCACAAAAAAACTGTTTGTGTAACGAAGTTGTAGTAGTAGTGGTGGTGGTAGTGGTGGTAGGAGCAGCAACAACAGTTGGCGTCGAGATGAGTGGACAAGAAAAAGGTGACGCCCATGAGCCACGAGTCGGAGTGGTGGGCGACGAGTGTCAGGTAGTCAGAACGGTTCACATAATCTCGCCGGCGGTTGATGCCTCATGTCGGCACCGGCAGGCCTAGCGGCACCATCTCCTCCGGCAGTGTCAACTCCCAACTACCGTCTGGGTACCCGTACAAGCACATTGGCTCTTTACCTGAAGCGAGAAAATGAATCACACCACTCCATCAGCCAGTGATTTGCACACCTCGCCATCTTATATTTACTAATTGTAATTGGGGGCACCATATGAGATTTACTTTAATTTAAGAAAAAATACCTCTCCAAATCATTGATTTGACAAAAAGTCATTATATTATTCAAACAGGTTTGATGTAGCTACATGTCAAACAACTCTATTGTAAAAAAAGCAGGAGATTAGATTGTTAGTTTGCATGCTTTCGACACTTTAATTAATTAAATATATTTTTATGAAGCACCCATGCCATGCATATGGCTTGGTGATGGCGAGGTTCATATCACTGGCTGCAGGCTTAGAATTTGCAGGTACTTTAATCCTATTACGAGGCGTGATAAATATTCAGATCTCTATTTTTGCCAAATTTATATAAATCTCTCTACTTTTGGCTAATTTAAAGTTAAGTCGGCCTTCTCTATGTCATCGTGAGAAAGATCGCTTGTGCGCATACAAGTATATATGTTTATATACACTATGCGTTGTCCGTGCAGAATAGCAAGGGTCCGTATTTCCCATTACTAAAATAAATAGAAAACTGTATCATTTATCTGACGTATTTTAGTGAATATACATGTATATAATATGTGACTTAAAATTAAAGATAATTCAAAATAGAACCATGGATCCTCTTCATGACCAAGAGAAAATAAATGTCCTCATGTACTCTTGTAAAACACTTTTGCATGAATATTCTATGTAAATAGTAATGCATAATCGAGTCCTAGAAAAGATATGGTCTAGAAACAGTTGAAGGTTTTGAGGGCGACAAGTGTTGAGTGTCTATAATAAACTTAAGACCAAACCCCATCGTATTTCTTTAGGAGAAAAGGACAAAAAAAAGTATACATCCACCAAAGAATTTCGCGTTTACAATACAATAGCCCACCAGTACACATGCAGCCTTCATAAAATTGCTACCATGTTACATCTTCTATCAATTTGGGGTTATTGGGGGCATAGCACACCAAGAATATATATCACGCGCATTGATTTCACACACTTGTCAATTGGAAAAGTCTATGCACGCAAAAAATACTACCACTAATGCAGAGAGTTATTTATAACTCTATACTCTTTTTCCTATGTCTAATACAAAAATAAACATGGTTGTATATCTGAAAATAACCTTTTTCTTCCGGAGAAATATGACTGAAAGTAACTGATCAGACTACCAGCCTGAATTCCCCTGTGTTTCAATACAGAACTTCACTAGGCCGTGCAAGAGCAGTGGATTGATGGCTAGTTTTCTTCATGAAAAAACGGATCTGAGATTTCATATCAGCCGGATTTACAATTTTCTAATTAAAAATGGATCTAAAATTTCAGGGACAGCAGGATCTAAAAAATACAGCCACAAATGCCCGTAGTTGTCTAACTCAATATTTTTTCCTATGTCTAATAAGAAATAAAGACCATTATGTGTTTCAAAGGAACAGATCAAACTATCAGTCTAAGTTTAATTAAATAAAGAACTTCACTAGCCCGTGCAATCACGGGATTGATGACTTGTTTTTCTTAATAAAAGATGGATCTGAGATTTCATGTCAGAAGAAACTATCAGCCTATCCCTAATACTAAAATAAACACTGGAGCTGAAGTTTTTTTTCCTATGTCTAATACAAAAATAAACAAGGTCATCTGTTTAAAAGTAACTGACAAAACTATCAGCCTAAGTTTCCCCATGTTTCAGTGCAGAATTTCACTAGACCGTGCAAACACGGGATTGATGACTAGTTTTTCTTAATAAAAAATGGATCTGAACTTTCATGTCAGATGAAACTATCAGCCTCTGCTTAATACAAAAATAAACACGGGATCTAAAGTTTTCTTTCCTATGTCTTACAAAAATAAACACGCTTATATGTTTAAAAGTAACTGACCAAACTATCAGCCAAAGTTTCCCCATGTTTCAATACCGAACTCCACTATCCCGTGCAACAGCAAACTGATGACTAGTTTTTCTTAATAAAAAATGGATCTGAGATTTCTTGTCAGCCAGATTTACAATTTTGTAACAAGAAATGGATATAAAATTTCTGGGACAGTTGGATCTGTATATTACATACCTTCCTCGCGCAATAAATCATATAATGTATCCTGATCTGCGCGTATGGCAACAAGGAGAAGAAGAGACTGGCGTTAGATCCATCAGCACGTAGGCGTCACATATATAGAGAAAAACGTGTCACTAAGGAGCGCCCCATGGCTTACCTGCGGTGAGGGCTCGGACGAGCGCGCTGCGGCGGCCAGAGAAGTCCTCGTAGATGTTCTCCACGGTCCATGAGACGGCGGGGCGGGAGCGCCATTCACCGGGGTGTGCCGGCAGCGGGGTTGGTGAAGGCCGCCCATGAAAGGGAGTGGGGGTGGGGTTGGAGGAGGAGCCGGCGCGAGATGTGTCCATGGCACGAGATTCGTGCTAGGTTCGCCAGCGGCGGGCTGGCAGAGATAGGCGGAGCTCTTGAACGAGGAAGGTGGAATTGGATCTATGGGGGCACTCTGTTGCTTTGTTGCTTTATATAGAACCGGCGTCAAGAGGATGGAAGAAACTGGGGAACGGAGGACGCGGGCGGGTTACTACTTTCCTTTCAAGTCTCTCGGCGGGATGTATTTGTTTTCTTTCGTTTCCTATCACGTTTTTGGCCACGCCGGCGAGGTGCCAACACTGGTGAAATAACTATAAAATAGCTGGCATGCAAATCCTAGGGCTACTGGCGTGTGGTCCCCGGATCAGAAGTCCAGAATACATGGTACTCCTTTATTTCCCTCATTAATTTCATTTGTTTTTTAAAGGCATTTATTTCCTTCGTAGTGTAAAAAGTACACGGCACAATGTGCTCCCACGGTTCTGAAATGCATGATATTTTAGTCATGCAGTTTCTAAGATGAAACTTTGACGATTATTTTGTATGCACTTAAATGTTGCTATAAAAGGTTAAGGGATATGTTTAGATTCTTACCAAATAGTAGTACCTTACCGTATGTAAACATGCTTGCGCCAGCCGCGTCCCACGATTGCCACGTGTTTCGATCGAGCCCGCACACCACAACCCCCTCGAAAACCTTATTCCAGCCGATGAAGGGCTTGCCACACTTTTTTCTCCTACACCGTGCGTTGACCACAACTCCACAGTACCATCTCATGTCTCTCTCTTTTTCCTCATTCGATGGAATGCTCCTTCTCTCTCCCTGCCCGTCTACTTCACCGCTGAATTGAGTTGGCTTGAGACAGCCGTGGTGTGGAGGGCTCAGGTTCCTGGACACATCTTATCCTTACCCTGCAACATTGTTTTGAGATCCGTACTAGACAACTAACTTTGTACATCAGATTTTTCTCTTTTTTGTTTCTTCAAAATAAAACAACATATGAACTTTAAACTTTGCAAGACACCAAAACGTTCTAACTAGAATGTGAAAAAAAACTTTCAGATTTTTTTGTCGAACATAAATATACGAAATTAAATTTTTTGTATTAAAAATGTACTTTTTAGTATTTATATTGCACGAAAAATTCTGAAAGTTTTTTCCCACATTCTAGTAAGAATGTTTTGTTGAGCTGCCAAGTTTGAAGTTCATATGTTGTTCTATATGGGAGAAACAAAAAAGGCAAATGTACTCGCACGAATCGCGATGCAAAAATGAGTGGCTAGATAAGGGGGTGTCCCAAAGCCTATGCTCTACAGAATATTTTCCGGTGTGGAGGCGCCGCTGCAGGGCCCTTTGAAGGAGAAGTTCCAAGGCCGGCGGGATTGAGGCACCGCTGCAACCGCAGAGCTTGCTGATGCCGTATCCACAGCCGGTGTTGCAACCACACAGCTCGCCGGTGCAACAGCCGTGGTCGATGCTCCAAGCCTGCTCCGATGGGGGCGGCCGCTCCGATGCTTCGATGGCCACGGCGATGGTTCAATGGACACGACGACAAGGCATGCTATGACGACATCGACAACCGTGGCGGTGCTGCAAGACATGCTTCATTGGCCGCGGCAACGAGGCATACTTTGATGGTGACGACAGTGACAATGCTTCAACGACCACGGCGATGGTTTTATGGACACGGGGATGAGGCATGCAATGGCGGCATCGACGGTCGTGGTGTTGCTGCAAGGCATGCTTGAATGGCCGCAGCGATGAGGCGTACTTCGATGGTGTCGACCGCCCTGGTGATGCTGCGACGCGTGTTTCAATGGCTGCGGCGATGAGGCGTACTTCAATGGTGTTGAGGCCGTGGTGATGCTGCGAGGCTTGTTAGAATGGTCGTGGCGATGCTTCGACAACCACAACGATGCTTCGATGGACATGGCGATGAGGCACGCTACAACGACATCGACGACCCAGGCGATGCTGCAAGGCATGCTTCAATGGCCATGGCGACGAGGCGTACTTCGATGGTGTCGACAGCCGTGGTGATGCTTCGACGACCACATCGATGGGTTCGATGGACACGGCGATGAGGCATGCTACGACGACATCGACGACCGTGGCGATGCTGCAAGGCATGCTTCAATGTTAGTGGTGGCGAGGCATACTTCAATGGCGCCGACGGCCACACAGATGCTTTGACAACGTCGATGGCCAAGGCGATGTTGCGAGGCATGCTGCGGGGACAGGGCGTGCTTCAATGGCGTCGACGGCCACAACTGCGAGGCGTTCTAGGACGTTACCGCTGATGCTACTCTGAGCCTGCAATGACGTGCACTGTGGACGAGCGGTGCGTGCTAAGGAGATTAGCGGCCCTGATAAGACGCATCGGACCGCACAACCAGTGGTTGTTCTTTGAATCTCTGCAGGCGGATGGCGCCTAGCGTCCACCATATTTTGCCCTGGTCTTCGTCCGGATGAGTGGCAACTCCAATGCTCCTTTTCCAACTCTAGTTCATTTTTTTGGATCGCGCGCACATCCACTTTCCCAAAAGAAAAAGAAACTGGCACTCTAGCCACGTCCCTGTGAGCGGTATGGAAGAATCCTAGCACCGCCACCCTCTGGGAATCCCACCTTCCTCCCTTGCCGTAGCCGGTGGGCGCGACCAGGCGAAGCCCTTGCGGCAGGGGGTGCGGGAGTGGCTTTTCCTCGCCTCTTGTCTGGACTCATGGGTAGCCCGGCTCGGCCCTCTATGGCGGGGCCGAGCAGTGGTTGAGGAAGCGAAGGATTCGCAGGGAGGTGGTAGCGCGACGCTCAAGTGGGGCGACTCGGTCGGCATTGCTATGTTAGTGGTGCGGACGGTGTGCAGCAGCAGGCAAGGACGGTGGCCCGACATAGTCGGCGAATGCGCGCAAAGCGACACCCGCTCCTTCGTCCCCCTTCCTGTGCACTGGTCTGGGTCGTGTTCTTGCCGTCGTTGGCATCTAGATTGGGTCTCAGCTCTAAACTGATGGCTTGGTGGTTGCGGGTGGCTTGGGAGGGTTTTCTACCATATGTGTGGTGCTCGGCTAGGTGGGTCATGTTAAGGCAGCCGGTGACAAGTGGGATTCGGCGACAGTTGTTGGGTACTCCCTTTGCATGTGGGTCGGCATCGTTGATGTCTAACCCCAACTGAGGTAGTGCTATGGCACGGTGACTCCTCTCCTACATGGTATGTGCCAAGGTGCGAGCATTACGGTAGTGCGTTACTCTAACAGCGGTGGCGTGTCTCTCTTGGACGCCTAGGCGGTGGCCCCAAGCAATCATAGCTATGCCAGCAAAAACCAAATTTTATATTATTACTCTATTATTTTTGTACAAATGTATAAGAGGTGTGATCCTATTCTTTATGAGGTATAATCATCACGACTTTAAAGCAAATAAAATGTTCGGATTAAAACAACTAAGGATATCTCCAACACGGACCCTCATACCGCCCGAATGCATCCAGACCGTCCGGTCTGGATGTGTTGTGCCATCCAACACAGACCTACATCAGTCCGTCGGGCAGTCCAGACCGCTGCCACGCCCGCGTCTGACTGTCCTGGCCAACAAAAAAAACCTTCATCACCCGAGCGCGCTTCCCGCCTAATACAGTCAGCGCTGCTCCAGAGTGTCAGTGCCGCGTTAATGCCCGGCCAGAGCGGATGGGGCCTCTCACTGCTGCCGGCATTGAAGTGGCGCGCCAGCCGAGAGAGCATAGCCCATGCCGCTTCCCGGTGCAGGCGACTGCTCCACATTCAAATGATAGCCCATCGGTTCGTCACCCCTACATTAACGACATGCGGTTGTCGAGGAAACTACTCCGGCACCACACGTCTGTCCGTCTGCCACCCAACATTGACCTTGCTGTCGTGGCCCATTGCCATCCGCCCGCTATATAAACACCAGCCCAGACCGTAGCCACAGTCATCTACCTACTTCACTTTCTCCTCTCCGCACCACGCCCTCCATGGCCTCCTCATGCTCCAAAGCCCTCTAGGACACCCTATCCTCGACCAGAAGAAGGAGAGGACCTCCATTGCTACTGGTTGGCTGGTCGGCTAGTAGATGGAGGCAGACGAGGCCCCAATAGAGGACGAGGCGGCGCTACCATCCTCGTCGGTGCGTGTGGGATTCACCATTGGCGAGGCATGTGCGCACTACACGAACATGATGTGGGAGGACGAGGAGGAGGCCAGGTTCTGACAGGTGCAGGCCGATCAGTCCTACAACCTCGGCCTCCTCGAGGAGCACCGGCACATGGAGGAACTACTCGCCGCCGGCGGGACTATCATGTCGGATGTGGATGCAGTGGAGCAGTAGGCACTGGTCGACTGCTACCTCTCCGCCCGCGACATCCGCCGCGACTGCTGGTGGTAATGCCTCCATTAGGCGGAATTGGCGGCCACCTAAAAGGAGATCGACGAGGTGGGGAATGAGGTATGTGGCAAGAGCGACAACAAGGAGGACATCACCCGCTCTGCCCTAGTCGTGCCTAGCCCGCTACCACGACCACGAAGCTGATATGTCCACGGACGCCACCGATAGCAAGGAAGAGTATTGTATGGTAGGTCACTGCTGCTCGGGTCCCAAGAAGGCCACAACTCTTCCCCTCCCATCGAAGCCACGCTTTATGCGCCGACCATCGATGGCCGATTAGCCACCTGACGGCGACGTGGGGGCGGACAGCTGTAGTTCCCGGGGTCCCGGAGGCGGAGATGGAGAGCATCGAGGCTGTGAAGGCGAAGGCATTCGCCGGACCAGCACTTCTTAGCGCTCATGGTAGGACATGGGAAACGTGCGCCGATGATCATTTAGATTAGATTTAGTGTAGGGTTTGTCCAGTTTATATGAAAAATATAATGAATTTTGTCTGGTTTATATGAAAATTGATCCAAATATAATGAATTTCGTTCGGTTTATATGAAAATCCATCGTATTTACATGAATTTCAGCCGGTTAGTTCAAACGGCAGCTGAAATATTTGCAGCCAGCATTGGATAGCCGGCTCCCGCATCTATGGACTAGTGCCACTATGCGCGGACGGATGACGGAATAAATTTATGGGTCAACGTTGGAGATGCCCTAACCTCACCAATCTGTTCTCACAAACATATAATTTGCGCATGGTCAAGATTGAAATGGACCGGTCCGGTCTGGACTTGTAACTGGACATATGAATGTGTTCTAGAATCCCAGGGGCCAGAGTTCGGTCTGCACCTCGTCTAGCAGGGCAACAGGTATACCTAAGATCGACCATTCTTCTGTATACTGAGTGTAGAAAGGCGCATGCCGATGAGAGGCCTGGCACTGGACGTGCACTTCGTGTTCCCGCAAGTGTAAGCAATGGTGTGGGACAAAGCTGGATGGGTGTCCTCGGTCCATGACAGCAACACGACCACCACTTCCGGCTTGGTTAGAGCATCCACAATGACATACCTAATTTGAGTTGCCGAACGCCCCCAAACATGCCCGGCCATGTCCGTGGATAGTGACCGGTCAGACCCCACATTGCAACTCAACAACCATAGTAGGCATTTTCCAATTAGCATTTTCATACAAAACCATGCAAAAAGCAAGATCTATGTACTACCAACTACCATCTACACTACTCATACTTCTCGTCACATATGTGGATGAAATTGATGTCGGAGCTGCCGTCGTCATGGTCATTCGTAGCCGGGCCAACCTCTGGTTCCTCCTCGGGAGTCAAGAATGGCATGCTGCTCCATTGCCTCCTCTGCCTGGGCCACCTCGAACTCTGTGCATCGACCATGGCGAAGCCGGTAGGTGCCGGATCTACCTGATGCGCCTCCTCTGACTCCTTCTCCACCTCCTCCTCTATGACCGCGTCCTCCTCCTTTGGCTCCACCTCCACCTCCTCCTCCTCGGGCTGCACTGAATCCAGAGGCAGGCTGGTTGCGATCCGATCTTAGCACCTGCTCTGGATCTCCTCTAGCAGCTACAGCCGCCGCCCGGGATTGAGCATGTTGTAACTAGTGGTTAGCGGCTGATTGATGGATTGAATGTGACGGCGGTGGAGGGGAGGGAGGGGGGAGAAATGGAGGCGGTCTATGGTTGGGATTTTGCCGTCCGGCTTAAATAGCCGGCCATGTATCCTCAGATGGCATGCTAGAGCGGCACCACACGACACCAATGCGTCCTCATCTGAACTAAGGAGGCGCATGTCAGATCACCAGTTTATGCTTTTGTCCACATGGACCCTTGCGGTCTGTACAAAGCGACGTGCACGTCCGGACATCTTCATATCCGCCCAAATATGTGCCGGATATGGGAAGTGTCAGTCAGTCTTGATATTTGGGCTAGATTTGACAAGTCTAGTTGGGTGACAATTTTGTGTTTAGGCAGTACCAGGCAAGCTGCCCGGGTGTTTGGGGCGGATCCGAGGACTCCAGTTGTAGATGCTCTCATGCCTCAACTAGCCGCATGTAGCGGCATGGCAGTAGCTATGGTGTCGCAGACAATGACAAGACAGATGTGTAGCCGTCTCGCTACATGAGTTGCAGGGCAAGCACCGGCTTTCTGAGCGCTGATTGTATCAGTCAAAAATGGCCAGCTTGGTTGTGGCTGTGGTGCCACGGACAATGGAGAGGTGCTCCCGGATCGGCGGTATGAGTTGCCCAGAGGGCGGTGCGACATGGTGCCAGGAATGATGCCGAGAGGAACACGTCGCCGGTGCGGCGACGCAAGCTGAAGCGTGTGCGCTGGCTCGATGAAATTTGCAGGCGCTTTGCTGGCGGCGGCTACGATGACATGACTAATAGTGAGTGGTTCAACCCTATGGTCGAAAGGGACACCTCCTCGTTGGCGCCTTCAACGCCCAATCACTTTCCTGGAGCTCACGCGCGCCCCCTAGTGGGTCGTGGCCCATTCGCTTGAATGCTGCTCGACCGACCGCTGCTGCTCGCTCGCTCGCTCCTTGGTTGCCTTTTTTTTCTTGCGAGCACTTGTCAAAAAAGCCTTGTTGTTTAAAAAATAAAAAATAAAAAAATCGAAAAAAAATCGTGAATTAAAAATGTAGATGAATTTTCATAAAAGTTCACAAAATTTAAAAAAAAGATTTGAAAAATTTCATTGAATTTGAAAAATGTTAATTGAATTTAAAAACAAGTTCATCGACTTTGAAAAAAGTTCATCCAGTTTAAAAAAAGTTCATCAAATTCGAAAAAGTTCATTGAATTTGAGAAAAGTTCATTAGTTTTGAAAAAATTCCATCAAATTCAGAAAAGTGCATCTACTTTCTAGAAAAAAGTTCACAAATTTTGAGAAAAAGTTCATCTACTATCAAGAAAAAAGTTTCATGAATTTCTTTCACAAAAAAAGTTCTTGACTTTGAAAAAAGTGCAATACTTGAGGTCAGTTGGTCGGGTGGTTATGGGGTTGAAGTCCTAAGACCCGCGTCGCGGGTTCAAATCCTGGGTAGCATGCACTTTTTTTCTTTTTATAAAAATAGAGAAGGAGCATATGGGCCGGCCCGCTCTTGAAACCTAGCGTATAGGGAGGGTGTGTGCCCGGTACCAAAATGCCTATATTCGGCGCTTAAGGCGCCGAATAGGATTTTGCGCCCAAAGGTTACATCCCCAATGGACCCTAATGTTTATCTAGGCCATCTAGATAATCCACATGTGCCAACAGCCAGGTCTGGTCCATCGGGCCGAAGGGTTAAACCAGACTACGTGTATCTTGAGTTCATAGTCCTTAACCCAAAGCGCTCTTAATATCTCTACTCTTACAAGGGAAGTTCATATGACAGTATCTACTGTTTTTGTTTTTGCCTCACCGCCCACCACACCCTTCATGTTGGTTTTTCTCACTCACTCTTAATACCAAATCAATTTTCCCGATCCTCCTCTCGTGTTTTCGTGCCTTCTTTGGCAGGTGCCAATTTAATTCAACCATGTAAATATTAGCTAATTAAGAATTCGGAAATCGCACCATATATGTAAGATAACCTTCCTAAAAGACAAAGAGAAGTTTTTTCTCAATAACCTTCCAAATCAAAATAAGATATTCCTCAAGAAGAAATAGCTAATACCACATCCTATCACATTTATTATCTATCATTATCTCCATTATTAAATCTCTACTCCTGAAAAGAGAGTTGGTGAACCAGTACACATGGTTTATTTTTGCCTCCACATCCCACCACCCCCTCCATGCTAATTTTTTCTCACTACCACTAAAAAAACAGATTGATCCACCCGATCTTCCGATCCATTTTTTTCATGCTTGCTTTGGCCGGTGCCGATTCAATTCAATCATGTAAATATTATGTAATTAATAAGAATTTAGAAACACTATATATGTATGGTCACCTTCCTAAAAGATAGAGTAAAGATTTCTTCTCCATAACCTTCCAAATCTGCACTCCTAAAAGGGGAGTTGGTAGGTTGGTATGCATGGTTTATTTCACCTCAATATTTCACCACCCTGCATGTTGGTTTTTTCTCCCTCCCACTAAAAACCCGAATCTATTCACCCAACCTTCCTTTTCATTTTTTCCTTCTTGATTTGGCAGGCGTCGATTCAAATCAATCATGTAAATATTAGGTAATTAAAATTTTGGACATCGCAACATATATGTGATATAACATTCCTAAAGGCGGACAGAAGATTTTTCTCAATAACATTTCAAAACAAAACTAGATATTTCTGAATAATAAATAGCTAAACCCGCGCACTACGCTATTTATTATCTATCATCATCTGTAGTATTGAATCATAATCACAACTTTCCCTAGACTTTTTTTCTTCGATCCCACCCACATGTCTCTGTTTTCACCGGAAATGTTTTTTTTCTTGTTTCATTCATTCTGTTTGACCTCCCCTCCCGCGTATATTGCACCCTCCCAATTGATTTTCAACCCATAGAATTTTTCCAAATAAAACCCATCTACCCTCAACCCCCTCCAGCCCTACGCGCCTCCTACTGACTTCTCCAATTCTCTATTCGCTACTTCATCCATCCCACAAAAATAAGCAATCTCCCCGATTCTGACTTGACCATTTTTTCCTTGTCACGTGAGGAGAGCGCCACCTAGGGTTCCCTCGCACACGGTTCTTTTCATCCTGAATGTTTGCTCCCTGACTGGCATTGGCCCTGCACATTCCTCTCCCCCACACCCGACCCAGCAAGGGTTCCAACTGATACATCTCCAACGTATCTACTTTTCCAAACACTTTTGCCCTTGTTTTGGACTCTAACTTGCATGATTTGAATGAAACTAACCCGGACTGACGTTGTTGTCAGCAGAATTGCCATGATGTTGTTTATTGTGCAGAAAACAAAACTTCTCGGAATGACCTGAAAATCCACGGAGATAAGTTTTGGAAAATATAAAAAATATTGGCGAAAGAATCAAGGCCATGGGGCCCACACCCTGTCCACGAGGATGGGGGCACGCCCTCCCCCTGGGCGCACCCCCTGTCTCGTGGGCCCCCTGATGCTCCACGGACCTCAACTCCAACTCCATATATTTCGTTTCGCGGAGAAAAAAAGCAGAGAGAAAGTTTCATCGCGTTTTACGATACGGAGCCGCCGCCAAGCCCTAATCTTTCTCTAAAGGGCTGATCTAGAGTCCGTTCGGGGCTCCAGAGAGGGGGATTCGTCGATGTCGTCATCATCAACCATCCTCCATCACCAATTTCATGATGCTCACTGTCGTGCGTGAGTAATTCCATCTTAGGCTTGCTGGACGGTGATGGGTTGGATGAGATTTACCATGTAATAAAGTAAGTTTTGTTAGGGTTTGATCCCTAGTATCCACTATGTTCTGAGATTGATGTTGCTATGACTTTGCTATGCTTAATGCTTGTCACTAGGGCCCGAGTGCCATGATTTAAGATCTAAACCTATTATGTTTTCATGAATATATGTGAGTTCTTGATCCTATCTTGCAAGTCTATAGTCACCTATTATGGGTTATGATCCGACAACCCCGAATTGACAATAATCGGGATACTTCTCGGTGATAACCGTAGTTTGAGGAGTGCATGTATTCACTATGTGCTAATGATTTGTTCCGGTTCTCTATTAAAAGGAGGCCTTAATATCCCTTAGGTTCCACTAGGACTCCGCTGCCACGGGAGGGTAGGACAAAAGATGTCATGCAAGTTCTTTTCCATAAGCACGTATGACTATATTCGGAATACATGCCTACATTACATTGATGAACTGGAGCTAGTTCTGTGTCACCCTATGTTATAGCTATTACATGAGGAATTGCATCCGACATAATTATCCATCACTGATCCAATGCCTACGAGCTTTTCACATCTTGTGCTTCGCTTATTTATGTCACATCCCTAGCTGCTGGTAGTGCTCTAGGTTAGCTTCATGTGTGCATCATGTCTATATTTTTGAAACTTGAATTGAGGAATATTGGAAGCCTCAAAACCCTAAATAAAAGAGGGGCAAAAACCCTAGAAATCTCATTCATTGCTCCAAAAGGCTCTTCTTAAATGTTTGATAATTTTTGGTAAGGGTGCTGGTCCCAACCAAAATATTGAACATTTTTAAGGATTTATTTTTGGGACTTTGAATTTAAATCATTAGCTATTTGAATTTGAATTATATTCATATAATTAGAATATAATTTCAAATACCCCTGAAATATTTTATGAGCTTTTGGAAAAGTCCATCTAGCCAAATAAAATTATTCAGAGGAGTTTTTGGCATTGTTTGAATTTGTTTAAAATTCAAAACAGTGGCAAAACGAAATTAAATAAAACAAAACAGAAGAAAAAAATAAAAGAGAGAGAGAAGGACTTACCTGGCCTCACCCGTGCAGCCCACCAGAACCGGCCCAGCCGGCCCAGCCCGCCACCGCTACTCCCCCCCCCCTGTCGTCTTCCTCTTGCCAGTGGGAGCAGCTGCGTGCTCGCACGCGCGCGGCCGAGGAGGCCACCTCCTCCCTGCCTGGCTGCCTCCTCCTTCTCTGGTCCCTCCCGCGACGCCACGTAGCCCCGACCCCCTCTCACTTCTCCCTCGCCCTCTGGACCTCCCTCCCCCTCGCTCCTCTGTTTCCCCTCCCGCGACCGAACGGAGCCGCCGCCACCGATGAGAGCCACCGTGGCTACCGGCCACCCCACGGCTCACCGACGCCTAGGAAGCTCCGCCGGTCCTCCCTCTACCTCCTCAACGAGCCACGAGGCCCCGGACGTGCCACAACACCGCCCTCGATGCCTTCTTCAACCTCGGGACCGCCGGCCATCTTCGTCAAATTCGCCGGCTCCGGACCATCCCCGGCCTCGTCTCCGCCTCGAATGGATCCGCTGTGAGCCTCCGCTGCCTCTCCTGTGCTCGCCCCCTCCGTTCTCGCCCCCTAGCCCCATCTCCCACCGCGGCCGAGAGTTTCTCGCCTCCGGCCATGGCGTGGCCGTGGCCACAGCCACCCCAGCTCGTATCCGAGCCCACTGACGTGCTCACCGCGATCTCAGGAGTCCGTAGCACGCCCCAGCTCCTCCTGCCGTGCTCCCTAACCCCGACCCCGAGCTCGCCCGAGCTCCGGCCGCCGCCGAGGTCGACGCCGTGCTCAACTCCGGCCACCTCGCGGCCTCCCGTCCGTTCCTTTGGATGCGTAGGAGCAAGAGCTTCTCCCTAGTGCCCTCAGCACGCCAAACCACCGCTCGTAGCGCCAAACCCGCCACCACCCGAACTCCGGCCGCCGCCGTCGTCATGATTGCCGTTGCCTCCGGCCACCCTAGCTTCTCCCGTTGGCCCTGTTAGGTGCGCGCGGGCCTGGGCATCCCGTAGAGCCCATCTGCCGCTCTTTTGGTCATCGGAGGGCGAATCCCGACGCTCTCCGCCGTCCCTGGCCTCGCCGGCGACGAGCCTCGGGTCAACTCCGGCGAGTTGACCCGGGTTTGACCCCCCCCCCTGGGTCGATGACAGGTGGGGCCAGCCCCCTGTTAATTAGTTTAGTTTATCTTAATTTAATTACCCCCCCCCCTGCTGACACTGACATGTGGGCCCTAGTGCCCTAATCTTTAATTAAATTAAGTAAACCCCCCCTGTTTAACCTGTGACGCTGACATATGGGCCCCACTGGTCAGGTTTGACCCTGACCGGCCCTGTTGACTTGCTGACGTCATGCCAACGTCATGCTGACGCAATAATTCCTTTCTGGAATTTAAATAAATCTTAAATGATTTAATAATTCCAAAATATATTCTAAACTTCTAAAATTCATAGAAAATTAACCGTAACTCCAAATTAAATAATTTATATATGAAAAATTATCAGAAAAATCCAAGGAATCCATCTGTATCATTTTCATGCATGTTAGAACAACTTATAGCTGCTGTTTAGCACAAATCAATTAAATGGCATTTGAATAATCACATATGGAGTTTGAATTTGAATCTTGTATTCAAACCAACTTCATTTAATCTGTTGCTAGTTGCATTAGCCCAAAACACATTCATTTTGCCATGTCATGATCATGCATCATATTGTGCATTGCATTGATTGTGTTCTTCTTTGTTGCCGGTATTTGTCCCCTCTCGATAGACGTGATACCGATGATGTGATCGTTGACACTGATGAAGACTCAATGTTATCTTCAGAAGTGCCAGCCAAGCAAAACCCCCTTGTTCATTCCGATACAATCCCACTCTCTCGCTCCTGCTCTCTTTTACTGCATTAGGACAACAACGATTCAACTGTTACTTGCTGCGGTAGCTGAACCCCTTTATCCTCTGCATGACCTGTCATTCCACAGTAAATAGATGAAACCCACTAGCATGAGTAGGAGTTGTTTGAGCCCTGTTGTGCCTACTCATTCATGCTTGTTTGTCATGCCTGCTACTGCTTAGAGTTGAGTCAGGTCTGATTCATCGGGGATGAATCAGAGGCGTGTGAACATGTCCTACTGTGTGTGAGCTAAGTGTGTGAACACGATTTGGTAAAGGTAGCGGTGAGAGGCCATGTAGGAGTACATGGTGGGTTGTCTCATTGAAGCCGTCCTCAGGAACTGAGTTCTGTGTTTGTGATCCATGATTCAGCTACTACCATACATTGGGCCCTGAAATATGACCCCGCTCGACTTCTTATTCACCCTTGTCCTCTGTCCAGGAGTTGCAAGTAGTTTCTGGTGTTTGTAGTATGCTGGAGGCCGTGGACAGCGCTGACCGTAGGGGTGGGCTGTGATGCGGTAGGCACGTGGCCGGGTATACCGGGCGCCCGTTTGGTGTCACGGAACCCTGTTCACATCGTTTGGGGCTGTGAGCGAAACTCCGGCCGGATCTCCTCATGGATGGAACCCGAATAGGCGATAAACCTGGACTAGAGACTTGAGTGTTTAGGTAGGTCGTGGTCTACACCCACGTCGGCTTTCGCTTGAAGTCTGCCGAGCACATGTCGTGTGCAGACGCTAAGTGGTGGAAACATGTATGAAGAAGTACACCCCTGCAGGGTTAACATCATCTATTCGAATAGCCGTGTCCGCGGAAAAGGACTTCTGGGTTGCTTATATCAGTTCATAGACAAGTGAAAGTGGATACCCTAAAATACGCAAGATAAGCGTGAGTGCTATGGATGGCGTTCTCGTAGGGAGACGGGAGCGGATCCATAGTGGTGTATTGATATGGTGAATATGTGGACTCGTGTGCGCCACCTCAAAAGAGTTACTTGCAGTCGTAGTTCAGGATAGCCACCGAGTCAAAGCTGGCTTGCTGCAGTTAAACCCCACCATCCCCTTTGTTGATAATGATGCATATGTAGTTAGTTCTGATGTAAGTCTTGCTGGGTACATTTGTACTCACGTTTGCCTAATTTATGTTTTTGCAAAGAGACTTCGGTCTCACTAGTAGTTCCGCGTGGACTTCGACGTTTAGCTTGTTACCTCAGCTACGATCTTGTGCCCTCGGCAGGATCTGGTAGATAGTCAGGCTTCTCAGCCTTTTTCATTTATAGATGTCTGTACCCAGACATGATAGCTTCCGCTTGTGCTTTGACTTGTATGCTCTGAGTGTTGGGTCATGAGACCCATGTTTGTAATATCTCGCTCCTCGGAGCCTATTGATTAAATACTTGAGTCGTAGAGTCATGTTGTGATGCCATGTTGTATTTGCACATATCGAGCATATTGTGTGTATGTTATTGAAATGCTTGGTATGTGTGGGATCTGACCATCTAGTTGTTTATCTTTAGTAGCCTCTCTTACCAGGAAATGTCTCCTAGTGTTTCCATTGAGCCTTGGTAGTTTGCTACTGTTCCGGAACACTTAGGCTGGCCGGCATGTGTCCTTCTTCGTTCCCGTGTCTGTCCCTTCGGGGAAATATCACGCGATGAATACCGGAGTCCTGTTAGCCCGCTACAGCCCGGTTCACCGGAGTCCTGCTAGCCCAGTGCTACAGCCTGGATTCACTCGCTGATGACCGACACGTTCGATGCTGGGTCATGGATGCCTGTCCCTGTAAGTCTGTGCCACTTTGGGTTTACGACTAGTCATGTCAGCCCGGACTCTTTATCATATGGATGCTAGCGACATCATCATATACGTGAGCCAAAAGGCGCAAACGGTCCCGGGCAAAGGTAAGGCGACACCCGTGGGAATACCGTGCGTGAGGCCGCAAAGTGATATGAGGTGTTACATGCTAGATCGATGTGGCATTGGAGTCGGGGTCCTGACAATTTACTTTTCCGTTGCTACTATTACAATTCCTACAAAACTATTATCTTTACTTTCGCCACTGTTACCATTATTATCATACTAGTTTGCTACTAAATACTTTGCTACAGATACTAAGTTATCCAGGTTTGGTTGAATTGACAACTCAACTTCTAATACTTCAGAATATTCTTTGGCTCCCCTTGTGTCAAATCAATAAATTTGGGTTGAATACTCTACCCTCGAAAGTTGTTGCGATCCCCTACACTTGTGAGTTATCAAGACTAATTTCTAGCGCCGTTGCCGGGGAGCATAGCTCTATTCTTTGAGTCACTTGGGATTTATATCTGTTGATCACTATGAGTAACTTGAAAGACGAAAGAACCAAGATTTTGCCCTCAACTACGAGGGGAGGTAAGCAACGGCCATCTAGCTCTGCACTAGATTCTCCTTCCATTATTAGTAAGCTCACGACACCTAAACCTGCTACTGCTATGAATTCTGATATATCGCATGTTATTGATGATGCCACTTCTGCTATGCATGATACTTATGATGAAACTACCTCTGTGCGTGCTCCTACTGTGCCATTAGGTGAATTTCTTGATGAACAACTTGCTAGGGTTAGAGAGAATGAAATTATTGAAGATGCTATTATTGATGATAGTGATGATGAAAGTTCTCCCCTGATTATGAATTACCTGTTGTTCCTGAGGGTTATGTTATGAATGAGGAAGCTGCTAGAGCTATCTTTGCTTGCAAAGATAGATATGATCTTAAAAAAGTTATTAGCTAAATGGAAGCAGCAATCTCTTAATGCTAGAATGAAACCCGACCCTATTTTTGCTACTTCACCTATCTGTGTTACTGATAAGGATTATGAATCCTCTGTTGATCCTGAAATAATTACTTTGGTTGAATCTGATCCTTTTTATGGCCTTGAATCTGAAACTGTTGTGGCACATCTTACCAAGTTGAATGATATAGCCATCCTGTTTACGAATGATGAGAAGTCTCGCTATGATTACCTCCTTAAGATTTTTCCATTCTCATTAAATGGTGATGCTAGGACTTGGTTTAATTCTCTTGATCCTGGTTGTGTGCGTAATCCCCAGGATATCATTTATTACTTCTCTGCTAAATATTTCCCTACTCATAAGAAACAAGTTGCCTTGCGGGAAATATATAATTTTGTGCAAATCAAAGAAGAGAGTCTCCCACAAGCTTGGGGGAGGCTTCTCCGATTACTTAATGCTTTGCCTAATCATCCTCTTAAGAAAAATGAAATACTTGATATCTTTTAAAATGGACTAACCGATGCTTCCAAGGACTACTTGGATAGTTGTGTTGGTTGTGTTTTCAGGGAAAGAACAGTCGACCAAGGTGAATTACTATTGAATAATATGTTGACTAATGAAAATAATTGGACTCTTCCTGAGCCAGTTCCTGAGGAAATTCCTGAGCCAACTGAGACAACTCCTGAGCCTATTCCTAAACCCACTCCGAAGAAGAGGGGCTGTCCTATTTCTCAGTCCTGAAGATATGCAAGAGGCAAAGAAATCAATGAAAGAAAAAGGTATAAAAGTTGAAGATGTTAAGAATTTACCACCTATTGAAGAAATACATGGTCTTAATATACCGCCTATCGAAGAAACACATTGTCTCGATAACCCGACACAGGTAGTAAAGGTAAATTCTCTCTATGGATATGATAAAGTTGAAATCCCGTCTACTAGATTTCATAGCCCGTGCTTAGATGAATTTGATGACTTTATGGCTAGACGAGAAAGTTGTACTGCATATGTTGGTAGACAATTAAAGAATAATGCTTTCGAGATAGGACGCTTGAGTGATTATATGACTAGAGTTAAAGGTGAACTTAAACTCATTAGCAAATATGCTTCTATGGTTACCACTCAAGCTGAGAAGTACTTAAAGCTCAACGTGATTTGCTTGCTGAATTAAATAATAAACATGACTTTGCTGTTAGAGTGGCTACTAGAACTGGTAGAATGACTCAGGAACCTTTGTATCCTGAAGGCCACCCTAAGAGAATCGAGCAAGATTCCCAGAAAAATAATTTAGAGGCACCTAGTTCTTCCAAAAAAAGAAAAAGAAAAATGATAGGACTTTGCATGCTTCTAGTGAGCCTGTTATAGACACACCTAAGAATCCCAATGATATTTCAATCTCTGATGCTAAAACACAATCAGGCGATGAACATGAACCTAGTGATAATGTTCATGTTGATGCTCAACCTAGCAAAAACAATGAGGTAGAAATTGAACCTGCTGTTGATCTTGATAACCCACAATCAAAGAATCAACGCTATGATAAGAGAGATTTTGTTGCTAGGAAGCACGGTAGAGAAAGAGAACCATGGGTTCAGCAACCCATGCCCTTTCCTCCTAAACCATCCAAGACAAAGGATGATGAGGATTTTGAGCGCTTTGCTGAAATGATTAGACCTATCTTCTTACGTATGCGCTTGACTGATATGCTTAAAGTAAATCCTTATGCTAAGTACATGAAGGATATCATTACAAATAAAACAAATATACCCAAAGCTGAAATTTCCACCATGCTTGCTAATTACACTTTTAAGGGTGGAATACCAAAGAAACTTGGAGATCCGGGGGTACAAACTATACCATGCTCCATTAAAAGAAACTATGTTAGAACTGCTTTATGTGATCTTGGAGCCGGTGTTAGTGTTATGCCTCTCTCTTTATATCATATACTTGAATTGAGTAAGTTGACACCAACTGAAATATCTTTGCAAATGGCCGATAAATCAACTGCTATACCTGTCGGTATTTGTGAGGATGTGCCTATTGTGGTTGCAAATGTCACTATCTTAATGGACTTTGTTATTCTTGATACTCCCGAGGATGATAGTATGTTGATTATCCTTGGTAGACCATTTTTGAATACTGCAGGGGCTGTTATTGATTGCAACAAAGGCAATGTCACTTTTCATGTTAATGGTAATGAGCATACGGTACACTTTCCGAGGAAACAATCTCAAGTTTATAGCATCAATTCTATTGGAAAAATTCCAACTATCGTTATTGGAGGTTTTGAATTTCCTCTTCCTACTGTCAAGAAAAAGTATGATATTCCTATTATTGGGGATGTTCATATCCCCGTTGAGGTAACTTAGTGTTATTCGAAATTTCTCCAGTTCCGTGTTATTCAGAATGAGTTTGTTAACAAGACTTGATCAACCTTGTTAGTGGATTCATTTTGATGATCATGAGATGGATGAAACTAGAAGGCACAACCTTCTGTACGCTCTTTTTACTTTCTGTTATTTAGAATAAATAAAGCAAAAATAGTATTATCTGTCTGTTTTCTGAATTATCCGTACAATAAAAAATATCCCGAAAATAAAAGTGCTCCACATGCCCTACAAATTTAGTATGATTTTTATGGAATATTTGAGGATTTTAGGCACTGAAAACACTGCAGGGGCCAAGCACCAGGCCACGAGGGTGGAGGGCGCGCCCACACCCCCTGGGAGCGCCCCCTGTCTCGTGGGCCCATGGTGGCCCCCCTCCACTTATTCCTGCTCCAACACATTCCATCTTCTTCCCAAAAAATCCTCATCCAGCTCAAGCACAAGTTCTAGCTCATTTTGCTGTGATTTTAGAACTCCTTGCTCAAAGCTCCATTCACAAAACTGCCTTGGGATATTGTTGCTTGGTATGTGACTCCTCCATTGGTCCAACCAGTTTTTGTTCTAGTGCTTTATTCATTGCAATTTTTTGCCGCATAGGTGACCCTGTTTTTTATCTTGCATGTCAAATGTATGAGGTCCCATGTAATTCTAATGCATGATATAGGCTCTAGGCACTTGTAGGAGTAGTTGCTACCAATCTTGTTAGTTTTATTCACTTTTATTTTGAAGTTACTAAAATTTCAGAAATTTTTCAGAAAAAATATGTCTAGGAGAATGTATCAAGGTGGTTCCTCAATAAAGAAAGGACCCAAGCTTGCTATGCATGAGCAAGATGATGAACTACCGAGGGACGCAGAAGTGCGAGCTTGTGAGTGGCCATCAGATGATTTTATTGTCAATGCAGGCTTTAAGAATGAATTCGACGCATATGTGTGCAATGCCAATCTTGAGGACTTCTTACAAGATAAGTGTCCTCAGTACTATCAATTGACCGATTCATTAGTGAGAAGGTTTAAATATAAATGTTCACATAATTCTCAGGTGTCCTGTTTGATATTTACGATACATCTTATATCATGGACTTAGAGGATTTTACAACTGCTTGTAAACTTCCGCAGTGGGGCAATGTTAATGATCCCCACAAATCTGAATTTAGAGACTTTCTTGCTAGTATTACTGTGGGAGAATCTAGGGATATAGCACAAGATACCATAGGGAGCATTCATTTTCCTGCTATACATTATTTTGCAACCCTAGGTAGTTTTGTTAAAATATTGTGGGACTTTACCTGCAGTACCATGAGTTCTACCCATCCACCCTAGTACGAGTTGCTCAAATCGAGGATCACCCCATCCACCTCGAAATATTGGGCAGTGGTGCACACCCCTCCCGCAAACCCAAACCAAGATCCAACGGAAGTCTCCTTCGTGGGGAAATCTATGCCGACTCCACAAATGGCCATAGAAGTTGCTGCGTACGAAGCGCTTGCTCGCCTTCGATTTGCGGTACCCTATGCCAGCGAACGAGGGTGTTATTACTTCCCGAGTCGTGCAGCACCCGGAGAAGCAGCATCTTTTCCCGGTGAACGAATCGAGAGAGACCCAGTACTGGCCAACCTTGCCCAGTATGTCATCGCTCAAGAGCGTTTGACCCAACGAGTAATGGGTTATCTCCAGAGCCTCGCTGATTTAAATCCTCAGATCGCCATGGGCAAACCACTGAGGTCCGACCAAGAAAGACGCGTTCATCGACTAGTCAATCCGCTTCCCCCGATAGAAGAAGAGTGTGCCCCAGTACCAGAGACGTTTTCTCAGGACCCTGTCCATTTACCGTTGTCATTGTAGACATCACTGCTATGTTTATTGTCCCAGCATTTATTTATGTGTTGCAACTTATGCGTGGTATCCTAAATTTGTGCGATGACTTAAATTTTTAGTTTCAATTAATGTGAGTGGTTTTTACTGCTGTTAATTTTTATTAACTGTTTTCACCCTCGGTAAATTCTGAAGTGAGATTTTCCCCTGAGTTGTTGCGGCATATATCTCTTCACGACATAGATTTTTATTCACATAGCACCACGACAGCAGACTCACAACCACAACCACTCGACCACGTGCACTAATTGCAAATGCACGTGCACATGTTGCACCTAACTGATCACCTCCCTAGCACACACAGCCTCTGAAGGAGAGATTAGTGGGCGTTTATTTGGGTGCAAGTTGCCTCCAGCACACCGACAACAGTTAGGACCCGACACCGCACTTAATCCTCATGATCACCACCACCGCGGAGAGTTAACACTCGAGCGGCAGCATCACGACGATCATCAAGGATCATCACGCACAAGATCACGGAGAACCCCAGCAATGCCGCCAACCCTCCGCACATCAGGATCACGTACCAGTCCGGCATCACCTCCGCCATTAGAGCCTCGTTTCGAGCTCCTGCAAACAAAAATGGAGGAGAAGGAAGGAGAAGGAGAAGCAAGGCCAGGTGTGAGGAAGAAGAAAGGAGCACCTCAGTCATTTTATAGCTCGAGATCGTTGTACGGTGGGCGAAGTCCACCAGCGCCGCTCGTCGCTCGACCGCCGGTGTTCGGAGGCGAATCCGCGAGCAGTGCCGATAGCGCACTGGCCCGCGAGCTGAGTGCATGCTGCACCGGCAGCTAGCACGCCGCACACTACTGCAGTACGGCCTAGATGCTCTACGTGCTAGACGTCGCCGGTGGAGAAAGCGCGGGAAAGCGCGCGAGAGAGAGGGAGAAGAGAGAGCCAGAGGTAGAAGAAGAGACTGACAGTGGGCCCCGGGTCCACCTGTCAGCCAGAGAGAGCACTGTGCTCTTGGGTACGACCAGCGTATTTTAGAAATTTGGAATTTTATTCTAAATTTACTGTAACCAAAAGTAGAAATTCCTCGTTTTCCCCAACCATAGATTTTTCCACGCAACGCCAGTATTCCACACTGTAGCTTTACACCACTTAATTACCCACTCACTGTAGCCACGTTTTAATTGCATGAGTAGGATGGTTATTTTTTTGTGATATTACTTTGAGATAGTAGGAGTAATTCTTTACAAAGCAGCCCTTAGCAAATCTCGAGGACGAGATTTTTCTTAAGGGGGGTAGTGTTGTAACACCCCAAAATTTTGACCTTGATTTATTATTAAAATTTTGTGAGGAAATTAAAATTTTATTTTCTGGTTTTATCATTTAATTTCATATCACTCTGTCCCTCTGAATTTTTTTGAGTTTTTCCTTCTAGGTGGAAACCTTTCAAAAATATTATTGGACTTGTAAATCTCCCCAAGACCATTTCTTCTTATCACTGGAATTATTTCTACAATTATTTTTCCTAAGCTTTATATCTTTAAAAATGACTTTTCATTAGTTTTAGAGTTCCATTTGCACTACAACCCTTGCAAATACTTCTTTAAAAGTTCCTCCAAAATTTGGGGATGTCATGTGATGTTCCCACATCACTTTTATGCAAAAATCTCTTTTAGTCATTTGGAGATTTTGAGCCCAACCTCAAGTTTTTAAATCTGGTCCAGTTTGTAATTTGCACTACAACCTATTTAAATATTTCTTTAAAACTTCCACAAAAATTGGGGGATGTTAGTAGTAGTGTATAATTCAACTTTATGTAGAAACACATTGGTGTTCTTTGAAAAATTTGAGCAAATCATCCTCTTTTGCTCTTTGGTCCAGTCTGGTGATTTGCACTGCAACCATATTTTATCTTGCCCTATTACCCATGGTTCTCCCTGCTGCTTATAGACCACCCTACCAAACACTTAAGTCCAGGAGATTGGACCCATTGGAGTATTTTTGGTCCATGCAATAATACCCTTCATTTTCTGTCCAGATTTGGTTTTCTCAAAAACTTGCTCTAACAAGTTTCTGCTCTTGCCAAACTAACCTTGCCACCATTACCTACATCTAAAGAGACTCTGATCTGGAGTTTTTGGCCACCCAAAGAAATGCCTAGATGCCCATGGCATTTTGTCGAGCACCTTGTGTGCATGGCCAGTTTTGGCATAGTTTTTAGTTTACAGTGTGAACTTGATTCCCTGACCCAGCAATCATGTCCGCTAACCTCCTACCTACCTCTATCCTTGTACTGTTATTTTGCATCGTCACCCAAGCCCTCTAGGCAACCTGGCATTCCGTCGAGCACATGGCGTGCATGCTCTGGGCGCGGCCAGAGCACGCATTTTGCACGTGTGTGCGCCCGAGCCACCACGTCTTTCCCCTGGCCCTTGCTCGCCCGCAGGGCCACGCCTCGTTCTCGTTCGCTCACCAGAATCCTCCAAGCCGCCCCTGGAGCCCCGCGGCGCCACCGTCAGGTCAGCCATGGCAGCTAGTGGACGGCCGCAGCAGGCCCCTGCCATGGACGGCGCTGCCCGAACCACAGCCGCGCGCCAGCTCGCCCCTGAACAGTCCGAGCTCATCCATTCGCCCCTCCAAGCCGCCCCTGCATCGCCACGTCGCCTACAGCCACAGAAGCAACTCACCGCCAATCTTATCCCTGGCAGCCGTGGAACCGACCTAGTTACGCTATAAATAAGGACCCCGAGCTCGTCTAGACCGGCAGGCGACCTCAGACCACCCCTCTAGTGCTCCCACAGCCAGCAATCGACGGAGGGAGGCCATCTCCCCGGTCTCCGGTCAGTTCGGCCGTCGCCACGCCCGTTCGTCGCAAGCAGGGCCTCCCCAGTCCATCCAGTGCCACCGTCCGACTCCCCTTGACCTTGCGGAGCCACCCCACCTCTCAAACCCGATCGGGAGCCACCGTAGCTCGAAACCCCGATCCACCAGAAGCCACCGTCCGCTGCGGAGCTCGCCGTCGGCAACCCCCTTTGTCCCCATGACCCTCTCGACCATTGGGAGGACTGCCCTGGACTGGCGGATCCATCCCTGCCCTCGAAATTCTGCGGGGAGCCGCCATTCATCGACGACGATCGCTGGAACCCCGCCACCGCTCGTCTAGAGGAGAAGGAGGCGCGGGCGGCTGGTCAAACGTGACCAGTGGGCCCAAGGGACCCACTGTCAGTGACCCACGAATCGATCCATGCTGGCTTAAGTGGAAACGTATTCCACTAAATACGCCTTCAAAAGCGTAAGCCCCCGAACTGTTTTATTTTTCTAATTTTTTTTTTCAAAAAAACAGAATTTTGACTAAACTTTGAGTGGCTATAACTTTTTAAATATAAGCCCAATTGATTTGATTATTTTTCTGTTGTTTCTCAATTTTTGTCTAGTTTATTTTCATATTTATTTGAAAATTTTACAAACAACATTTTTGTACTGTTTTGAAACTATGTGTTAATTCAAATTTTCACAAAATAGGATTTTGAAGAAGAAGGCAACTTTCAAAAAGCGCACCCCCACTTGCATACTCTTGAAGGCAAGCATTCTGAACCTCGGCATAATATTTGTTGTGCGTCATTTGATGCAAATACGACATCACCTTGACACGAAGTATTCGATATTTTATGTGGTGTTATGATCACATTCATGAGTGCATAAGGATGATTCCTTACTGTTGGAATTTGATATGCTTCTGATAGTAATCACCCTCGTATGCCTTTCATGCCTATCGGGAGGAATCCGGGAAAGTCTCTGTCTTGGGTAGACACAAGCTTGTCTCTAGTTCTTTGTCGAGACGGTTATGTCTGGTAAGGCATGGTGAGGTATGATGAGGGGTGATTCTGTCTGATTGGTGTGAAATATATTTCTTATGCTTATCATGCAGGAAATATCTTAACCTCCTGAGTCGATCGTAGATCGAGTCTTGTTCCAGTAACCCCCCATACTTGTTTCGTACTACCACTTGTCCCTGCCATAGGCAGGGTACGGTTCAGTAAGTTGTCAACTCCTTCCTAGCACACACCGTACAGGGAGGCCATGGTGGAAGATACTGGCTGCTTCCGGTAGACATGCCACCTGGTCCGGGGGCATGGGTGTTTCCGGTTGGAGCCGAGGGGGTAGCTCCCCTAGTTTGCGCGCGTTATAAATTTTGTGATCCCATGCTAGTCGAGGTTGTAGCCTCCCCACTTAGAGTTTTTCTTAATGGGTGTCGTGGGTGATTCCAGACACCAGTAAGTTAGGCTGGTGTGTGCGGTCAGGTGTGTTTTCAATTAAGAGATCGTGGACGGAATTAGTCCCGATGGACTAAAGGAATCCATTACTCGTGGGTAAAAAGTACACCCTTTGCAGAGATTATATCTATTCGAATAGCCGTGTCCATGATTAAGGACTACATTCTGGGATGGGTCAAGTGTCGGTCTTAGTGTCGGTCTTCGATGGAAAGATTGCTAAACCAGAACATGGATCATGACTTGTGACTCATGATTATTATGATTACTATTATTATGGACTAACCATTTACATTATTTGAATTATTGAGTATCCCTGGGATGGTTCTACCTCCTGGATATTTACTGTGATTATTTATTTATAAGCCCTTTATGTGGTGTCGCTCAGACGCCCGACTGTGGCATGCTTGCTATTTAAATTACTTATAAGCCCTTTATGTGGTGTCGCTCAGACGCCCGACTGAGGCATGCTTTATATTATTATCCTTTCGAGGCATCGCTTCAGACACCCGATAGGTGCATTCTATTTCTACTCCCTCATTGCACAAGGCTCCAAACGGAATAATGAACGCCATATTCTCCTGGTCCTTAACCGCCATCTTGATCTGATGATAACTAGAGTAAGCATCCAAAAAACTCAAACACTCACAACCCGCCGTAGCATCAATGATTTGATCAATACAAGGGACAGCAAAAGGATCGGCTGGACAAGCCTTGTTTAAATCCGTGTAATCCACACACATACGCCAAGTGTTGTTTTTCTTAAGCACAAGCACCAGGTTAGCCAACCACTCTGGATGAAAAACTTCAATGATGAACCCAGCTGCTAAGAGCCGGGCTAGCTCCACACCAATGGCCTTCCGCCTCTCCTCATTGAACCGCCGAAGAAACTGCTTGACCGGCTTAAACTTTGGACCAATATTAAGAGTGTGCTCAGCGAGTTCTCTCGGCACACCTGGCATGTCAGAAGGTTTCCGTGCAAAGATGTCCCAGTTCTCATGGATGAACTCGATGAGCGTGCTTTCTTATTTGGGATCCAAATTAGCACTGATACTGAACTGCTTGGATGAGTCGCCTGGAACAAAGTCAACAAGCTTAGTATCATTGGCCGACTTAAACTTCATGACCAGCTCATGCTCTGTGGTTGGCTTCTTCAAAGATGTCATATCCGCCGGGTCAACATTGTCCTTGTAGAATTTTAACTCTTCTGTTGCACAGACCGACTTAGCGTAAGCCGCGTCACCTTCTTCACATTCTAAGGATACCTTCCGGCTCCCATGCATCGTAATGGTTCCCTTATGACCCGGCATCTTGAGCTGCAAATACACATAACACGGTCGTGCCATGAATTTGGCATAAGCCGGCCGCCCAAATAGAGCATGATATGGGCTCTTGATCTTGACTACTTCAAACGTCAATTTCTCGGCCCTGGAGTCATATTCATCCCCAAAGGCTACCTCCAATTCGATCTTACCGACTGGATACGCCGATTTACCGGGGAAGACTCCATGGAAGACAGTGTTGGAATGCTTAAGGCTTTTATCACTTAGCCCCATGCGACGGAAGGTCTCATAATAGAGGATGTTGATGTTGCTGCCTCCATCCATGAGTACCTTGGTAAATTTATATCCACCCACCTGAGGGGCCACCACCAAGGCTAAGTGACCCGGATTATCAACCTGAGGAGGGTGATCTTCCCTACTCCATAGAATAGGTTGCTCAGACCATCTCAAATAACGAGGAATTGCCGGCTCAACAGCATTCACAACCCTCTTATGAAGCTTCTGGTCCCTTTTGCATAAACTGGTGGTAAACACATGATATTGGCCACTATTCAGCTTCTTTGGATGGCTCTGGTATCCACCTTGCTGCTGCTGCTGACCACCCTGGCCAGATTGTTGGTTATATCCACCTTGATTGCCTTAAGAATTTTGAAAATTGGGATTTGAACCGCCGCCTAGGCCATGAAAACCGCCGTCACCTGAGCCGCTTCCCTGCCCATTGTTACCATCGAACATGTTGGAATTCTTGAAGGCATTCATGATAGTACAGTCCTTACATAGATGGTTAGCCGGCTTCTGCTAAGTGTCGTGCCTTGGACAGGGCTCGTTCAATAACTGCTCAAGTGTGGGGCCTGACCCGCCAGACCGGGAAGATGGTGTCCCCTTACACCGTTGGTTGTTACCCTGCGCACTAGTGTTAGCCACAAAATCTAAACTACTGTCAGCCTTATATTTATTACCTCCTTGATTTGCCGGGTTGTGCTGAGGGCCCTTGCCGTTGCCATTCTTCTTTCCCTTCCCTGTCTTGTCATCATCAGACTCGGGATCCATGGTATTATCAGAGTCGGTGTACTTGACCAGAGCCGCCATCAGCGTGCCCATATCATTACAATCGCGCTTGAGCCGCCCCAGGTTTTGTTTCAGAGGCAAAAAAGGAAATTTTTCTCCAACATTAAGACTGCAGAGCCGGCATCCATCTTATCAGATGAATGTATTATGGCTTTAACCCGACGCACCCAATGGGTTGTAGACTCGCCCTCCTCTTGCTTGCAATTCGTCAAATCCACAATTAACATGGGCTGCTTGCACGTATCCTTGAAATTCTAGATGAACCAGGCTTTTAGCTCCACCCATGAACTGATTGAATTAGGTGGCGGGCCTTTCAACCAAGTGCGGGCGGTCCCATCCAACATCATGGTAAAGTACTTGGCCATCACAACATCACTGACCTCCAATAATTCCATAGTCATCTCATAACTTTCAATCCATGCCCCGGCTGTAAGTTGGCCGTGTAGTTCGACACCTTCCTAGGTCCCTTAAAATCCTTGGGCAAACGCTAGTTACGTAGAGCCGGCACTAGACAGGGGACTCCTCCGGTCCTGGTGGCCACATCTGCCTCGATAGAAGTCGTCGGATAAGACGGATACGGCTGGTAAGCCGTCAGCTGAGCCGCATGCTCAGCCTCTTGACGTATTCTGTCTTGATCTACCAAGTTAAAGGCTCCATGGCGCGTCGGGTCATGCCCGCCTGGCTGGTTACGACGCCGGACGTTGCTTGAGACAGCCGCAGAGTCCATGTGTCTGCTATAACTCAGGCTTCGCTTGGACGAGGGGTTGAATGGATCCTGTCCCGGCTGTATGAGTACGCCTACAATTGTGCTAAGGCCGTTTGAAGAAGTTCTCTGACCCAGCGGGTTTCAACCGCCGCCGTAGAATCGCCATCAATTGGGAGAGCCGCCAGCCGTGCCACCGCCACTATCATGTTTTCCAACAGGTTAGAATAGTGACCTGCTGGTGTTGGTACATACTGAGGTGGAGCAGTGTTCAGGAGGGGAGGCCCCATCACCTGTGGCTGAACCGGCGCCCCGACCCCGGGTGTTGCAACCCGGTCTGCCTCAATATGTGGGGAGAGCCACGGCGGGTTACTGGGCCCTGCACCAGATGTGTGAAAGAGCTTTCGAGGATCATAAACCGGAGGGAGTCGATACTGAGTCTTCTGATGTCTTCTCCTCATGACCTCATTAGACGCATTCTGATCTTGCGTGAGACGGAAAGTCTGTGCCTGAATCCGCTGAGCCTAAACATCCAGCACCGCCCGCTCTGTGGTTATCCTGACGTCTTCCGCTGCTAGGTATTCCTTAGCCTGCACCATATCCAATTTTAACTATGCCACTTCCGCATCATGTCGAGCTTGATCCGCTGGGTTGACCACTGCGGTTAATAGAGTGGTCAGCTTATTTGTGAGATCCATCAACACCTGAGCCGGCAAGCGCAGAGGGCCTCCTGCCAAGGCTGCTGCTGACCCGGAGGTCATGGCCGCCGCAGTTGTGGAGTCTTGGATAGGTTGTCTGCCGGCCATGAAGATTCCGACTCTGCTCGGTGGCTCGAGGCAATCCGGAATACTGCTGCCATCGGAACAGCCCCCGAGCCCGCCATGTTGCAGTTGATACAATGAATCTGTCTCACCCATGGACGACTCACCATCAGAGTAGATGGCCGTCTCACCCCCAGAGGTAGATCCTTCAGAGAGCCCTCCATGGATGCATCCCACGAAGGCACGGTTCATAGCAGGCAGAGCCCGGGAGGGTCTCGCATGCTGAGCCGTCTCAACGAGGTCGGTGCAGATATCCAGCTCAGGGCCCGGCTCGCCGATCTTGCTGATGAAGACGTGAATTCCGCCGAAGGGGACCCGGTACCCGTACTCAATTGAGCCGGCGTCGAGGCCCCAGCCTGCGTCGTCGATGTAGAGCTTGTCGCGACGACTCTTGGTCATCTGGCCCACAGCGTATCCCTTGAGCCCTTCGAAGCTGGCCCTTCAAGAACTCAAATCCACCGTGCGCTGGCCCCACGGTGGGCGCCAACTGTCGTGGAATTGTCACGACAGATGTCCTAGTGAAAGGACTTAGTCGTGGAGCCATCGCAACTAGGAAGCTCAAAGGGGTTAATCGGGACAAAGGACACGAGGTTTATACTGGTTCGGCCCCTTACGGTGAAGGTAAAAGCCTACGGTCCAGTTTTGAGTGGGATTGCTGATGTCTCGATAACCAGGGAGCAAATCACTTGACCTAGCTCTCGAGTTGATGTTACATGTACTGAGCCGCCGCCGGGTCATCCATTTATATACAGAGGTCAACGCCCAGCGGCTCTACAGAGACCCAGCCGACTCATAAACAGTGTCCGGCTCGGTCTCTTAACTATTCTTGCCTTACAATACAAGTCACGTATACATGGCGGTTTATCTCTACGGGCCTCAAGTCACCTCCGGGCTTTGGGCGCTCAACTGAACCGCCATCTCTATCCTGGGTCTTAGGCTTCAATAATATTTGTAAGTATAACCCGGCCCCTCCTGGGCGGGTCATACCAATAGTTATATCCCCAACAACGCCACTGATTCTGCCTTCGAATTACCTCTCAAGACGTTCCTCTACGCCGCAGCCGCCAAGGATCGAGGGTGACGACGTTTCAATGTAGCGGTAATTTGATGGGCTTGTGGGGAGGAGCACGTTTTTGGCGACACTTCAGGTGAGGTCGTCTTTGTTCACGACTGCATGTGATGACAAGATGGCTATGCTTGGCCAACAGCTTCATGTAGTTTTGTGATCCCAGGCGCCTACAGGATCATGTCAGAGGTATATATGCCGAAGAAGTTGGAGTAACGAGGAAGTGCAGTAGCCTATCGTGCGCCGTCTCGGCTTCGAGGTCAAACAAGTTTGGTTTCCCTCCGAGATCACACCCTCCCTTGTCTTCTTGCTACGACTCCATGGATGATTATATTACATGTGTGTGTGATAGGATCAGAAGACTGACAGGAAACAATATGTATTAAACGCTACCTTCCCTTATTATTTAATTACAGTAAGAAATCACCTTATGGCCTTTACTATGTCGATCCCACATTATGGCCTTCACTGTGTGATAGTATTAGAAGACTAAATTTACACTTAGCAAACACCTGATGGCATCTGCTGTGTATTTCAAGAAGTACGTCGCAGTGGCAGCAAATCTGGCAATTAAGATTGTAAGATTTTGTGGAAGCGTTCCTACTCCTCGTAAGGAGCCGCGTGATGTATATTTATGTGCGACAGGAAAAGCCCCTATTCGTGGCGTACAAGGCAAGGCTGGTCGCTAGGATACAGCTCGTACAGAGAAGAGAGAACGAGATAGTTACGAGAGGGAATAGAGATAGGAGACAGTTGAGATTACAATAGGTTTAAACCGTATCATCTAACACCCTCCCTTAATCTCAACTATCCTACATTCAAATTTGTCTTGAATTCTTCAAATGGCTTGACTGGCAAAGCTTTAGTGAAACCATCTGCCACTTGATCCTTGGAAGGAATAAACCGTATGTCCAGCTTCTTCTCTGCAACTCTTTCTCTAACAAAGTGAAAATCAATTTCAATATGTTTGGTTCTACCATGAAAGACTGGATTATCAAAAATATAGGTTGCTCCCAAATTATCACACCATAAGCAAGATGCACGATGTTGTTTAATTCCTAACTCATGAAGTAATGACTCCATCAGATAATTTCAGCAGTAGCATTTGCTAAAGATTTGTACTCAACTTCTGTACTTGACCTTGATACTGTAGCCTGTTTTCCGGCTCTCCAGGAACTGAGATTAGATCCAAAAAATACTGCAAAACCTCTAGTTGATTTCCTATCATCACTACATCCTGCCCAGTCAGCATCAGAAAAAGCACTGACAAGAGTAGAACTGGAGCGTCTAAACTGAAGACCCAAACTTACAGTATACTTTATGTATCTCACAATCCTTTTAACAGTTGTCCAGTGTGCAGTATTAGGTGCATGTAAATACTGACAAACCTTGTTAACAGCAAAGGATATATCTAGTCTTGTCAATGTCAAATATTGCAAAGCTCCCACAGTACTCTTGTATCTTGTGCTTTCTTCTTTCTTAAGGGGTCCACCTTCAAATGTTGAAAGTTTCTCTGAAGAAGATAATGGTGTGGGTGATGGCTTACAATCCTTCATCCCCATTCCGAGTTAGAAGTTCAGTAGCATATTTTTCCTGATTAAGTACTATGCCATCTTGAATCTTTTTAACTTCAATACCTAGGAAGAAGTGTAGATCACCAAGATCCTTGAGAGCAAATTCTGAACTCAGATCATGTAGAAGAGCATTAGTGGCATTTTGTGAAGAACTTGCAACAATAATATCATCAACATATATCAATACAAATATAACTGTGGTTGCCTTGTTATAAATAAAAAGTGATGTATCAGCCTTGGATGCAACAAAACCAAGGTGACTCAATTGAGAGCTCAGTCTTGAGTACCACGCCCTTGGTGCTTGTTTCAGACCATAAAGAGCTTTGTGAAGCTTGCAAACATAGTGGGTGTTTTCTTATTCCCATATCCAAGTGGTTGTCTCGTGTAAACCTCCTCTTCCAGAATACCATGCAAAAACGCATTCTGAACATCTAGTTGCCTCAAACTCCAACCTCTGGATACATCAATAGCTAGCACAAGTCTGATAGTTGCAGCTCTAACAATAGGACTAAAAGTATCTTCATAATCTAGACCATAACGTTGTTTAAAACCTTTTGCACCCAAACTACCTGGTATGAACATCCGCAACATCTTATAATACTAATATGTAGTGCTTCATTTAACTCATTTTTGTACAACATACTATTGTACCGAAAACTTCAATGCAATTAACTGTTCAATTTTTCTTCATCAGGATTGAGCGATCTGGCATATAATTATGAGCTTCTGAAACTCAGTGGTTCAGATCATGGAAGATATGACAGGGAAGAGCCGACATAGTTAGTTTTGGTTTTCCGGTCCTACCACCAGGTAGCTCAACCAATCTGAATTTTATATAGATTATTTCATGATCTTCCCGCGCAGGTAATTCTGTCGTATGTAGTACTGAATTTCATTTAGATTGACCTTGAAGTATTTGGAGATATGATGCACTATCTTGACTGAACAAATTTGATAGGGCATGAAAGAACCAAGCTAATGTGTTCCCACTTGCCAGATGCACTCACATGTTCCTTACCACTCATCTCTTCAATTCATTCTTGTAAACTTGTGATGAGTGCAGATTTTGGGTGGAGATGGAGATGGTGGCAAGCGGGAGATGCCAAGGATTGGGTTTACACAACACTTTTGCACGTCCACTATAATGTTTATTTTCCATCTTCTACATTCACAGATTTTTGGCCTTCCGGTGATGCAACTGTGAGTGTGTACGGTGTGAACACTACATATAACATCCTGTTGGTTTTCATTGCAGCTTAGCAATGTCGTCTGTCTATGGTTCATAGCACTTTTATCTTCATTTTACCACTAGCATCATGTAAAATGAAATGAGATAGAATGGTGTAGCCATTGATGATTGATGGAGAAATTAACAGTTTTGGATCATCAGAGGTGTCTCGCAAAATAGCTTTTTAAATTTTAATCTTAATTATGCATGTGCTCCAAAATAATAATCAAACATATTTGTGCTTATGCATATAATGACAGTAGCAAGAGTATATTCCATTTTAGTGGAAACTAGATCAACGAGTTTTCTTTTGCATATATAAATAGATACACAAACAAAAATACTACACCCCACACAATTAGTCTTTCACGCCACCTCGTGCTCACGAGCAAGCTCTGACACGATCAGTTTATCCACGTCATCTGATTCAAACCCCGATTTCCCATCCTGTCATGGTTAGCACCACCCACTCATCATTAGTACAGTCGAGATGACCAAGAGGGCCGCCACACAATGGAGGGACTCATGGGCCCGTGAACCATGGTTATGTATAGCCCCTGGGTACTCATCTCTGACGACAACGGGTCAATGCCACGTCTGGGCCGAGCGGCCATCACCAGTGTGCAGCTCCGCCCATATCTCATTACCGATAGGATAACAAGTACTAGCTCGCCATCGTGGGATCTAGGTTGTTCATCGGGCCATCTGATGAAAGGCACCAAATGAAGAAGAGAGGGACATCAACAATGGAGGTATGTCTTGGTTCTCCCTCATCAAAGACTTTACCGACATAACTTCTCAAGGGGGCATGTTACCATTGTGTTTTACTTAGAATGGCTAGAGCAGAACTGGTCATGGGTAGAACTAGTGTGCGAGACGTCAAGTGAAGGGAATTAAATTAAGTTAGTCACCATGGGTTGAATTAGCACTAAGATACGAAGGCGGTTGCCCCCTTTGTCCCTTGATGCTGGCCTCCCACGGTGGCATTGATCGCTATCTCATTTAAAACACGAGTTCGTGGATTTTGTGATAAAAGTGAGGGTTGAGAGTGAGCGGGATGGGGGTAAAGTTGGTATGTTCAGTCATGGATGTCTAAGTGGAATAATTTCCCTACATTAAAAATGTGGGGAATTTCCTTTCACTAGAGATGGATTTGCAGAAAATTGTATGAGAGGGCGGTTCATTTATTTTCATCAAGTCATACAATTTTTTCGCAAGGATAGGAGGGTAAATGCCTTGGTTGGTTGATTCAAGAGTTAATAATGGACACGGTGGCGTATCAGTTGCATGCCCAACAAAAGAAATTATATTTTTGTTTCGCGGTCATGCACGAGATTCAACTATATGTTACAATGTGGCAATTGCTCAGGAGATATGGGGTCTGCCTTCTTGGATCAAAGGGCGTCCTGGGTGACACATGCCTCGTCCCCCTTGATGGCATTGGCGAATCAACACAGACACGGGGGTAGGATGATGAAAGCGAGGTGGCCTTCATCCGATTTTAAAAGAGAGGGCTCCAGCAAGAAATATCCCGCTACAATGGGAAAACAAGCGGGAAGGGGAGGGTCTGTGAGGAAAAGGGAATGGTGTGTCCTAGGGTGGATTTGTTGTGTTGGGACCGCGTGTTGAAGATAACATGACGGATAGTTCGGACAACCACATTTCTCCTCCACATATGGACTTGATTTGGGAGCCTGGACTGTTTAGACGGTTGGATTTCGGGGAGCAGGGCACTCGTTTATGTCTGAATATGTTTGCACCTATGACTTATGAGAGAGAAATGATCTTCGATCTTGGAGACGACTTTAAACATTTGTATGATTCATTTGTATGCACTGTAGTCCATAGTAATGCAAGGCGTTCTACTAGTATCTATTGGAGGAGTTGATCTTACGGCTAGCATCGAACAGGGAGTATATGAACTAATTGTTGCCGCCGAGACCAATGCCTCCAAGAGCTAGCTATTTTGCGTACACAGATGGCCGGCAAGCTGCCGCGACATGAGCTTCCAAGGCTCTCTTCCTGTTACACAATTGCAGAACTCCAGATCGATGATGTTTACCCTGTGGATGAGATGGTGAAGATCTAGGCCCTGCAAGCTTTTTCACACGTTGCGCAGAAATTTGTTCCTCATATAGTTACTATTTGATGAATTTTTTTATCATTATTAATAATTTTATGTTACTATTATTCATTCATTTTTTTCTAAAGCTGACATAATCTATTTTTAATATTTGAGGAGCTTTAAGTCCAGGTTATACACGTCTACACTACATTTGACAAGTCGAAGTTTGTTCTTGCAGCAATTAAGTGCCTCGGAGCTCTTCAAGATTGGTGCAAACAAATATTAAAAGAGCATAGAAGCGCTGATCTGGGCTAATGTAAAAAAAAACATACTTCTCTTACATTATCCGGTTAACGAAATGCGAAAAGAATGTAATGCCTCTCTCACTACCTTTGTAGTTAAGCATTTTTCATACAAAGGGCCGGTGACTGTATACGGAACAATAAAGGAAGCGTGCGCATATTATATCCTACTCTCCGATCTCTTCGCGGATGCAGTCAGCACACTTGAATTCTTTGAGATGTTTCGCCTCAGAGGCAGTTATGTTCACATATTTGCCATGGAACCACTGGTCACATATGTCACAGCATATCCAAGAGGCGTTGGCATGGCACTACAGGTTTCACAAAAGTATGTAACTTCATGATCATTTCCTTTGTCTTCAGCAGGCTTCCTAGAGTCCTTGTTTGGAGCAGATAAATCTTGCATCGACTCTTGAGATGGTGGCACGTTCTCTTCAGCAGGTGTGATAGAGTCAAGCAAGTCTATAGTAAAAAAAATGCCCGAGATTGTATTATTAGTTTGCGTGTTTGTTTTAGATTTGGGTGGTACAAATTTGTCACTTTAGTTTACAGTTTTTTGCGTGAAGCACCCATTGCCATGCATATGGCTGGTGTTGGCGTGGTTCATACCATTGGCTGTAGGCTTGGAATTTCCCGGTACTTCAATCCTATTCCGACGCGTGATAAATATACAGATCTCTATATTTTCCAAAATTATTCAAATCTCTCTACTTTTGGTAAATTTAAAAAATTAAGCCGGCCCTCTCTATATCTTCCGTGAAAAAGATCGCATGTGCGCACACAAGTATATATGTTTATATAAACTGTGCATTGCCAGTGGAAAATAGCTAGAATCCATATTCCAGACAATTTTTTTAAATTTGATCATTACTAAAATAAATAGAAAAACTAAGTCATTTATCTGATGTAGTTTAGTGAAAAAATATGTATGTAATATATGCGGCTTAAAAATTACAAATATTTCGAAATAGAATACAGTGCATGGGTACTCTTCATTGCCAGGAGAAAATGAATGCCCCTCATGCACTCTTGTAATATAATGCATGATCGAATCCTAGAAAATATATGGTCTAAAAAAGTTGAAGATTGTGTGGGCGACAAGTGTCCAATGTCTGTATTAAACATAAGACCAAACCCCATCATATTTCTTTAGATATAAAAGGACACAAAATTATACATGCACCAAAGAATTTCGCATTTGCAATAGTATAGCCCACCAGTACACATGCAAACTTCATAAAATTGCTATAATGTTACATCTTCTATCAATCTGGTATTATTGGGGCATGGCACACCAAGAATATATATATCACGCGCATTGGTTTCACACACTCGTCAATTGGAAAAGTCTATGCATGCAAAAAATACAACCACTAATGCACGGTGTTGTTTATAACTTGATACTCCTTTTCCTTTGTCTAATACAAAAATAAACACAGTCGTATATCTGAAAATAACCTTTTTCCCAAAGAAATAAGTTTGAAAATAACTGCTCAAACTATTGGCCTAAATTCCCCTGTGTTTCAATACAGAACTACTCTACCCCGTGCAACAGCACTGGATTTTGATGACTAATTTTTCTTCATGAAAAACGGATCTGAGATTTCATGTCCGCCGGATTTACAATTTATTTTATTAAAAATGGATCAAAAAAGTCTGGGACAGCAGGATCTAAAAACTACGGCCACAAATGCCCTTAGTTGTTTAACTCAATACATTTTTTCCTATGCCTAATAAGAAATAAACACAGGTATGAGGACAGTTGTAGTATTTGAAGAAGCCCAAGCAGTACTTCACACAAGAGCTATGAGTCCTTGTGTGTGACAGAAACACATCCATAAATACTCTTCTCCACTCTTTGTTGGGACGATTACTCGTTGGCATACTTCTGCGGAAGTGCTACACTACCATGTTTGGTCTGCAGTTACCAGCGGTGCGGCGGTCGGGAAAAATCTTTGCCGGTTCATGCCGGCACCAACACGGAGACGCTTGTGTGTGTCGCCTCCCTTCTTGAAGGGCGTCAGGTTTACCCTGTCGGCACTCCTCTTTGTATACCGGCAGAAATCCGAGGATCTGTCTGGGCAGCAGCGTCATTGTCATTGTAGTCCTTCTTGAAGGTGTTGTTTGGTACGCGGGAATTCAGAGGCATAGGAGTTTGGTGGAATTCAGAGGCATAGGAGCGTGGCGGCGGTTGCCGGAAATCATCGCTTTGGCATTTGTTTCTCTTTTTGGGTTTGATTGTCCTGTTTACCCATCAGCGATATCACAGTTCTGTCAGGTGGTTGCTATATTAATATAGCAAGGCGAAAGCCTGTTTCGAGTCATTGTAAACTGAATTCTTACATATATCCCAACGGAATGGGAAAAGAATGTAATGCCTCTCTCACTACCTTTCTAGTTAATAATTTTTCATACAAAGGGTGACTGCATACCTAAAATAAAGGAATGGGGCACATATTATATCCTACTCTCCGATCACCTCGCGGATGCAGTCAGGACATTGGTATTCTTCGATATGTTCTGCTTCAGAGGCAGTTATGTTCACACATTTTCCATGGAACCACTGGTCACATCCGTCACAACCAATCCAAAAGGCATTGGCATGATACGGAGCATTACAAGATCCGCAAAAGTCAGTAACTTCATTATCCTTTTGTTTGTCTTTAGCAGGCTTCCTAGAGTCCCTGTTTGGAGAAGACAAAACTTGCATCGAGTCTTGAGCAGGTGGCACGTTCTCTTCAGCATGTGTGATAGAGACTACGTCTGGATTGGACACATTCTCTTGAGTTGGTGCACTCGACTCCCTATTTGCATTGTATCACGCAAATGTTGATAGCCAAGAAAGACCGTAAGAGAGATAGAATTCGTCATGACTGTTCGCATCTCATTTACCATATCAAATAAACGTATCCTGAAAGAGAAAGTAAACCAACATCATCAAATCAGCAATTGGCTTCGCAAGCAATATGTAACACATGACATTCTTGATGCATGGAGGAACTATATAAGCACTAAAACATAATGATTTAAATAGAAGATGAAGATCGCCCCTAATAAGAGTAGCCCATTATTTAATGCTGAGGCTCTAACAATTAGTTCTGCAGGACTATGGCTCTATTGAAGCTGTATTCTCTCTCGTGTTTGTTAAGTGCACAAAAAACTGTTTGTCCATATAAATGTCCTAAATGTTAGATTGCACATATAAATGTCCTAAATGTTAAGTGCACAAAAAAAACTGTTTGTGAAACGAAGTTGTAGTAGTAGTAGTGGTGGTGGTGGTGGTGGTGGTGGTGGTGGTAGGAGCAGCAGCAACAGTTGGCGTCGAGATGAGTGGACAGGAAAAAGGTGACGCCCATGAGCCACGAGTCGGAGTGGTGGGCGACGAGTGTCAGGTAGTCAGAACGGTTCACATAATCTTGCCGGCGGTTGATGCCTCGTGTCGGCACCGGCAGGCCTGGCGGCACCATCTCCTTCGGCAGTGTCAACTCCCAACTACCGTCCGGGTACCCGTACAAGCACATTGGCTCTTTACCTGAAGCGAGAAAATGAATCACACCACTCCATCAGCCAGTGATTTGCACACCTCGCCATCTTATATTTACTAATTGTAATTGGGGGCACCATATGAGATTTACTTTAATTTAAGAAAAAATACCTCTCCAAATCATTGATTTGACAAAAAGTTATTATATTATTCAAACAGGTTTGATGTAGCTACATGTCAAACAACTCTATTGTAAAAAAAAGCAGGAGATTAGATTGTTAGTTTGCATGCTTTCGACACTTTAATTAATTAAATATATTTTTATGAAGCACCCATGCCATGCATATGGCTTGGTGATGGCGAGGTTCATATCACTGGCTGCAGGCTTAGAATTTGCAGGTACTTTAATCCTATTACGAGGCGTGATAAATATTCAGATCTCTATTTTTGCCAAATTTATATAAATCTCTCTACTTTTGGCTAATTTAAAGTTAAGTCGGCCTTCTCTATGTCATCGTGAGAAAGATCGCTTGTGCGCATACAAGTATATATGTTTATATACACTGTGCGTTGTCCGTGCAGAATAGCAAGGGTCCGTATTTCCCATTACTAAAATAAATAGAAAACTGTATCATTTATCTGACGTATTTTAGTGAATATACATGTATATAATATGTGACTTAAAATTAAAGATAATTCAAAATAGAACCATGGATCCTCTTCATGACCAGGAGAAAATAAATGTCCTCATGTACTCTTGTAAAACACTTTTGCATGAATATTCTATGTAAATAGTAATGCATAATCGAGTCCTAGAAAAGATATGGTCTAGAAACAGTTGAAGGTTTTGAGGGCGACAAGTGTTGAGTGTCTATAATAAACTTAAGACCAAACCCCATCATATTTCTTTAGGAGAAAAGGACAAAAAAAAGTATACATCCACCAAAGAATTTCGCGTTTACAATACAATAGCCCACCAGTACACATGCAGCCTTCATAAAATTGCTACCATGTTACATCTTCTATCAATTTGGGGTTATTGGGGGCATAGCACACCAAGAATATATATCACGCGCATTGATTTCACACACTTGTCAATTGGAAAAGTCTATGCACGCAAAAAATACTACCACTAATGCAGAGAGTTATTTATAACTCTATACTCTTTTTCCTATGTCTAATACAAAAATAAACATGGTTGTATATCTGAAAATAACCTTTTTCTTCCGGAGAAATATGACTGAAAGTAACTGATCAGACTACCAGCCTGAATTCCCCTGTGTTTCAATACAGAACTTCACTAGGCCGTGCAAGAGCAGTGGATTGATGGCTAGTTTTCTTCATGAAAAAACGGATCTGAGATTTCATATCAGCCGGATTTACAATTTTCTAATAAAAATGGATCTAAAATTTCAGGGACAGCAGGATCTAAAAAATACAGCCACAAATGCCCGTAGTTGTCTAACTCAATACTTTTTCCTATGTCTAATAAGAAATAAAGACCATTATGTGTTTCAAAGGAAAAGATCAAACTATCAGTCTAAGTTTAATTAAATAAAGAACTTCACTAGCCCGTGCAATCACGGGATTGATGACTTGTTTTTCTTAATAAAAAATGGATCTGAGATTTCATGTCAGAAGAAACTATCAGCCTATCCCTAATACTAAAATAAACACTGGAGCTGAAGTTTTTTTTCCTATGTCTAATACAAAAATAAACAAGGTCATATGTTTAAAAGTAACTGACAAAACTATCAGCCTAAGTTTCCCCATGTTTCAGTGCAGAATTTCACTAGACCGTGCAAACACGGGATTGATGACTAGTTTTTCTTAATAAAAATGGATCTGAACTTTCATGTCAGATGAAACTATCAGCCTCTGCTTAATACAAAAATAAACACGGGATCTAAAGTTTTCTTTCCTATGTCTTACAAAAATAAACACGCTTATATGTTTAAAAGTAACTGACCAAACTATCAGCCAAAGTTTCCCCATGTTTCAATACCGAACTCCACTATCCCGTGCAACAGCAAACTGATGACTAGTTTTTCTTAATAAAAAATGGATCTGAGATTTCTTGTCAGCCAGATTTACAATTTTGTAACAAGAAATGGATATAAAATTTCTGGGACAGTTGGATCTGTATATTACATACCTTCCTCGCGCAATAAATCATATAATGTATCCTGATCTGCGCGTATGGCAACAAGGAGAAGAAGAGACTGGCGTTAGATCCATCAGCACGTAGGCGTCACATATATAGAGAAAAACGTGTCACTAAGGAGCGCCCCATGGCTTACCTGCGGTGAGGGCTCGGACGAGCGCGCTGCGGCGGCCAGAGAAGTCCTCGTAGATGTTCTCCACGGTCCATGAGACGGCGGGGCGGGAGCGCCATTCACCGGGGTGTGCCGGCAGCGGGGTTGGTGAAGGCCGCCCATGAAAGGGAACGGTGAGACGACGCCTGGTGGGGGTGGGGTTGGAGGAGGAGCCGGCGCGAGATGTGTCCATGGCACGAGATTCGTGCTAGGTTCGCCGACGGGGGGCGGGCAGAGATAGGCGGAGCTCTTGAAGGAGGAAGGTGGAATTGGATCTATGGGGGCACTCTGTTGCTTTGCTGCTTTATATAGAACCGGCGTCAAGAGGGTGGAAGAAACTGGGGAACGGAGGACGCGGGCGGGTTACTACTTTCCTTTCGAGTCTCTGGGCGGGATGTATTTGTTTTCTTTCGTTTCCTATCACGTTTTTGGCCACGCCGGTGAGGTGCCAGCACTGGTGAAATAACTACAAAATAGCTGGCATGCAAATCCTAGGGCTACTGGCGTGTGGTCCCCGGATCAGAAGTCCAGAATACATGGTACTCCTTTATTTCCCTCATTAATTTCATTTGTTTTTTAAAGGCATTTATTTCCTTCGTAGTGTAAAAAGTACACGGCACAATGTGCTCCCACGGTTCTGAAATGCATGATATTTTAGTCATGCAGTTTCTAAGATGAAACTTTGACAATTATTTTGTATGCACTTAAATGTTGCTATAAAAGGTTAAGGGATATGTTTAGATTCTTACCAAATAGTAGTACCTTACCATATGTAAACATGCTTGCGCCAGCCGCGTTCCACGATTGCCACGTGTTCCGATCGAGCCCGCGCACCACAACCCCCTCGAAAACCTTATTCCAGCCGATGAAGGGCTTGCCACACTTTTTTCTCCTACACCGTGCGTTGACCACAACTCCACAGTACCATCTCCTGTCTCTCTCTTTTTCCTCATTCGATGGAATGCTCCTTCTCTCTCCCTGCCCGTCTACTTCACCGCTGAATTGAGTTGGCTTGAGACAGCCGTGGTGTGGAGGCGCCGCTGCAGGGCCCTTTGAAGGAGAAGTTCCAAGGCCGGCGGGTTTGAGGCACCGCTGCAACCGCAGAGCTTGCTGATGCCGTATCCACAGCCGGTGCTGCAACCACACAGCTCGCCGGTGCAACAGCCGCGGTCGATGCTCCAAGCCTGCAATGGGGTGGTCGCAGCAGCCACCGTTGATGCAACCCGATGGGGGCGGCCGCTCCGATGCTTCGATGGCCACGGCGATGGTTCAATGGACACGACGACAAGGCATGCTATGACGACATCGACAGCCGTGGCGGTGCTGCAAGACATGCTTCATTGGCCGCGGCAACGAGGCATACTTTGATGGTGACGACAGTGACAATGCTTCAACGACCACGGCGATGGTTTTATGGACACGGGGATGAGGCATGCAATGGCGGCATCGACGGTCGTGGTGTTGCTGCAAGGCATGCTTGAATGGCCGCAGTGATGAGGCGTACTTCGATGGTGTCGACGGCCCTGGCGATGCTGTGACGCGTGTTTCAATGGCTGCGGCGATGAGGCGTACTTCAATGGTGTTGACGGCCGTGATGATGCTGCGAGGCGTGTTACAATGGTCGTGGCGATGCTTCGACAACCACAACGATGCTTCGATGGACATGGCGATGAGGCACGCTACAACGACATCGACGGCCGAGGCGATGTTGCAAGGCATGCTTCAATGGCCATGGCGACGAGGCGTACTTCGATGGTGTCGACAGCCGTGGTGATGCTTCGACGACCACGGCGATGGGTTCGATGGACACGGCGATGAGGCATGCTACGACGACATCGACGACCGTGGCGATGCTGCAAGGCATGCTTCAATGTTAGTGGTGGCGAGGCATACTTCAATGGCGCCGACGGCCACACCGATGCTTTGACAACGTCGATGGCCATGGCGATGTTGCGAGGCATGCCGCGGGGACAGGGCGTGCTTCAATGGCGTCGACGGCCACAACTGCGAGGCGTTCTAGGACGTTACCGCTGATGCTACTCTAAGCCTGCAATGACGTGCACTGTGGACGAGCGGTGCGTGCTAAGGAGATTAGCGGCCCTGATAAGACGCATCGGACCGCACAACCGGTGGTTGTTCTTTGAATCGCTGCAGGCGGATGGCGCCTAGCGTCCATCATATTTTGCCCTGGTCTTCGTCCGGATGAGTGGCAACTCCAATGCTCCTTTTCCAACTCTAGTTCATTTTTTTGGATCGCGCGCACATCCACTTTCCCAAAAGAAAAGAAACTGACACTCTAGCCACGTCCCTGTGAGCGGTATGGCAGAATCCTAGCACCGCCGCCCTCTGGGAATAACACCTTCCTCCCTTGCCGTAGCCGGTGGGCGCGACCGGGCGAAGCCCATGCGGCAGGGGGTGCGGGAGTGGATTTTCCTCCCCTCTTGTCTGGACTCATGGGTAGCCCGGCTCGGCCCTCTATGGCGGGGCCGAGCAGTGGCTGGGGAAGTGAAGGATTCACAGGGAGGTGGTAGCGCGACCCTCAAGTGGGGCGACTCAGTCGGCATTGCTATGTTAGTGGTGCGGACGGCATGCAGCAGCGGGCAAGGACGGTGGCCCGACATAGTCGGCGAATGCACGCAAAGCGACACCCGCTCCTTCGTCCCCCTTCCTGTGCGCTGGTCTGGGTCGTGTTCTTGCCGTCGTTGGCATCTAGATTGGGTCTCAGCTCTAAACTGATGGCTTGGTGGTTGCGGGTGGCTTGGGAGGGTTTTCTACCATATGTGTGGTGCTCGGCTAGGTGGGTCATGTTAAGGCAGCCGGTGACAAGTGGGATTCGGCGACAGTGGTTGGGTACTCCCTTTGCATGTAGGTCGGCATCGTTGATGTCTAGCCCCAACTGAGGTAGTGCTATGGCACGGTGACTCCTCTCCTACTGGTATGTGCCAAGGTGCAAGCATTACGGTAGTGCGTTACTCTAACATCGGTGGCGTGTCTCTCTTGGACGCCTAGGCGGTGACCCCAAGCAATCATAGCTATGCCAGCAAAAACCAAATTTTATATTATGACTCTATTATTTTTATACAAATGTATAAGAGGTGTGATCCTATTCTTTATGAGGAATAATCATCATGAATTTAAAGCAAATAAAATGTTCGGATTAAAACAACTAAGGATATCTCCAACACGGACCCTCATACCGCCCGAATGCATCCAGACCGTCCGGTCTGGACATGTTGTGCCATCCAACACAGACCTACATCAGTCCGCCGGGCAGTCCAGACCGCTGCCACGCCCGCGTCTGACTGTCCTGGCCCACAAAAAAACCCTTCATCACGCGAGCGCGCTTCCCGCCTGATACAGTCAGCGCTGCTCCAGAGTGTCAGTGCCGCGTTAATGCCGGGCCAGAGCGGATGGGACCTCTCACTGCTGCCGGCATTGAAGTGGTGCGCCGGCCGAGAGAGCATAGCCCATGCCGCTTCCCGGTGCAGGCGACTGCTCCACATTCAAATGATAGCCCATCGGTTCGTCGCCCCTACATTAACGACATGCGGTTGTCGAGGAAACTATTCCGACACCACACGTCTGTCCATCTGCCACCCAACATTGACCTTGCTGTCGTGGCCCATCGCCATCCGCCCTCTATATAAACACCAGCCCAGACCGTAGCCACAGTCATCTACCTACTTCACTTTCTCCTCTCCGCACCACGCCCTCCATGGCCTCCTCATGCTCCAAAGCCCTCTAGGACACCCTATCCTCGACCAGAAGAAGGAGAGGACCTCCATTGCTACTGGTTGGCTGGTCGGCTAGTAGATGGAGGCAGACGAGGCCCCAATAGAGGACGAGGCGGCGCTACCATCCTCGTCGGTGCGTGTGGGATTCACCATTGGCGAGGCATGTGCGCACTACACGAACATGATGTGGGAGGACGAGGAGGAGGCCAGGTTCTGACATGTGCAGGCCGATCAGTCCTACAACCTCGGCCACCTCGAGGAGCACTGGCGCATGAAGGAACTACTCGCCATCGGCGCGACTATCATGCCGGACGTGGATGTAGTGGAGCAGTAGGCACTGGTCGACTGCTACCTCTCCTCCCGCGACATCCGCCGCGACTGCTGGTGGTTATGCCTCCATTAGGCGGAATTGGCCGCCACCTAAAAGGAGATCGACGAGGTGGTGAATGAGGTGTGTGGCAAGAGCGACAACAAGGAGGACATCACCCGCTCTGCCCTAGTCGTGCCTAGCCCGCTACCATGACCACGAAGTTGATATGTCCACGGACGCCACCGATAGCAAGGAAGAGTATTGTATGGTAGGTCACTGCTGCTCGGGTCCCAAGAAGGCCACAACTCTTCCCCTCCCGTCGAAGCCATGCTTTATGTGCCAAACATCGATGGCCGATTAGCCACCTGACGGCGACGTGGGGGCGGACAGCTGTAGTTCCCGGGGTTCCAGAGGCGGAGCTGGAGAGCGTCGAGGATGAACTGGAGAAGGCGAAGGCATTCGTCGGACCAGCACTTCTTAGCGCTCATGGTAGGACATGGGAAACGTGCGCCGATGATCATTTAGATTAGGTTTAGTGTAGGGTTTGTCCAGTTTATATGAAAAATGTAATGAATTTTGTCTGGTTTATATGAAAATTGATCCAAATATAATAAATTTCATTCGGTTTATATGAAAATCCATTGTATTTACATAAATTTCAGCCGGTTAGTTCAAATGGCGGCTGAAATATTTGCAGGCAGCATTGGATAGCCGGCTCCCGCATCTGTGTACTAGTGCCACTATGCGCGGACGGATGACGGAATAAATTTATGGGTCAACGTTTGGAGATGCCCTAACCTCACCAATCTGTTCTCACAAACATATAATTTGCGCATGGTCAAGATTCAAATGGACCGGTCCGGTCTGGACTTGTAACTGGACATATGAACATGTTCTAGAATCCCAGGGGCCAGAGTTCGGTCTGCACCTCGTCTAACAGGGCAACAGGTATACCTAAGTTCGACCATTCTTCTGTATACTGAGTGTAGAAAGGCGCATGCCGATGAGAGGCCCGGCACTGGACGTGCACTTCGTGTTCCCGCAAGTGTAAGCAATGGTGTGGGACAAAGCTGGATGGGTGTCTTCGGTCCATGACAGCAACACGACCACCACTTCCGGCTTCGTTAGAGCATCCACAATGACAGATACCTAATTGGGAGTACCTAGAACTCATCTAGATGAGATATAATTTGGTCTCATTCACTTTGGAAACAAGAACAGATACAACCCACGTCAGCGCACACATATCTTATAGCATTACATCCAATGGCTATAAAAGGTGAATGAGACCAAATTATATCTCATCTAGATGAGTTCTAGCAAAACTGTACCTAATTTGAGTTGCCGAACGCCCCCAAACATGTCCGGCCACGTCCGTGGATAGTGACCGGCCAGACCCCACATTGCAACTCAACAACCATAGTAGGCATTTTCCAATTAGCATTTTCATACAAAACCATGCAAAAAGCAAGATCTATGTACTACCAACTACCATCTACACTACTCATACTTCTCGTCACATATGTGGATGAAATTGATGTCGGAGTTGCCGTCGTCATGGTCATTGGTAGCCGGGCGAACCTCTGGTTCCTCCTCGGGAGTCAAGAATGGCATGCTGCTCCATTGCCTCCTCTGCCTGGGCCACCTCGAACTCTGTGCATCGACCATGGCGAAGCCGGTAGGTGCCGGATCTGCCTGATGCGCCTCCTCTGACTCCTTCTCCACCTCCTCCTCTATGACCGCCTCCTCCTCCTTTGGCTCCACCTCCACCTCCTCCTCCTCGGGCTGCACTGAATCCAGAGGCAGGCTGGCTGCGATCCGATCTTAGCACCTGCTCTGGATCTCCTGTAGCTGCTACAGCCGCCGCCCGGGATTGAGCACTTTGTAACTAGTGGTTAGCGGCTGATTGATGGATTGAATGTGACGGCGGTGGAGGGGAGGGAGGGGGAAGAAATGGAGGCGGTCTATGGTTGGGATTTTGCCGTCCGGCTTAAATAGCCGGCCATGTATCCTCAGATGGCATGCTAGAGCGGCACCACACGACACCAATGCGTCCTCATCGATGAACTGAGGAGGCGCATGTCAGATCACTAGTTTATGCTTTTGTCTGCATGGACCCTTGCGGTCTGTCCAAAGCGACGTGCACGTCCGGAAATCTTCATATCCGCCCAAATATGTGCCGGATATGGGAAGTGTCGGTCAGTCCTGATATTTGGGCTAGATTTGACAAGTTTAGTTGGGTGGCAATTTTGTGTTTAGGCAGTAGCAGGCAAGCTGCCCGGGTGTTGGGGCGGATCTGAGGACTCCAGTTATAGATGCTCTCATGCCTCAACTAGCCGCATGTAGCGGCATGGCAGTAGCTATGGTGTCGCAGACAATGACAAGACAGACGTGCAGCCGTCTCGCTACATGAGTTGCAGGGCAAGCACCGGCTTGCTGAGCGGTGACTCTAGCAGTAAAAAATGGCCAGCTTGGTTGTGGCTGTGGTGCCACGGACAATGGAGATGTGCTCCCAGATCGGCGGTATGATTTGCCTAGAGGGCGGTGCGACATGGTGCCAGGAATGAAGCCGAGAGGAACACGTCGCCGGTGCGGCGACGCAAGCTGAAGCATGTGCGCTGGCCCGGTGAAATTTGCAGGTGCTTTGCTGGCGGCGGCTACGATGACATGACTAATAGTGAGTGGTTCGACCCTATGGTCGAAAGGGAGACCTCCTCGTTGGCGCCTTCAACGCCCAATCACTTTCCTGACGCTCACGCGCGCCCCCTAGTGGGTCGTGGCCCATTCGCTTGAATGTTGCTCGACCGACCGCTGCTGCTCGCTCGCTCGCTCCTTGGTTGCCTTTTTTTTCTTGCGAGCACTTGTCAAAAAAGCCTTGTTGTTTAAAAAATAAAAAAGTAAAAAATCGAAAAAAAGTCGTGAATTAAAAATGTACATGAATTTTCATAAAAGTTCACAAAATTTGAAAAAAAAGATTTGAAAAAGTTCATTGAATTTGAAAAAAGTTAATTGAATTTGAAAACAAGTTCATCGACTTTGAAAAAAGTTCATCCAGTTTAAAAAAGTTCATCGAATTCGAAAAAGTTCATTGAATTTGAAAAAAGTTCATTAGTTTTGAAAAAATTCCATCAAATTCAGAAAAGTGCATCTACTTTCTAGAAAAAAGTTCACAAATTTTGAAAAAAAGTTCATCGATTTTGAAAAAAGTTCATCGACTATCAAGAAAAAAGTTTCATGAATTTCTTTCACAAAAAAAGTTCTTGACTTTGAAAAAAGTGTAATACTTGAGGTCAGTTGGTCGGGTGGTTATGGGGTTGAAGTCCTAAGACCCGCGTCGCGGGTTCAAATCCTGGGTAGCATGCACTTTTATTCTTTTTATAAAAACAGAGAAGGAGCATATGGGCCGGCCCGCTCTTGAAACCTAGCGTACAGGGAGGGTGTGCGCCCAGAACCAAAATGCCTATATTCGGCGCTTAAGGCGCCGAATAGGATTTTGCGCCCAAAGGTTACATCCCCAATGGACCCTAATGTTTATCTGGGCCATCTAGATAATCCACAGGTGCCAACAGCTAGGTCCAGTCCATCGGGTGGAAGGGTTAAGCCAGACTACGTGTATCTTGAGTTCATAGTCCTTAACCCAAAGCGCTCTCAATATCTCTACTCTTACAAGGGGAGTTCGTAGGACAGTATCTACTGTTTTTGTTTTGGCGTCACCGCCCACCACACCCTTCATGTTGGTTTTTCTCACTCCCTCTTAATACCAAATCAATTTTCCCGATCCTCCTCTCGTTTTTTCGTGCCTTCTTTGGCAGGTGCCAATTTAATTCAACCATGTAAATATTAGCTAATTAAGAATTCGGAAATCGCACCATATATGTAAGATAACCTTCCTAAAAGACAAAGAGAAGTTTTTTCTCAATAACCTTCCAAATCAAAATAAGATATTCCTCAATAAGAAATAGCTAATACCACATCCTATCACATTTATTATCTATCACTAGAAGAACGCCCGTGCGTTGCAACGGGGCCACATTAACTTTAAGAGTTCAATATTACGACATTGGCGACCTTTTTTACCATCAAATCCTCACACACACACTCTCTCCATCCCTCCTCCTCACTCTCTCTCCCCCTCTCCCTCTCTCTAACACACACACATATCCATCTTATTGGGTACGGGACCATAACTCATCTATTTCACACATACATGCTAGTGCATAACAATATGGATTATGTGTATTATATTTGCCTCCAGAACTGAGGGAATTAACTTTAAGAGTTCAATATTCTGACCATGGGATATTTAGGATGGCGTATATGGGAAATCAAAGCTAAAAATGACTCGATGAGTTAGGGATACATCAATAAATATTGTAAAAAGTGATAAAAACAAATCTGCAGCAACTCGCGACCCCACAAACTCGTATTCGCAATGAGTAAGTTAGTTAGGCCGCCACGGTAGGCTAGCACCAAGGGACAAGGGCAACAACCGCCTTCCCATCCAACCTACTGATTCTGCTGGCGCTACTTTCATCCTAAGCCCATGAGTACCGCTAGTGTGTTGCCACGTACGGAGAAACTACGAACTGAAATTTTCATCCAAATCATGAAAAATGTTAATATTCCTCTCCTCTCCCATCCCTCGTGTGAACATACCCAATTCGTGGTTGGCTCGCTACATTCAGCGTAGCTCTGATGTGCACTGCCTTCACTCTTGATTAGTTGCCACAGTGCCACGCATCTACGCCAACAAGCTGGGGAAACAAATGCAAATGTTACACCGAGTCAAAATCAACCATCCCACAATCATAACAATAGAAAAGATAATAACCAAAATTTAACAGAAGAACTACTGCTTGGCTCCCAGATCCATCTTGATAGCCCTTGATCTGGCTGCTGAGCTTCTCCTAGCCGCCTCAACATCACGTCATTACCAAACATGTAGTGGATGCCTAGTGGGACAAGGATTAAGAAATAACATGAGGTGAAAAATACGATGGCTGTCAATTCCATAAGACGATCCAAGTAATTTGCCAAAACAGATCGGGAGCATCTTGTATAATCTCAAAAAAGCAACTAAAAATCTGAGAAATGAATTGATGAAAATCAGCCCCTGCTCTCATTCATGCTTGCTTTTGTAATGGGAGGCAAGGAATGGGGATACCGGGAGAAGAAAGGAGCACATGGAAGACAAGCCTCCACCACCGGCAAGTGGGGTTGCTTCACATCCAATCTCCACGGCCGCCGCCTCCATGGGGACGAACTCCCATGTTCACAACCGGTCTCCCAATCGGCCGCTGCCTCGCCGACCTTGACGACGAAGTAGTCCCTCCCTTCGATCCCATTCACAACGGGGGCAACACCCATCCCAGCGGACGGGTCCGCGGTGAGATCCCTACTGGATTGTGGTCGCGCCTCCCCAAACCTCACCGCAGGACACATGAGAGGGCGCCGTTGCCATGGTCAAGCTTGGATGGGGAAAGGGGGCGACATAGCAGCAACGGCGACTTCGCAGGGATTGGTGGAGACGGCGGCGGCGAGCGAGCGGGAGGACGGCAACGGAGAGAGAGTAGGAGGGTGGTGGCGGCAGTCCATCGGCCGCCGTGACGTGAGAGGAGGATGGGGATGGGGCTGCGATCTGGACGTATGGAGCGGTCGAGAGGAGGGGAAGCAGACGGCTGGGTTTTTCCATCGTGCAGGGTTTGGGGGAGGTCAAACGAGAGGGTTTTTTTCGTGCGGGAGGCAGAGCAACGAGGGCGGACGTAGGGAGACGGGACGCGGTCGGTTGGCAGGAAAAGGAAAGCTACTCATTTTTTTAGGCAGTAGAGATGATTGATGATAAGAAAGGGAAAACCATATCAATATAAGGAAATATCCCATCAATACTTGATTGATTGTAATTTATTTTTTATATGGTAACTAATCTGATGGATTTATGTGGGTGGTCCATCAATACTTGATTGATTGTGATTTATTTTTATATGGTAACTAATCTGATGGGTTTATGTGGGTGGTGACGCGAAAAGGCAGGTGGGAGAGAGACGAAATAAAACCAGCGAAAAAAAACCAAGGAAAGTGGGAGACGAAAAAAACCAGCGAAAAATAACTGGCAAACTATTCACCAACTGCTCCATTAGGAGTAGAGATTATCTCTATTATTAAACCTCTACTCCTAAAAGGGGAGTTGGTGAACCGGTACACATGGTGTATTTTTGCCTCCACATCCCACACCACCCTCCATGCTGATTTTTTCTCACTGCCACTAAAAAAACGGATCGATCCACCCGACCTTCTGATTCATTTTTTTCATGCTTGCTTTGGCAGGTGCCCGTTCAATTCAATCACGTAAATATTAGGTAATTAATAAGAATTTAGAAACACTATATATGTAAGGTCACCTTCCTAAAAGATAGACTAAAGATTTCTTCTCGATAACCTTCCAAATCTGCACTTCTAAAAGGGGAGTTGGTAGGTCGGTATGCATGGTTTATTTCACCTCAACATTTCAGCACCCTCCATGTTGCTTTTTTCTCCCTCCCACTAAAAACCCGGATCTATTCACCCAACCTTCCTTTTCATTTTTTTCCTTCTTGATTTGGCAGGCGTCGATTCAAATCAATCATGTAAATATTAGGTAATTAAAATTTTGGACATCACAACATATATGTGATATCACATTCCTAAAGACGGACAGAAGATTTATTCGATAACCTTTCAAAACAAAACTAGGTATTTCTGAATAACAAATACCTAATCCCGCGCACTACGCTATTTATTATCTATCATCATCTCTAGTATTGAATCATAATCACAACTCTCCCTAGACATTTTTTCTTCAATCCCACCCACATGTCTCTGTTTTCACCGAAAATGTTTTCTTTTCTTGTTTCGTTTGTTCTGTTTGACCTCCCCTCCCGCGTATGTTGCACCCTCCCCATTGATTTTCAACCCACCGAATTTTTCCAAATAAAACCCATCTTCCCTCAACCCCCTCCAGCCCTCCTCGTTCGACCTCCTACTACAGACTTTTCCAACCCCCTCATGTAATCCCCACCTACGCGCCTACTATAGACTTTTCCAATTCTCTATTCTCTACTTCATCCATCCCACAAAAATAAGCAATTTCCCCGATTCTGACTCGACCATTTCTTCCTTGTCACGTGAGGAGAGCTCCCTGACTGACATTGGCCCCGCACATCCCTCTCCCCCCCACACACGACCCGGCAAGGGTTCCAACGGCCACCGCTCCCCTGCTATCCTCTCACCGCGACGCTCTCGATGCCACTGACTCTACCTTCGAATTTCCTCTCTGGACGTTCCTCTACGCCGCACCCGCCAAGGATCAAGGGTGACGAAGTTTCAATGTAGCGGTAATTTGATGCGCTTGTGGGGGGGGGGGGGAGCACATTTTTGGCGACACTGCAGGTGAGGTCGTCTTTGTTCTCGACTGCATGTGATGACAAGAAGGTTATGCTTGGCCAACTACTCCATGTGGTTTTGTGATCCCGGGCGCCTACAGGATCATGTCAGAGGTATATACACCGAAGAAGTTGGAATAACGAGGAAGTGCAGCAGCCTATCGTGCGCTGTCTCAGCTTCGAGGCCAAACAGGTTTGGTTTCCCTCCCAGATCCCACCCTCCCTTGTCTTCTTAATACGACTCCATGGATGATTATATTACATGTGTGTGCGTGTGTGATAGGATCAGAAGACTGACAGGGAACAAACGCTACCCGCCCTAATTATTTAATTACAGTAAGCAATCACCTTATGGCCTTTACTATGTCGATCCCACATTATGGCCTTCACTGTGTGATAGTATTACAAGACTGAATTTACACTTAGCAAACACCTGATGGCATTTACTGTGTATTTCAAGAAGTACCTCGTAGTGGTAGCAAATCTGGCAATTAAGACTTTTTTTTTCTACAGAAGGTGATCCAAACTACCTGGTATGAACATCGGCAACATCTTATAATACTAACATGTAGTGCTTCATTTAACTCATTTTTGTACAACATACTATTGTAACGAGAACTTTAATGCAATTAACTGTTCAATTTTTCTTCATCAGGATTGAGCGATCTGGCATATAATTATGAGCTTCTGAAACTCAGTGGTTCAGATCATGGAAGATATGACAGGGAAGAGCCGACATAGTTAGTATTGGTTTCCCGGTCCTACCACGAGGTAGCTCAACCAATCTGAATTTTATATAGATTATTTCATGATCTACCCGTGCAGGTAATTCTGTCGTATATAGTACTGAATTCCATTTAGATTGACCTTGAAGTATTTGGAGATATGATGCACTATCTTGACTGAACAAATTTGATAGGGCATGAAAGAACCAAGCTAATGTGTTCCCACTTGCCAGATGCACTCATATGTTCCTTACTACTCATCTCTTCAATTCATTCTTGTAAACTTGTGATGAGTGCAGATTTTGGGTGGAGATGGAGATGGTGGCAAGCGGGAGATGCCAAGGATTGGGTTTACACAATACTTTTGCACGTCCACTATAATGTTTATTTTCCATCTTCTACATTCACAGATTTTTGGCCTTCCGGCGATGCAACTGTGAGTGTGTACGGTGTGAACACTACATATAACATCCTGTTGGTTTTCATTGCAGCTTAGCAATGTCGTCTGTCTATGGTTCATAGCACTTTTATCTTCATTTTACCACTAGCATCCTGTAAAATGAAATGAGATAGAATGGTGTAGCCATTGATGATTGGTGGAGAAATTAACATTTTTGGATCATCAGAGGTGTCTCGCAAGATAGCTTTTTAAATTTTAATCTTAATTATGCATGTGCTCCAAAATAATAATCAAACATATTTGTGCTTATGCATATAATGACAATAGCAAGAGTATATTCCATTTTAGTGGAAACTAGAACAACGAGTTTTCTTTTGCATATATAAATAGATACACAAACAAAAATACTACACCCCACACAATTAGTGTTTAACGCCACCTCGTGCTCACGAGCAAGCTCTGACACGATCAGTTCATCCACGTCATCTGATTCAAACCCCGATTTCCCATCCCGTCGTGGTTACCACCACCCACTCATCATTAGTACAGTCGAGATGGCCAAGAGGGCCACCACACAATGGAGGGACTCATGGGCCCGTGAACCATGGTTATGTAGTCCCTGGGTACTCATCTTTGATGACAACGGGTCAATGCCACGTCTGGGCCGAGCGTCCATCGCCAGTGTGCAGCTCCGCCCATATCTCATTACCGATACGATAACAAGTACTAGCTCGCCATCGTGGGATCTAGGTTGTTCATCGGGCCATCTGATGAAAGGCACCAAATGAAGAAGAGAGGGACATCAACAATGGAGGTATGTCTTGGTTCTCCCTCATCAAAGACTTTACCGACATAACTTCTCAAGGGGGCATGCTACCATTGTGTTTTACTTAGAATGGCTAGAGCAGAACTGGTCATGGGTAAAATTAGTGTGCGAGACGTCAAGTGAAGGGAATTAAATTAAGTTAGTCACCATGGGTTGAATTAGCACTAGGATACGAAGGCGGTTGCCCCCTTTGTCCCTTGATGCTGGCCTCCCACGGTGGCATTAATCGCTGGCTCATTTAAAACACGAGTTCGTGGATTTTGTGATAAAAGTGAGGGTTGAGAGTGAGCGGGATGGGGGTAAAGTTGGTATGTTCAGTCATGGATACCTAAGTGGAATAATTTCCCTACATTAAAAATGTGGGGAATTTCCTTTCACTACGGATGGATTTGCAGAAAATTGTATAAGAGGGCGGTTCATTTATTTTCATCAAGTCATACAATTTTTTCGCAAGGATAGGAGGGTAAATGCCTCGGTTGGTTGATTCAAGAGTTAATAATGGACACGGTGGCGTATCAGTTGCATGCCCAACAAAAGAAATTATATTTTTGTTTCGCGGTCATGCACGAGATTCAACTATATGTTACAATGTGGCAATTGCTCAGGAGATATGGGGTCTGCCTTCTTGGATCGAAGGGCGTCCTGGGTGACACATGCCTCGTCCCCCTTGATGGCATTGGCGAATCAACACAGACACGGGGGTAGGATGAGGGCGAGCCGGGTGATTGGCGGGGGACTTCTCCTAGGTCGTCTGTGTGGATGTACAGTGTGAAGGAGAAAATGTGCCATGACGAAAGCGAGGTGGGCTTCATCCGATTTTAAAAGAGAGGGCTCCAGCAAGAAATATCCCGCTACAATGGGAAAACAAGCGGGAAGGGGAGGGTCTGGGAGGAGAAGGGAATGGTGTGTCCTAGGGTGGATTTGTTGTGTTGGGACCGCGTGTTGGAGATAACATGACGGATAGTTCGGACAACCACATTTCTCCTCCACACATGGACTTGATTTGGGAGCCCGGACTGTTCAGACGGTTGGATTTCGGGGAGCGGGGCACTCGTTTATGTCTGAATATGTTTGCACTTATGACTTATGAGAGAGAAATGATCTTCGATCTTGGAGACGACTGTAAACATTTGTATGATTCATTTGTATGCACTGTAGTCCATAGTAATGCAAGGCGTTCTACTAGTATCTATTGGAGGAGTTGATCTTACGGCTAGCATCGAACAGGGAGTATATGAACTAATTGTTGCCGCCGAGACCAATGCCTCCAAGAGCTAGCTATTTTGCGTACACAGATGGCCGGCAAGCTGCCGCGACATGAGCTTCCAAGGCTCTCTTCCTGTTACACAATTGCAGAACTCCAGATCGACGCTGTTTACCCTGTGGATGAGACGGTGAAGATCTAGGCCCTGCAAGCTTTTTCACACGCTGCGCAGAAATTTGTTCCTCATATAGTTACTATTTGATGAATTTTTTTATCATTATTAATAATTTTATGTTACTATTATTCATTCATTTTTTTCTAAAGCTGACATAATCTATTTTTAATATTTGAGGAGCTTTAAGTCCAGGTTATACACGTCTACACTACATTTGACAAGTCGAAGTTTGTTCTTGCAGCAATTAAGTGCCTCGGAGCTCTTCAAGATTGGTGCAAACAAATATTAAAAGAGCATAAAAGCGCTGATCTGGGCTAATGTAAAAAAAAAACATACTTCTCTTACATTATCCGGTTAACATTGTAATATGAATTCTTGAATATATCCCAACGAAATGCGAAAAGAATGTAATGCCTCTCTCACTACCTTTGTAGTTAAGCATTTTTCATACAAAGGGCCGGTGACTGTATACGGAACAATAAAGGAAGCGTGCGCATATTATATCCTACTCTCCGATCCCTTCACGGATGCAGTCAGCACACTTGAATTCTTTGAGATGTTTCGCTTCAGAGGCAGTTATGTTCACATATTTGCCATGGAACCACTGGTCACATATGTCACAGCATATCCAAAAGGCGTTGGCATGGCACTACAGGTTTCACAAAAGTATGTAACTTCATGATCATTTCCTTTGTCTTCAGCATGCTTCCTAGAGTCCTTGTTTGGAGCAGATAAATCTTGCATCGACTCTTGAGATGGTGGCACGTTCTCTTCAGCAGGTGTGATAGAGTCAAGCAAGTCTATAGTAAAAAAAATGCCCGAGATTGTATTATTAGTTTGCGTGTTTGTTTTAGATTTGGGTGGTACAAATTTGTCACTTGAGTTAACAGTTTTTTGCATGAAGCACCCATTGCCATGCATATGGCAGGTGTTCGCGTGGTTCATACCATTGGCTGTAGGCTTGGAATTTCCCGGTACTTCAATCCTATCCCGACGCGTGATAAATATACAGATCTCTATATTTTCCAAAATTATTCAAATCTCACTACTTTTGGTAAATTTAAAAAGTTAAGCCGGCCCTCTCTATATCTTCCGTGAAAAAGATCGCATGTGCGCACACAAGTATATATGTTTATATACACTGTGCATTGCCAGTGGAAAATAGCTAGAATCCATATTCCAGACAATTTTTTTTAAATTTGATCATTACTAAAATAAATAGAAAAACTAAGTCATTTATCTGATGTAGTTTAGTGAAAAAATATGTATGTAATATATGCGGCTTAAAAATTACAAATATTTCGAAATAGAATACAGTGCATGGATACTCTTCATTGCCAGGAGAAAATGAATGCCCCTCATGTACTCTTGTAATATTAATGCATGATCGAATCCTAGAAAATATATGGTCTAAAAAAGTTGAAGATTGTGTGGGCGACAAGTGTCCAATGTCTGTATTAAACATAAGACCAAACCCCATCATATTTCTTTAGGATATAAAAGGACACAAAATTATACATGCACCAAAGAATTTCGCATTTGCAATAGTATAGCCCACCAGTACACATGCAAACTTCATAAAATTGCTATAATATTACATCTTCTATCAATCTGGTATTATTGGGGCATGGCACACCAAGAATATATATATCACGCGCATTGGTTTCACACACTCGTCAATTGGCAAAGTCTATGCATGCAAAAAAATACAACCACTAATGCACGGTGTTGTTTATAACTCGATACTCTTTTTCCTTTGTCTAATACAAAAATAAACATAGTCGTATATCTGAAAATAACCTTTTTCCCAAAGAAATAAGTTTGAAAATAACTGCTCAAACTATTGGCCTAAATTCCCCTTTGTTTCAATACAGAACTACTCTACCCCGTGCAACAGCACTGGATTTTGATGACTAAGTTTTCTTCATGAAAAACGAATCTGAGATTTCATGTCCGCCGGATTTACAATTTATTTTATTAAAAATGGATCAAAAAAGTCTGGGACAGCAGGATCTAAAAACTACGGCCACAAATGCCCTTAGTTGTGTAACTCAATACATTTTTTCCTATGCCTAATAAGAAATAAACACAGGTATGAGGACAGTTGTAGTATTTGAAGAAGCCCAAGCAGTACTTCACACAAGAGCTATGAGTCCTTGTGTGTGACAGAAACGCATCCATAAATACTCTTCTCCGCTCTTTGTTGGGACTATTAGTCGTTGGCATACTTCTGCGGAAGTGCTACACTATCATGTTTGGTCTGCAGTTACCAGCGGTGCGGGGGTCGGGAAAAATCTTTGCCGGTTCATGCCGGCACCAACACGTTGACGCTTGTGGGCGCCACCTCCCTTCTTGAAGGGCGTCAGGTTTACCCTGTCGGCACTCCTCTCTGTATACCGGCAGAAATCCGAGGATCTGTCTGGGCAGCAGCGTCATTGTCCTCGTAGTCCTTCTTGAAGGTGTTGTTTGGTACGCGGGAATTCAGAGGCATAGGAGTGTGGTGGAATTCAGAGGCATAGGAGCGTGGCGGCGGTTGCTGGAAATCATTGCTTTGGCATTTGTTTCTCTTTTTGGGTTTGACTGTCCTGTTTGCCCATCAGTGATATCACAGTTCTGTCAGGTGGTTTTTATATTAATATAGCAAGGCAAAAGCCTGTTTCGAGTCATTGTAAACTGAATTCTTAAATATATCCCAACGGAATGGGAAAAGAATGTAATGCCTCTCTCACTACCTTTCTAGTTAATCATTTTTCATACAAAGGGTGACTGCATACCCCAAAATAAAGGAATGGGGCACATATTATATCCTACTCTCCGATCACCTCGCGGATGCAGTCAGGACACTTGTATTCTTCGATATGTTTTGCTTCAGAGGCAGTTATGTTCACACATTTGCCATGGAACCACTGGTCACATCCGTCACAACCAATCCAAAAGGCATTGGCATGATACGGAGCATTACAAGATCCGCAAAAGTCAGTAACTTCATTATCCTTTTGTTTGTCTTTAGCAGGCTTCCTAGAGTCCCTGTTTGGAGCAGACAAAACTTGCATCGAGTCTTGAGCAGGTGGCACGTTCTCTTCAGCATGTGTGATGGAGACTACGTCTGGATTGGACACATTCTCTTGAGTTAGTGCACTCGACTCCCTGTTTGCATTGTATCGCGCAAATGTTGATAGCCAAGAAAGACCGTAAGAGAGATAGAATTCGTCATGGACTGTTCGCATCTCGTTTACCATATCAAATAAACGTATCCTGAAAGAGAAAGTAACCCAACATCATCAAATCAGCAATTGGCTTCGCAAGCAATATGTAACACATGACATTCTTGATGCATGGAGGAGCTATATAAGCACTAAAACATAATGATTTAAATAGAAGATGAAGATCGCCCCTAATAAGAATAGCCCATTATTTAATGCTGAGGCTCTAACAATTAGTTCCGCAGGACTACGGCTCTATTGAAGCTGTATTCTCTCTCGTGTTTGTTAAGTGCACAAAAAAACTGTTTGTCCATATAAATGTCCTAAATGTTAGATTGCACATATAAATGTCCTAAATGTTAAGTGCACAAAAAAAAACTGTTTGTGAAACGAAGTTGTAGTAGTAGTAGTGGTGGTGGTGGTGGTGGTGGTAGGAGCAGCAGCAACAGTAGTAGTAACGTACCTTTGGTTGGCGTCGAGATGAGTGGACAAGAAAAAGGTGACGCCCATGAGCCACGAGTCGGAGTGGTGGGCGACGAGTGTCAGGTAGTCAGAACGGTTCACATAATCCCGCCGGCGGTTGATGCCTCGTGTCGGCACCGGCAGGCCTGGCGGCACCATCTCCTCCGGCAGTGTCAACTCCCAACTACCGTCCGGGTACCCGTACAAGCACATTGGCTCTTTACCTGAAGCGAGAAAATGAATCACACCACTCCATCAGCCAGTGATTTGCACACCTCGCCATCTTATATTTACTAATTGTAATTGGGGGCACCATATGAGATTTACTTTAATTTAAGAAAAACTACCTCTCCAAATCATCGATTTGACAAAAAGTCATGATATTATTCAAACAGGTTTGATGTAGCTACATGTCAAACAACTCTATTGTAAAAAAAGCAGGAGATTAGATTGTTAGTTTGCATGCTTTCGACACTTTAATTAATTAAATATATTTTTATGAAGCACCCATGCCATGCATATGGCTTGGTGATGGCGAGGTTCATATCACTGGCTGCAGGCTTAGAATTTGCAGGTACTTTAATCCTATTACGAGGCGTGATAAATATTCAGATATCTATTTTTGCCAAATTTATATAAATCTCTCTACTTTTGGCTAATTTAAAGTTAAGCCGGCCTTCTCTATGTCATCGTAAGAAAGATCGCTTGTGCGCATACAAGTATATATGTTTATATACACTGTGCGTTGTCCGTGCAGAATAGCAAGGGTCCGTATTTCCCATTACTAAAATAAATAGAAAACTGTATCATTTATCTGACGTAGTTTAGTGAATATACATGTATATAATATGTGACTTAAAATTAAAGATAATTCAAAATAGAACCATGGATCCTCTTCATGACCAGGAGAAAATAAATGTCCTCATGTACTCTTGTAAAACACTTTTGCAGGAATATTCTATGTAAATAGTAATGCATAATCGAGTCCTAGAAAAGATATGGTCTAGAAACAGTTGAAGGTTTTGAGGGCGACAAGTGTTGAGTGTCTATAATAAACTTAAGACCAAACCCCATCGTATTTCTTTAGGAGAAAAGGACAAAAAAAGTATACATCCACCAAAGAATTTCGCGTTTACAATACAATAGCCCACCAGTACACATGCAGCCTTCATAAAATTGCTACCATGTTACATCTTGTATCTATTTGGGGTTATTGGGGGCATAGCACACCAAGAATATATATCACGCGCATTGATTTCACACACTTGTCAATTGGAAAAGTCTATGCACGCAAAAAATACTACCACTAATGCAGAGAGTTATTTATAACTCTATACTCTTTTTCCTATGTCTAATACAAAAATAAACATGGTTGTATATCTGAAAATAACCTTTTTCTTCCGGAGAAATATGACTGAAAGTAACTGATCAGACTACCAGCCTGAATTCCCCTGTGTTTCAATACAGAACTTCACTAGGCCGTGCAAGAGCAGTGGATTGATGGCTAGTTTTCTTCATTAAAAAACGGATCTGAGATTTCATATCAGCCGGATTTACAATTTTCTAATTAAAAATGGATCTAAAATTTCAGGGACAGCAGGATCTAAAAAATACAGCCACAAATGCCCGTAGTTGTCTAACTCAATACTTTTTCCAATGTCTAATAAGAAATAAAGACCATTATGTGTTTCAAAGGAACTGATCAAACTATCAGTCTAAGTTTAATTAAATAAAGAACTTCACTAGCCCGTGCAATCACGGGATTGATGACTTGTTTTTCTTAATAAAAAATGGATCTGAGATTTCATGTCAGAAGAAACTATCAGCCTATCCCTAATACTAAAATAAACACTGGAGCTGAAGTTTTTTTTCCTATGTCTAATACAAAAAAAAAACAAGGTCATATGTTTAAAAGTAACTGACAAAACTATCAGCCTAATTTTCCCCATGTTCCAGTGCAGAATTTCACTAGACCGTGCAAACACGGGATTGATGACTAGTTTTTCTTAATAAAAAATGGATCTGAACTTTCATGTCAGATGAAACTATCAGCCTCTGCTTAATACAAAAATAAACACGGGATCTAAAGTTTTCTTTCCTATGTCTTACAAAAATAAACACGCTTATATGTTTAAAAGTAACTGACCAAACTATCAGCCAAAGTTTCCCCATGTTTCAATACCGAACTCCACTATCCCGTGCAACAGCAAACTGATGACTAGTTTTTCTTAATAAAAAATGGATCTGAGATTTCTTGTCAGCCAGATCTACAATTTTGTAACAAGAAATGGATATAAAATTTCTGGGACAGTTGGATCTGTATATTACATACCTTCCTCGCGCAATAAATCATATAATGTATCCTGATCTGCGCGTATGGCAACAAGGAGGAGAAGAGACTGGCGTTAGATCCATCAGCACGTAGGCGTCACATATATAGAGAAAAACGTGTCACTAAGGAGCGCCCCATGGCTTACCTGCGGTGAGGGCTCGGACGAGCGCGCTGCGGCGGCCAGAGAAGTCCTCGTAGATGTTCTCCACGGTCCATGAGACGGCGGGGCGGGAGCGCCATTCACCGGGGTGTGCCGGCAGCGGGGTTGGTGAAGGCCGCCCATGAAAGGGAACGGTGAGACGACGCCTGGTGGGGGTGGGGTTGGAGGAGGAGCCGGCGCGAGATGTGTCCATGGCACGAGATTCGTGCTAGGTTCGCCGACGGCGGGCTGGCAGAGATAGGCGGAGCTCTTGAAGGAGGAAGGTGGAATTGGATCTATGGGGGCACTCTGTTGCTTTGCTGCTTTATATAGAACCGGCGTCAAGAGGGTGGAAGAAACTGGGGAACGGAGGACGCGGGCGGGTTACTACTTTCCTTTCGAGTCTCTGGGCGGGATGTATTTGTTTTCTTTCGTTTCCTATCACGTTTTTGGCCACGCCGGTGAGGTGCCAGCACTGGTGAAATAACTACAAAATAGCTGGCATGCAAATCCTAGGGCTACTGGCGTGTGGTCCCCGGATCAGAAGTCCAGAATACATGGTACTCCTTTATTTCCCTCATTAATTTCATTTGTTTTTTAAAGGCATTTATTTCCTTCATAGTGTAAAAAGTACACGGCACAATGTGCTCCCACGGTTCTGAAATGCATGATATTTTAGTCATGCAGTTTCTAAGATGAAACTTTGACAATTATTTTGTATGCACTTAAATGTTGCTATAAAAGGTTAAGGGATATGTTTAGATTCTTACCAAATAGTAGTACCTTACCATATGTAAACATGCTTGCGCCAGCCGCGTTCCACGATTGCCACGTGTTCCGATCGAGCCCGCGCACCACAACCCCCTCGAAAACCTTATTCCAGCCGATGAAGGGCTTGCCACACTTTTTTCTCCTACACCGTGCGTTGACCACAACTCCACAGTACCATCTCCTGTCTCTCTCTTTTTCCTCATTCGATGGAATGCTCCTTCTCTCTCCCTGCCCGTCTACTTCACCGCTGAATTGAGTTGGCTTGAGACAGCCGTGGTGTGGAGGCGCCGCTGCAGGGCCCTTTGAAGGAGAAGTTCCAAGGCCGGCGGGTTTGAGGCACCGCTGCAACCGCAGAGCTTGCTGATGCCGTATCCACAACCGGTGCTGCAACCACACAGCTCGCCGGTGCAACAGCCGAGGTCGATGCTCCAAGCCTGCAATGGGGTGGTCGCAGCAGCCACCGTTGATGCAACCCGATGGGGGCGGCCGCTCCGATGCTTCGATGGCCACGGCGATGGTTCAATGGACACGACGACAAGGCATGCTATGACGACATCGACAGCCGTGGCGGTGCTGCAAGACATGCTTCATTGGCCGCGGCAACGAGGCATACTTTGATGGTGACGACAGTGACAATGCTTCAACGACCACGGCGATGGTTTTATGGACACGGGGATGAGGCATGCAATGGCGGCATCGACGGTCGTGGTGTTGCTGCAAGGCATGCTTGAATGGCCGCAGTGATGAGGCGTACTTCGATGGTGTCGACGGCCCTGGCGATGCTGTGACGCGTGTTTCAATGGCTGCGGCGATGAGGCGTACTTCAATGGTGTTGACGGCCGTGATGATGCCGCGAGGCGTGTTACAATGGTCGTGGCGATGCTTCGACAACCACAACGATGCTTCGATGGACATGACGATGAGGCACGCTACAACGGCATCGACGGCCGAGGCGATGTTGCAAGGCATGCTTCAATGGCCATGGCGACGAGGCGTACTTCGATGGTGTCGACAGCCGTGGTGATGCTTCGACGACCACGGCGATGGGTTCGATGGACACGGCGATGAGGCATGCTACGACGACATCGACGACCGTGGCGATGCTGCAAGGCATGCTTCAATGTTAGTGATGGCGAGGCATACTCACTGGTGGAAAAAGGGCCTTTGGTCGCGGTTCGCAACTGCCATTGGTCGCGGTTGCGCAACCGTGACCGAACGGGCGCGACTAAAGGCCCCACCCTTTAGTCGCGGTTGCTTAAGAACCGCGACTAAAGGCCCGTCCACGTGGGCGCCAGGTGGCCGTCGGGGCGGAGGACCTTTAGTCGCGGTTCTTCTGGCCAACCGCGACTAAAGGCCGCCGCAGGTTTAGGGTTTTAGCCCCCCCCCCTTAAACCTGTTTTCTGTTTAATATGTATTGTTTTATTTCTTTTGTGCTTTATTTTAATTTTGAAGGAGTTTCACATATTCTACAGTACTACATACATGCATATGAATGTACAATTTCAAACAAATTTGAAATTAGAACCAAAAAGAATTCAAGAGGAATATACAATATATATTCAATATCATCGGATGACCATATACAATTTTGAACAAGTTTCCATACATAATTTAATGCATATAAAGTTCTACGTCCTCGTAATGGTGTTCTCCTTTAGGATGGAGGACTTCCCTCCTGAACCATCCAGCTTCTGGACTAAGCATCATCCGGAGGTTATTCCTCTGAGCATTGGTATCACTCGGAACCCGCTCAGAGGTGTATCTCCGGATCATCTCACAGACATAGTATGCACATAGATTGGTCCCCGCTGGCTGAATATCCTCACCATTCTTAGCCTTTGCCCTTTTGAATTCTAGCTCTTTTTTGAATTCACCGACCTTTGTATCTACGAACCGTCTTAAAACCCTACGAGGCAAAGAAAATTAAATGAACAAGAGAGTTATTAGTTACTTGATATTAGGAAATGAACGAAATAGGCCGATCGATATAGAGCGCAAATGAATGAAAATAATTACTTCTGCAGCATTCTTCTCATGTCGACCCAAAGCTTTGGATCCTTATTCAGAGAGTCGTGGACGAGACATTCTGAGGTGTCAACTTTAATTACTAGCAGAATCCAGTGGAACCTGCGGACACGATACATGCACAGTACGTCATGCATAACTCATCGATTAGCCGGCCACATACCATGCATGGAGTAAACAAAAGAGAATGTGCTCAAGACAGAAACACTCACCCAAAATGGTAAGGAAATAGAATATCACTTTTGAGTTCCTGCTTTGTAAGAAACTGCCACAGGTCTGCCTCCATGTCGGCGGGGTGATGCTCCAACACATATCCATTAACGATGTGTGGGTCAATGAACCCAACATTATGGATGTTCCTTACTCTGCATTCCTTAATCTTCATTCTGCATGTATAATAGCGGACACAACAATATAGTTAGGACATATATATAGTGCAGGCAATATGAACGAGATGGGGTAGAAATAAATCACTTACAGAACGTAGCAAGTGATGATAGATTTGTCGAGCTCGCGCAGATTGAAAAGCTGGAACAATTCACTCAGATGAATTTGTACATAGTAATGTTTGAAGTGATGCTCATATCTAACTTCCGCATAAATATATTCTTTGGCGTTTTTATTTTTTATGTAACCCTTGTACCATTTCAGCAGACCTTTCATTTGTGGAGGTAGATCCTGTTCCTGCGCAGGCTCGACGAGAGGCCCATTCTTCACATATGTAATTACTACCTCCTTCACTGGCGCCTCATCAAGGCCTAACAGTTCACGAAGAGTAATACCTAAGTTGGCCGCTTGTTCTCTGGCACTCGTTACAGTCAATCCATGTGCTGCCGCAGCTGCTATGATATCGGGGTCATCCGGACCGGCGGCTTTCACTATAAGCGGGGCAATCGATTGTTTACTTTGTTCCCCGAGCTGGGCAACTCGTTTCCCGCTTTTTTTACTTTTTAATTCCGTTTTCTCGGCCTCCTCCAAGGCTTTGTTCTCCTGGTTCTCCGCCCGCTCTTTCTTCTCCTTCAACATGAGTGCCTGCCTACGAAGTTCACGTGCATAGTCGTCAGGCAGATTCTTCGCGGCTTGGGACGGTGTGCTCAAAAATGACTTAGCCCACTTCTTTTGCTCATCAGAAAATACTGGCTTGGGCTCGGGCTCTCTTTTCTTCTTGCAGTCCGCCTTCCATTTCTCATGATCAGCAGCCGCGGCCGCGGCAGTTTCCTCGGCACTACGTTCCCAAGGCCTTGTGGGGAGAGGCTTCAATGATGGCTCTGGTACCTTTGTGGTCTTAGGTACATAAGGGTCCGGGTTAATAATCCAGGACTGCTTCTGCTTCTTTGCCGGAGGTGGATTGGGGGGCGGCGTCTGATCACCCGCCGGACGAGGACTGGGGGGCGGCGTCTGATCACCCGCCGGACGTTGTGGACTGGGGGGCGTCGGCTGACGTGACGGAGGTGTAGCTGAACCGCCACCACCGTAGGGGGGTGGACTTGTTGTCCTTGGCGCCTCGCCTGGAAACTTGATAAACTTCTTTTGCCATAGAATGAAATGGCGCTTGACATCTCCAAGTCTTTTCTCCCCTTCAGGTGTAGCAATGTCAATCTCCAGGTCCTCAAACCCTTGGACTATGTCCTCCACCGTGACACGAGCATAGCCATCTTGAATGGGGGTGTTGTGGTGGAGTGCTCCAGGTAAACATGGTAAAGCACTGCCGATGGCTACCTTCACGGACATGTTCCCGATAGGATAATACATATGACATTCTTTCATCTCCTTTATATCGTCCACGGGGTAGCGAGGAGGCTCCGGTGCAGTAATTTCGACCACCAGAGGCTCCGGTGCAGTAATTTCGACCACCAGAGGCTCCGGTGCAGTAATTTCGATCGTCGGTGCATCTGCACCAGCCGGTGGGGCCTCCGTGGAAGCCACACTGCTGCTGGCTTCTGAGATCCGCTGGATGATCTTCATGCTGCGCCCGAGCTGCATCTCGTTCGGCTACTAGTACACTCACGGTTTTCTTCATCACATCCATTTCCGATGCCAACCGCGCCACAACATCTGCTTCCCGATCCATCTTTCTCTTCCGGCTTCTGTAACCGTACGGGTCATCGTTCTGGGGGAACCCTATTTTCCACGGAATGTGCCCCATGCCTCGTACACGTCCTCCGTGTTCAGGATTCCCGAGGGCTTTTGTCAGCGCGTCGTTCTCTCTGTTGAACTTGATCTTCCCCTCTTGAGCATCCCTCATTGCGTCAATAAGGGCTTGGGTGGGTTTAATTATTTTGCCCCGGTAAACACAGTCCCCTGTCTCCGGGTTCAGCGTTCCCCCATGCCCGTACCACCAGCTTTTGGCCCTTGGGTCCCATCCCTCCGTACCTGGACGGATTCCTCGCGCCCTCAGCTCATTCTCCATCTTCTCCCACCTAGGCTCCCAAAGGCAATACCCTCCTGGCCCCATAATATGATTGTACTCCTTCTTAGCCGCATTTTCCTTATTTTTTTTCGATATTTGAATGAACTGCTCCGATTTCTTTTGCTTCACAAATTCTGGCCAATCATGTTTCAGTTTCTCATATTGTCCTTTGAAATCCGGAGTCTTGTTCTGCTTGACAAAGTCATGGGCTAGATTTTGCTTGAATTTCCGGAATGCGTCGGCCATCTTATGAAGAGCGAACTGTTTGACTAGCCTCCTCCTCTCCTTGTTTTCCTCAATCTTGTTACCCTCCTCATCGAATTTGTTGTATTCCGGAGGTAGAACGAAATGTTCCATAAGCTTTTTGAAGCAATCTTTTTTTGTTCTCTTATCGACGAAAGTGAAACCAGCAATTCGTGCCTTCTTTGGCTTATTCCACTCCTGGACGGTGATCGAGACGTTGTCTCTAACAATGGCTCCGCATTGGTTGACAAACTTGGTGGCGTTCTTGCGGGGCTCCAGCGGCCTGCCGGTTGCACTATCGACAACCTCGATGGTGCATGTTTCTCCTTGTTTCATCGTCTTGGTTGCGCGACGCTTTGACGACGTACTCGATTGTTTCGACGATCCGGCCGAGGGCTAAAATAAGAAAGAGAGTCGCGCGCGTTAGTCCACACATATTTATTCAAATCAGTTAGTTTGTATCACCAGAGGCTCAATGTATATATATATACCTCGGCGCCGGAGGTGGTTGCTACTTCCATTTGAAGATCGTCGTTTATCGACGTTTGTTCGGCATCATCTTGCTGACGGCGCCCTTCATCTTCACCGTCAAGGTTCAGATAAGAAGAGATATCATCTTCTTCTTGTCCGGTCGGCACATATAGAATATCGCCGTTTATGATGCCGAACATATGTGCTTCACCGTCCGGATCATAGTTGTCCATAATCGGGTCAGCTCTATCGTCCGCCATTATGTCAGTCCTGAAAACATGTAGTAAAAACAAATTAATTAAGTGAAGAAGGGGGGCGATGGCGGTGGCGGTGGCGAAAGGGCGGTGGCAAAAGGAGGGGGCGAGGAAGGGGTGGGAGAGGGTGTCGCGGTAGAGCGCGAGACGGGGCGGCAGACGACGGCGTCACGGAGAGGGAGGCGAGGACAACACATTTATAACACCGCGCGCATCGCCGCCCCCCTCGCCGCCCCCTCTCCGTATATACGTTTTTTTGTTAATTATCAAATTTTACGGTTTTTTTGTTAATTATCAAGTTTTAAGTTATTTACCGTTTTTGTTAAACTAATTAACTAGTTAAAATTAAAAAGAACAAAAAAAAATTCTCTCTCTCTCTCTCTCTCTCTCTCTCTCTCTCTCTGCTCTCTGCTCTCTCTCTCTCTGCGATCTCTCTCTCTCTCTCGATCATCGCTCTCTGAGCAGTTGAGGGCGGCGAGGCCGGCGGCCCGAGGATGGATTGGGGGGCGGCGCAGCATTGAGGGCGGCGAGGCCGGCCGGCGGCGTTGAGGGCAGCGAGGCCGGCCGGCGGTGTTGAGGGCGGGGGCGAGAGGCGGCGCGGTGGGCGAGGGAGGCCGGCGGGCGGCGTACGAGGG